>NW_026907695.1:0-300000 GCF_028389875.1 Rhea pennata | reverse complement strand
CTCTTGTTTTCCTTTCTTTTCCGTGTTCTATTAGTTCTATTGTTTTCCTTTCTCTTTTGTATTCTTTTGTGTTAGTTTTGTTCTATTGAGTTATCTTGTTTTCCTTTCTCTTTTGTGTTCTACTGTGTTCTACTGAGTTCCATTTTGTCCCATTGTTTTCCTTTCTTTTTTGTGTTCTGTTGTGTTCTATTGTGTTACTTTGTCTTTTGTGTTCTGTTGTGTGCTGCTGTGTGCTGCTGTGTGCTGTTGTGTGCTGTTGTGTTCTTTTCTCTTTTGTGTTCTGTTTTGTTCTTCTGTTCTGTTGTGTTGTATTGCTTTCCTTTCTCTTTTATATTCTTTTGTTTATTGTGTTCTGTTCTTTCCTTTCTCTTTTGTGTTCTATTCTGTCCTATTGTTTTTCTTTCTCTTTTGTGTTCTTTTGTGCTCTTTGGTTTTCCTTTTTTTGTGTGTGTTCTATTCTGTTGTATTGTTTTCCTTTCTCTTTTGTGCTGTTTTGTGTTCCGTTGTGTGTTCGTTTGTGTTCTTCTGATTTCCTTTCTCTTCTCCGTTCTTTTGTGTTTATTGCGTTCTATTGCTCTATTGTTTTCCTTTCACGTTTGTGTTCTTTTGTGTTTATTGTCTTCTATTGTGTTCCTTTCTCTCTTTGTGCTCTATTCTGTTCTGTTGTTTTCCGTTCTCTTTTCTCTTCTTTTGTACTCTTTTGTTTTCCTTTCTTTTCTGCGTTCTATTGAGTTATCTTGTTTTCTTTTCTCTCTTGTGTTCTACTGTGTTCTATACTCTCTTTTGCGCTCTGTTGTGTTGTGTTGTGTGCTGATGTGTGCTATTGTGTGCTATTGTTTTCCTTTCTCTTTTGTGTTCTTTTGTGTGTTCTTCTGATTTCCTTTCTCTTCTCCATTCTTTTGTGTGCTCTTGTGTTCTATTGTTGCACTCTTTTCCTTTCTCTTTTGTATTCTTTTGTTTATTGTATTCTATTTTTTTCCTTTCTCTTTTGTGTTCTATTCTGTTCTACGGTTTTCCTTTCTCTTTTGTGTTCTTTTGTGCTCTTTTTTTTCCTTTTTTGTGTGTTCTATTCTGTTCTATTGTTTTCCTTTCTCTTTTGTGCTGTTTTCTGTTCTGTTGTGTGTTCATTTGTGTTCTTCTGATTTCCTTTCTCTTCTTCATTCTTTTGAGTGCTATTGTGTTCTATTGCTGTATCGTTTTCCTTTCTCTTTTGTGTCCTATTGTGTTCTACTGCGGTCTATCGTTTTCATTTCTCTTTTGTGTTCTACTCTGTTCTATTGTGGTCCTTTCTCTTTCATGTTCTTTGGTGTTCTATTGTGTTCCTCTGTGTTACTTTCTCTTTTGTGTTATATTTTGTGCTATTGTGTGCTATTGCTTGCTGTTGAGTGCTATTGTGTGCTATTGCTTTTCTTTTGTGTTCTGTTGTGTTTATTTTGTTCTATTGAGTTCTGCTTCCTTTCTCTTTTTTGCTCTACTGCGTTCCATTGTTTTCTTTTCTCTTTTGTGTTCTACTGGGTTCTACTGGGTTCCATTGTGGTCTATTGTTTTCCTATCTCGTTTGTGTTCTGTTGTGTTCTATTGTTTTCTACTGTTCTCTACTGAGTTCTTTTCCCTTTTCTGTACTATTGTCCTCTATTGTGTTACTTTCTCTTTTGCATTCTATTGCGTTCTATTGTGTTCTCGTGTTCCTTTCTCTGTTGTGTTCTGTCGTGTTCTACTGCATTCTATTCTTCTCCTTTCTCTATTGTGTTCTACTGTGTTCTATTGTGTTACTCTCTTTTGCGTTCTATTGTGTGCTGTTGTGTGTTGTTGTGTGCTGTTGTGTGCTGTTGTGTGCTGTTGTGTGCTATTGTTTTCCTTTCTCTTTTGTGTTCTTTTGTGTGTTCTTGTGTTTTCTTCTGATTTCCTTTCTCTTCTCCGTTCTTTTGTGTGCTATTGTGTTCTGTTGTTGCATTGTTTTCCTTTCTCTTTTGTATTCTTTTGTGTTTATTGTGTTCTATTTTTATAGTCTTCTATTTTTTTCGTTCTCTTTGTGTTCTATTCTGTTCTGTTGTTTTCCTTTTTCTTTTCTGTTCTTTTGTGCTCTTGTTTTCCTTTCTTTTCCGTGTTCTATTAGTTCTATTGTTTTCCTTTCTCTTTTGTATTCTTTTGTGTTAGTTTTGTTCTATTGAGTTATCTTGTTTTCCTTTCTCTTTTGTGTTCTACTGTGTTCTACTGAGTTCCATTTTGTCCCATTGTTTTCCTTTCTTTTTTGTGTTCTGTTGTGTTCTATTGTGTTACTTTGTCTTTTGTGTTCTGTTGTGTGCTGCTGTGTGCTGCTGTGTGCTGTTGTGTGCTGTTGTGTTCTTTTCTCTTTTGTGTTCTGTTTTGTTCTTCTGTTCTGTTGTGTTGTATTGCTTTCCTTTCTCTTTTATATTCTTTTGTTTATTGTGTTCTGTTCTTTCCTTTCTCTTTTGTGTTCTATTCTGTCCTATTGTTTTTCTTTCTCTTTTGTGTTCTTTTGTGCTCTTTGGTTTTCCTTTTTTTGTGTGTGTTCTATTCTGTTGTATTGTTTTCCTTTCTCTTTTGTGCTGTTTTGTGTTCCGTTGTGTGTTCGTTTGTGTTCTTCTGATTTCCTTTCTCTTCTCCGTTCTTTTGTGTTTATTGCGTTCTATTGCTCTATTGTTTTCCTTTCACGTTTGTGTTCTTTTGTGTTTATTGTCTTCTATTGTGTTCCTTTCTCTCTTTGTGCTCTATTCTGTTCTGTTGTTTTCCGTTCTCTTTTCTCTTCTTTTGTACTCTTTTGTTTTCCTTTCTTTTCTGCGTTCTATTGAGTTATCTTGTTTTCTTTTCTCTCTTGTGTTCTCTTGTGTTCTATACTCTCTTTTGCGCTCTGTTGTGTTGTGTTGTGTGCTGATGTGTGCTATTGTGTGCTATTGTTTTCCTTTCTCTTTTGTGTTCTTTTGTGTGTTCTTCTGATTTCCTTTCTCTTCTCCATTCTTTTGTGTGCTCTTGTGTTCTATTGTTGCACTGTTTTCCTTTCTCTTTTGTATTCTTTTGTTTATTGTATTCTGTTTTTTTCCTTTCTCTTTTGTGTTCTATTCTGTTCTACGGTTTTCCTTTCTCTTTTGTGTTCTTTTGTGCTCTTTTTTTTCCTTTTTTGTGTGTTCTATTCTGTTCTATTGTTTTCCTTTCTCTTTTGTGCTGTTTTCTGTTCTGTTGTGTGTTCATTTGTGTTCTTCTGATTTCCTTTCTCTTCTTCATTCTTTTGAGTGCTATTGTGTTCTATTGCTGTATCGTTTTCCTTTCTCTTTTGTGTCCTATTTTGTTCTACTGCGGTCTATCGTTTTCATTTCTCTTTTGTGTTCTACTCTGTTCTATTGTGGTCCTTTCTCTTTCATGTTCTTTGGTGTTCTATTGTGTTCCTCTGTGTTACTTTCTCTTTTGTGTTATATTTTGTGCTATTGTGTGCTATTGCTTGCTGTTGAGTGCTATTGTGTGCTATTGCTTTTCTTTTGTGTTCTGTTGTGTTTATTTTGTTCTATTGAGTTCTGCTTCCTTTCTCTTTTTTGCTCTACTGCGTTCCATTGTTTTCTTTTCTCTTTTGTGTTCTACTGGGTTCTACTGGGTTCCATTGTGGTCTATTGTTTTCCTATCTCGCTTGTGTTCCGTTGTGTTCTATTGTTTTCTACTGTTCTCTACTGAGTTCTTTTCCCTTTTCTGTACTATTGTCCTCTATTGTGTTACTTTCTCTTTTGCATTCTATTGCGTTCTATTGTGTTCTCGTGTTCCTTTCTCTGTTGTGTTCTGTCGTGTTCTACTGCATTCTATTCTTCTCCTTTCTCTATTGTGTTCTACTGTGTTCTATTGTGTTACTCTCTTTTGCGTTCTATTGTGTGCTGTTGTGTGTTGTTGTGTGCTATTGTGTGCTGTTGTGTGCTGTTGTGTGCTATTGTTTTCCTTTCTCTTTTGTGTTCTTTTGTGTGTTCTTGTGTTTTCTTCTGATTTCCTTTCTCTTCTCCGTTCTTTTGTGTGCTATTGTGTTCTGTTGTTGCATTGTTTTCCTTTCTCTTTTGTATTCTTTTGTGTTTATTGTGTTCTATTTTTATAGTCTTCTATTTTTTTCGTTCTCTTTGTGTTCTATTCTGTTCTGTTGTTTTCCTTTTTCTTTTCTGTTCTTTTGTGCTCTTGTTTTCCTTTCTTTTCCGTGTTCTATTAGTTCTATTGTTTTCCTTTCTCTTTTGTATTCTTTTGTGTTAGTTTTGTTCTATTGAGTTATCTTGTTTTCCTTTCTCTTTTGTGTTCTACTGTGTTCTACTGAGTTCCATTTTGTCCCATTGTTTTCCTTTCTTTTTTGTGTTCTGTTGTGTTCTATTGTGTTACTTTGTCTTTTGTGTTCTGTTGTGTGCTGCTGTGTGCTGCTGTGTGCTGTTGTGTGCTGTTGTGTTCTTTTCTCTTTTGTGTTCTGTTTTGTTCTTCTGTTCTGTTGTGTTGTATTGCTTTCCTTTCTCTTTTATATTCTTTTGTTTATTGTGTTCTGTTCTTTCCTTTCTCTTTTGTGTTCTATTCTGTCCTATTGTTTTTCTTTCTCTTTTGTGTTCTTTTGTGCTCTTTGGTTTTCCTTTTTTTGTGTGTGTTCTATTCTGTTGTATTGTTTTCCTTTCTCTTTTGTGCTGTTTTGTGTTCCGTTGTGTGTTCGTTTGTGTTCTTCTGATTTCCTTTCTCTTCTCCGTTCTTTTGTGTTTATTGCGTTCTATTGCTCTATTGTTTTCCTTTCACGTTTGTGTTCTTTTGTGTTTATTGTCTTCTATTGTGTTCCTTTCTCTCTTTGTGCTCTATTCTGTTCTGTTGTTTTCCGTTCTCTTTTCTCTTCTTTTGTACTCTTTTGTTTTCCTTTCTTTTCTGCGTTCTATTGAGTTATCTTGTTTTCTTTTCTCTCTTGTGTTCTACTGTGTTCTATACTCTCTTTTGCGCTCTGTTGTGTTGTGTTGTGTGCTGATGTGTGCTATTGTGTGCTATTGTTTTCCTTTCTCTTTTGTGTTCTTTTGTGTGTTCTTCTGATTTCCTTTCTCTTCTCCATTCTTTTGTGTGCTCTTGTGTTCTATTGTTGCACTCTTTTCCTTTCTCTTTTGTATTCTTTTGTTTATTGTATTCTATTTTTTTCCTTTCTCTTTTGTGTTCTATTCTGTTCTACGGTTTTCCTTTCTCTTTTGTGTTCTTTTGTGCTCTTTTTTTCCCTTTTTTGTGTGTTCTATTCTGTTCTATTGTTTTCCTTTCTCTTTTGTGCTGTTTTCTGTTCTGTTGTGTGTTCATTTGTGTTCTTCTGATTTCCTTTCTCTTCTTCATTCTTTTGAGTGCTATTGTGTTCTATTGCTGTATCGTTTTCCTTTCTCTTTTGTGTCCTATTTTGTTCTACTGCGGTCTATCGTTTTCATTTCTCTTTTGTGTTCTACTCTGTTCTATTGTGGTCCTTTCTCTTTCATGTTCTTTGGTGTTCTATTGTGTTCCTCTGTGTTACTTTCTCTTTTGTGTTATATTTTGTGCTATTGTGTGCTATTGCTTGCTGTTGAGTGCTATTGTGTGCTATTGCTTTTCTTTTGTGTTCTGTTGTGTTTATTTTGTTCTATTGAGTTCTGCTTCCTTTCTCTTTTTTGCTCTACTGCGTTCCATTGTTTTCTTTTCTCTTTTGTGTTCTACTGGGTTCTACTGGGTTCCATTGTGGTCTATTGTTTTCCTATCTCGTTTGTGTTCTGTTGTGTTCTATTGTTTTCTACTGTTCTCTACTGAGTTCTTTTCCCTTTTCTGTACTATTGTCCTCTATTGTGTTACTTTCTCTTTTGCATTCTATTGCGTTCTATTGTGTTCTCGTGTTCCTTTCTCTGTTGTGTTCTGTCGTGTTCTACTGCATTCTATTCTTCTCCTTTCTCTATTGTGTTCTACTGTGTTCTATTGTGTTACTCTCTTTTGCGTTCTATTGTGTGCTGTTGTGTGTTGTTGTGTGCTATTGTGTGCTGTTGTGTGCTGTTGTGTGCTATTGTTTTCCTTTCTCTTTTGTGTTCTTTTGTGTGTTCTTGTGTTTTCTTCTGATTTCCTTTCTCTTCTCCGTTCTTTTGTGTGCTATTGTGTTCTGTTGTTGCATTGTTTTCCTTTCTCTTTTGTATTCTTTTGTGTTTATTGTGTTCTATTTTTATAGTCTTCTATTTTTTTCGTTCTCTTTTGTGTTCTATTCTGTTCTGTTGTTTTCCTTTTTCTTTTCTGTTCTTTTGTGCTCTTGTTTTCCTTTCTTTTCCGTGTTCTATTAGTTCTATTGTTTTCCTTTCTCTTTTGTATTCTTTTGTGTTAGTTTTGTTCTATTGAGTTATCTTGTTTTCCTTTCTCTTTTGTGTTCTACTGTGTTCTACTGAGTTCCATTTTGTCCCATTGTTTTCCTTTCTTTTTTGTGTTCTGTTGTGTTCTATTGTGTTACTTTGTCTTTTGTGTTCTGTTGTGTGCTGCTGTGTGCTGCTGTGTGCTGTTGTGTGCTGTTGTGTTCTTTTCTCTTTTGTGTTCTGTTTTGTTCTTCTGTTCTGTTGTGTTGTATTGCTTTCCTTTCTCTTTTATATTCTTTTGTTTATTGTGTTCTGTTCTTTCCTTTCTCTTTTGTGTTCTATTCTGTCCTATTGTTTTTCTTTCTCTTTTGTGTTCTTTTGTGCTCTTTGGTTTTCCTTTTTTTGTGTGTGTTCTATTCTGTTGTATTGTTTTCCTTTCTCTTTTGTGCTGTTTTGTGTTCCGTTGTGTGTTCGTTTGTGTTCTTCTGATTTCCTTTCTCTTCTCCGTTCTTTTGTGTTTATTGCGTTCTATTGCTCTATTGTTTTCCTTTCACGTTTGTGTTCTTTTGTGTTTATTGTCTTCTATTGTGTTCCTTTCTCTCTTTGTGCTCTATTCTGTTCTGTTGTTTTCCGTTCTCTTTTCTCTTCTTTTGTACTCTTTTGTTTTCCTTTCTTTTCTGCGTTCTATTGAGTTATCTTGTTTTCTTTTCTCTCTTGTGTTCTACTGTGTTCTATACTCTCTTTTGCGCTCTGTTGTGTTGTGTTGTGTGCTGATGTGTGCTATTGTGTGCTATTGTTTTCCTTTCTCTTTTGTGTTCTTTTGTGTGTTCTTCTGATTTCCTTTCTCTTCTCCATTCTTTTGTGTGCTCTTGTGTTCTATTGTTGCACTCTTTTCCTTTCTCTTTTGTATTCTTTTGTTTATTGTATTCTGTTTTTTTCCTTTCTCTTTTGTGTTCTATTCTGTTCTACGGTTTTCCTTTCTCTTTTGTGTTCTTTTGTGCTCTTTTTTTTCCTTTTTTGTGTGTTCTATTCTGTTCTATTGTTTTCCTTTCTCTTTTGTGCTGTTTTCTGTTCTGTTGTGTGTTCATTTGTGTTCTTCTGATTTCCTTTCTCTTCTTCATTCTTTTGAGTGCTATTGTGTTCTATTGCTGTATCGTTTTCCTTTCTCTTTTGTGTCCTATTTTGTTCTACTGCGGTCTATCGTTTTCATTTCTCTTTTGTGTTCTACTCTGTTCTATTGTGGTCCTTTCTCTTTCATGTTCTTTGGTGTTCTATTGTGTTCCTCTGTGTTACTTTCTCTTTTGTGTTATATTTTGTGCTATTGTGTGCTATTGCTTTTCTTTTGTGTTCTGTTGTGTTTATTTTGTTCTATTGAGTTCTGCTTCCTTTCTCTTTTTTGCTCTACTGCGTTCCATTGTTTTCTTTTCTCTTTTGTGTTCTACTGGGTTCTACTGGGTTCCATTGTGGTCTATTGTTTTCCTATCTCGTTTGTGTTCTGTTGTGTTCTATTGTTTTCTACTGTTCTCTACTGAGTTCTTTTCCCTTTTCTGTACTATTGTCCTCTATTGTGTTACTTTCTCTTTTGCATTCTATTGCGTTCTATTGTGTTCTCGTGTTCCTTTCTCTGTTGTGTTCTGTCGTGTTCTACTGCATTCTATTCTTCTCCTTTCTCTATTGTGTTCTACTGTGTTCTATTGTGTTACTCTCTTTTGCGTTCTATTGTGTGCTGTTGTGTGTTGTTGTGTGCTGTTGTGTGCTGTTGTGTGCTATTGTTTTCCTTTCTCTTTTGTGTTCTTTTGTGTGTTCTTGTGTTTTCTTCTGATTTCCTTTCTCTTCTCCGTTCTTTTGTGTGCTATTGTGTTCTGTTGTTGCATTGTTTTCCTTTCTCTTTTGTATTCTTTTGTGTTTATTGTGTTCTATTTTTATAGTCTTCTATTTTTTTCTTTCTCTTTGTGTTCTATTCTGTTCTGTTGTTTTCCTTTTTCTTTTCTGTTCTTTTGTGCTCTTGTTTTCCTTTCTTTTCCGTGTTCTATTAGTTCTATTGTTTTCCTTTCTCTTTTGTATTCTTTTGTGTTAGTTTTGTTCTATTGAGTTATCTTGTTTTCCTTTCTCTTTTGTGTTCTACTGTGTTCTACTGAGTTCCATTTTGTCCCATTGTTTTCCTTTCTTTTTTGTGTTCTGTTGTGTTCTATTGTGTTACTTTGTCTTTTGTGTTCTGTTGTGTGCTGCTGTGTGCTGCTGTGTGCTGTTGTGTGCTGTTGTGTTCTTTTCTCTTTTGTGTTCTGTTTTGTTCTTCTGTTCTGTTGTGTTGTATTGCTTTCCTTTCTCTTTTATATTCTTTTGTTTATTGTGTTCTGTTCTTTCCTTTCTCTTTTGTGTTCTATTCTGTCCTATTGTTTTTCTTTCTCTTTTGTGTTCTTTTGTGCTCTTTGGTTTTCCTTTTTTTGTGTGTGTTCTATTCTGTTGTATTGTTTTCCTTTCTCTTTTGTGCTGTTTTGTGTTCCGTTGTGTGTTCGTTTGTGTTCTTCTGATTTCCTTTCTCTTCTCCGTTCTTTTGTGTTTATTGCGTTCTATTGCTCTATTGTTTTCCTTTCACGTTTGTGTTCTTTTGTGTTTATTGTCTTCTATTGTGTTCCTTTCTCTCTTTGTGCTCTATTCTGTTCTGTTGTTTTCCGTTCTCTTTTCTCTTCTTTTGTACTCTTTTGTTTTCCTTTCTTTTCTGCGTTCTATTGAGTTATCTTGTTTTCTTTTCTCTCTTGTGTTCTACTGTGTTCTATACTCTCTTTTGCGCTCTGTTGTGTTGTGTTGTGTGCTGATGTGTGCTATTGTGTGCTATTGTTTTCCTTTCTCTTTTGTGTTCTTTTGTGTGTTCTTCTGATTTCCTTTCTCTTCTCCATTCTTTTGTGTGCTCTTGTGTTCTATTGTTGCACTCTTTTCCTTTCTCTTTTGTATTCTTTTGTTTATTGTATTCTATTTTTTTCCTTTCTCTTTTGTGTTCTATTCTGTTCTACGGTTTTCCTTTCTCTTTTGTGTTCTTTTGTGCTCTTTTTTTTCCTTTTTTGTGTGTTCTATTCTGTTCTATTGTTTTCCTTTCTCTTTTGTGCTGTTTTCTGTTCTGTTGTGTGTTCATTTGTGTTCTTCTGATTTCCTTTCTCTTCTTCATTCTTTTGAGTGCTATTGTGTTCTATTGCTGTATCGTTTTCCTTTCTCTTTTGTGTCCTATTTTGTTCTACTGCGGTCTATCGTTTTCATTTCTCTTTTGTGTTCTACTCTGTTCTATTGTGGTCCTTTCTCTTTCATGTTCTTTGGTGTTCTATTGTGTTCCTCTGTGTTACTTTCTCTTTTGTGTTATATTTTGTGCTATTGTGTGCTATTGCTTTTCTTTTGTGTTCTGTTGTGTTTATTTTGTTCTATTGAGTTCTGCTTCCTTTCTCTTTTTTGCTCTACTGCGTTCCATTGTTTTCTTTTCTCTTTTGTGTTCTACTGGGTTCTACTGGGTTCCATTGTGGTCTATTGTTTTCCTATCTCGTTTGTGTTCTGTTGTGTTCTATTGTTTTCTACTGTTCTCTACTGAGTTCTTTTCCCTTTTCTGTACTATTGTCCTCTATTGTGTTACTTTCTCTTTTGCATTCTATTGCGTTCTATTGTGTTCTCGTGTTCCTTTCTCTGTTGTGTTCTGTCGTGTTCTACTGCATTCTATTCTTCTCCTTTCTCTATTGTGTTCTACTGTGTTCTATTGTGTTACTCTCTTTTGCGTTCTATTGTGTGCTGTTGTGTGTTGTTGTGTGCTGTTGTGTGCTGTTGTGTGCTATTGTTTTCCTTTCTCTTTTGTGTTCTTTTGTGTGTTCTTGTGTTTTCTTCTGATTTCCTTTCTCTTCTCCGTTCTTTTGTGTGCTATTGTGTTCTGTTGTTGCATTGTTTTCCTTTCTCTTTTGTATTCTTTTGTGTTTATTGTGTTCTATTTTTATAGTCTTCTATTTTTTTCTTTCTCTTTGTGTTCTATTCTGTTCTGTTGTTTTCCTTTTTCTTTTCTGTTCTTTTGTGCTCTTGTTTTCCTTTCTTTTCCGTGTTCTATTAGTTCTATTGTTTTCCTTTCTCTTTTGTATTCTTTTGTGTTAGTTTTGTTCTATTGAGTTATCTTGTTTTCCTTTCTCTTTTGTGTTCTACTGTGTTCTACTGAGTTCCATTTTGTCCCATTGTTTTCCTTTCTTTTTTGTGTTCTGTTGTGTTCTATTGTGTTACTTTGTCTTTTGTGTTCTGTTGTGTGCTGCTGTGTGCTGCTGTGTGCTGTTGTGTGCTGTTGTGTTCTTTTCTCTTTTGTGTTCTGTTTTGTTCTTCTGTTCTGTTGTGTTGTATTGCTTTCCTTTCTCTTTTATATTCTTTTGTTTATTGTGTTCTGTTCTTTCCTTTCTCTTTTGTGTTCTATTCTGTCCTATTGTTTTTCTTTCTCTTTTGTGTTCTTTTGTGCTCTTTGGTTTTCCTTTTTTTGTGTGTGTTCTATTCTGTTGTATTGTTTTCCTTTCTCTTTTGTGCTGTTTTGTGTTCCGTTGTGTGTTCGTTTGTGTTCTTCTGATTTCCTTTCTCTTCTCCGTTCTTTTGTGTTTATTGCGTTCTATTGCTCTATTGTTTTCCTTTCACGTTTGTGTTCTTTTGTGTTTATTGTCTTCTATTGTGTTCCTTTCTCTCTTTGTGCTCTATTCTGTTCTGTTGTTTTCCGTTCTCTTTTCTCTTCTTTTGTACTCTTTTGTTTTCCTTTCTTTTCTGCGTTCTATTGAGTTATCTTGTTTTCTTTTCTCTCTTGTGTTCTACTGTGTTCTATACTCTCTTTTGCGCTCTGTTGTGTTGTGTTGTGTGCTGATGTGTGCTATTGTGTGCTATTGTTTTCCTTTCTCTTTTGTGTTCTTTTGTGTGTTCTTCTGATTTCCTTTCTCTTCTCCATTCTTTTGTGTGCTCTTGTGTTCTATTGTTGCACTCTTTTCCTTTCTCTTTTGTATTCTTTTGTTTATTGTATTCTATTTTTTTCCTTTCTCTTTTGTGTTCTATTCTGTTCTACGGTTTTCCTTTCTCTTTTGTGTTCTTTTGTGCTCTTTTTTTTCCTTTTTTGTGTGTTCTATTCTGTTCTATTGTTTTCCTTTCTCTTTTGTGCTGTTTTCTGTTCTGTTGTGTGTTCATTTGTGTTCTTCTGATTTCCTTTCTCTTCTTCATTCTTTTGAGTGCTATTGTGTTCTATTGCTGTATCGTTTTCCTTTCTCTTTTGTGTCCTATTTTGTTCTACTGCGGTCTATCGTTTTCATTTCTCTTTTGTGTTCTACTCTGTTCTATTGTGGTCCTTTCTCTTTCATGTTCTTTGGTGTTCTATTGTGTTCCTCTGTGTTACTTTCTCTTTTGTGTTATATTTTGTGCTATTGTGTGCTATTGCTTTTCTTTTGTGTTCTGTTGTGTTTATTTTGTTCTATTGAGTTCTGCTTCCTTTCTCTTTTTTGCTCTACTGCGTTCCATTGTTTTCTTTTCTCTTTTGTGTTCTACTGGGTTCTACTGGGTTCCATTGTGGTCTATTGTTTTCCTATCTCGTTTGTGTTCTGTTGTGTTCTATTGTTTTCTACTGTTCTCTACTGAGTTCTTTTCCCTTTTCTGTACTATTGTCCTCTATTGTGTTACTTTCTCTTTTGCATTCTATTGCGTTCTATTGTGTTCTCGTGTTCCTTTCTCTGTTGTGTTCTGTCGTGTTCTACTGCATTCTATTCTTCTCCTTTCTCTATTGTGTTCTACTGTGTTCTATTGTGTTACTCTCTTTTGCGTTCTATTGTGTGCTGTTGTGTGTTGTTGTGTGCTGTTGTGTGCTGTTGTGTGCTATTGTTTTCCTTTCTCTTTTGTGTTCTTTTGTGTGTTCTTGTGTTTTCTTCTGATTTCCTTTCTCTTCTCCGTTCTTTTGTGTGCTATTGTGTTCTGTTGTTGCATTGTTTTCCTTTCTCTTTTGTATTCTTTTGTGTTTATTGTGTTCTATTTTTATAGTCTTCTATTTTTTTCGTTCTCTTTGTGTTCTATTCTGTTCTGTTGTTTTCCTTTTTCTTTTCTGTTCTTTTGTGCTCTTGTTTTCCTTTCTTTTCCGTGTTCTATTAGTTCTATTGTTTTCCTTTCTCTTTTGTATTCTTTTGTGTTAGTTTTGTTCTATTGAGTTATCTTGTTTTCCTTTCTCTTTTGTGTTCTACTGTGTTCTACTGAGTTCCATTTTGTCCCATTGTTTTCCTTTCTTTTTTGTGTTCTGTTGTGTTCTATTGTGTTACTTTGTCTTTTGTGTTCTGTTGTGTGCTGCTGTGTGCTGCTGTGTGCTGTTGTGTGCTGTTGTGTTCTTTTCTCTTTTGTGTTCTATTTTGTTCTTCTGTTCTGTTGTGTTGTATTGCTTTCCTTTCTCTTTTATATTCTTTTGTTTATTGTGTTCTGTTCTTTCCTTTCTCTTTTGTGTTCTATTCTGTCCTATCGTTTTTCTTTCTCTTTTGTGTTCTTTTGTGCTCTTTGGTTTTCCTTTTTTTGTGTGTGTTCTATTCTGTTGTATTGTTTTCCTTTCTCTTTTGTGCTGTTTTGTGTTCCGTTGTGTGTTCGTTTGTGTTCTTCTGATTTCCTTTCTCTTCTCCGTTCTTTTGTGTTTATTGCGTTCTATTGCTCTATTGTTTTCCTTTCACGTTTGTGTTCTTTTGTGTTTATTGTCTTCTATTGTGTTCCTTTCTCTCTTTGTGCTCTATTCTGTTCTGTTGTTTTCCGTTCTCTTTTCTCTTCTTTTGTACTCTTTTGTTTTCCTTTCTTTTCTGCGTTCTATTGAGTTATCTTGTTTTCTTTTCTCTCTTGTGTTCTACTGTGTTCTATACTCTCTTTTGCGCTCTGTTGTGTTGTGTTGTGTGCTGATGTGTGCTATTGTGTGCTATTGTTTTCCTTTCTCTTTTGTGTTCTTTTGTGTGTTCTTCTGATTTCCTTTCTCTTCTCCATTCTTTTGTGTGCTCTTGTGTTCTATTGTTGCACTCTTTTCCTTTCTCTTTTGTATTCTTTTGTTTATTGTATTCTATTTTTTTCCTTTCTCTTTTGTGTTCTATTCTGTTCTACGGTTTTCCTTTCTCTTTTGTGTTCTTTTGTGCTCTTTTTTTCCCTTTTTTGTGTGTTCTATTCTGTTCTATTGTTTTCCTTTCTCTTTTGTGCTGTTTTCTGTTCTGTTGTGTGTTCATTTGTGTTCTTCTGATTTCCTTTCTCTTCTTCATTCTTTTGAGTGCTATTGTGTTCTATTGCTGTATCGTTTTCCTTTCTCTTTTGTGTCCTATTTTGTTCTACTGCGGTCTATCGTTTTCATTTCTCTTTTGTGTTCTACTCTGTTCTATTGTGGTCCTTTCTCTTTCCTGTTCTTTGGTGTTCTATTGTGTTCCTCTGTGTTACTTTCTCTTTTGTGTTATATTTTGTGCTATTGTGTGCTATTGCTTGCTGTTGAGTGCTATTGTGTGCTATTGCTTTTCTTTTGTGTTCTGTTGTGTTTATTTTGTTCTATTGAGTTCTGCTTCCTTTCTCTTTTTTGCTCTACTGCGTTCCATTGTTTTCTTTTCTCTTTTGTGTTCTACTGGGTTCTACTGGGTTCCATTGTGGTCTATTGTTTTCCTATCTCGCTTGTGTTCCGTTGTGTTCTATTGTTTTCTACTGTTCTCTACTGAGTTCTTTTCCCTTTTCTGTACTATTGTCCTCTATTGTGTTACTTTCTCTTTTGCATTCTATTGCGTTCTATTGTGTTCTCGTGTTCCTTTCTCTGTTGTGTTCTGTCGTGTTCTACTGCATTCTATTCTTCTCCTTTCTCTATTGTGTTCTACTGTGTTCTATTGTGTTACTCTCTTTTGCGTTCTATTGTGTGCTGTTGTGTGTTGTTGTGTGCTATTGTGTGCTGTTGTGTGCTGTTGTGTGCTATTGTTTTCCTTTCTCTTTTGTGTTCTTTTGTGTGTTCTTGTGTTTTCTTCTGATTTCCTTTCTCTTCTCCGTTCTTTTGTGTGCTATTGTGTTCTGTTGTTGCATTGTTTTCCTTTCTCTTTTGTATTCTTTTGTGTTTATTGTGTTCTATTTTTATAGTCTTCTATTTTTTTCGTTCTCTTTGTGTTCTATTCTGTTCTGTTGTTTTCCTTTTTCTTTTCTGTTCTTTTGTGCTCTTGTTTTCCTTTCTTTTCCGTGTTCTATTAGTTCTATTGTTTTCCTTTCTCTTTTGTATTCTTTTGTGTTAGTTTTGTTCTATTGAGTTATCTTGTTTTCCTTTCTCTTTTGTGTTCTACTGTGTTCTACTGAGTTCCATTTTGTCCCATTGTTTTCCTTTCTTTTTTGTGTTCTGTTGTGTTCTATTGTGTTACTTTGTCTTTTGTGTTCTGTTGTGTGCTGCTGTGTGCTGCTGTGTGCTGTTGTGTGCTGTTGTGTTCTTTTCTCTTTTGTGTTCTATTTTGTTCTTCTGTTCTGTTGTGTTGTATTGCTTTCCTTTCTCTTTTATATTCTTTTGTTTATTGTGTTCTGTTCTTTCCTTTCTCTTTTGTGTTCTATTCTGTCCTATCGTTTTTCTTTCTCTTTTGTGTTCTTTTGTGCTCTTTGGTTTTCCTTTTTTTGTGTGTGTTCTATTCTGTTGTATTGTTTTCCTTTCTCTTTTGTGCTGTTTTGTGTTCCGTTGTGTGTTCGTTTGTGTTCTTCTGATTTCCTTTCTCTTCTCCGTTCTTTTGTGTTTATTGCGTTCTATTGCTCTATTGTTTTCCTTTCACGTTTGTGTTCTTTTGTGTTTATTGTCTTCTATTGTGTTCCTTTCTCTCTTTGTGCTCTATTCTGTTCTGTTGTTTTCCGTTCTCTTTTCTCTTCTTTTGTACTCTTTTGTTTTCCTTTCTTTTCTGCGTTCTATTGAGTTATCTTGTTTTCTTTTCTCTCTTGTGTTCTACTGTGTTCTATACTCTCTTTTGCGCTCTGTTGTGTTGTGTTGTGTGCTGATGTGTGCTATTGTGTGCTATTGTTTTCCTTTCTCTTTTGTGTTCTTTTGTGTGTTCTTCTGATTTCCTTTCTCTTCTCCATTCTTTTGTGTGCTCTTGTGTTCTATTGTTGCACTCTTTTCCTTTCTCTTTTGTATTCTTTTGTTTATTGTATTCTATTTTTTTCCTTTCTCTTTTGTGTTCTATTCTGTTCTACGGTTTTCCTTTCTCTTTTGTGTTCTTTTGTGCTCTTTTTTTCCCTTTTTTGTGTGTTCTATTCTGTTCTATTGTTTTCCTTTCTCTTTTGTGCTGTTTTCTGTTCTGTTGTGTGTTCATTTGTGTTCTTCTGATTTCCTTTCTCTTCTTCATTCTTTTGAGTGCTATTGTGTTCTATTGCTGTATCGTTTTCCTTTCTCTTTTGTGTCCTATTTTGTTCTACTGCGGTCTATCGTTTTCATTTCTCTTTTGTGTTCTACTCTGTTCTATTGTGGTCCTTTCTCTTTCCTGTTCTTTGGTGTTCTATTGTGTTCCTCTGTGTTACTTTCTCTTTTGTGTTATATTTTGTGCTATTGTGTGCTATTGCTTGCTGTTGAGTGCTATTGTGTGCTATTGCTTTTCTTTTGTGTTCTGTTGTGTTTATTTTGTTCTATTGAGTTCTGCTTCCTTTCTCTTTTTTGCTCTACTGCGTTCCATTGTTTTCTTTTCTCTTTTGTGTTCTACTGGGTTCTACTGGGTTCCATTGTGGTCTATTGTTTTCCTATCTCGTTTGTGTTCTGTTGTGTTCTATTGTTTTCTACTGTTCTCTACTGAGTTCTTTTCCCTTTTCTGTACTATTGTCCTCTATTGTGTTACTTTCTCTTTTGCATTCTATTGCGTTCTATTGTGTTCTCGTGTTCCTTTCTCTGTTGTGTTCTGTCGTGTTCTACTGCATTCTATTCTTCTCCTTTCTCTATTGTGTTCTACTGTGTTCTATTGTGTTACTCTCTTTTGCGTTCTATTGTGTGCTGTTGTGTGTTGTTGTGTGCTGTTGTGTGCTGTTGTGTGCTGTTGTGTGCTATTGTTTTCCTTTCTCTTTTGTGTTCTTTTGTGTGTTCTTGTGTTTTCTTCTGATTTCCTTTCTCTTCTCCGTTCTTTTGTGTGCTATTGTGTTCTGTTGTTGCATTGTTTTCCTTTCTCTTTTGTATTCTTTTGTGTTTATTGTGTTCTATTTTTATAGTCTTCTATTTTTTTCTTTCTCTTTGTGTTCTATTCTGTTCTGTTGTTTTCCTTTTTCTTTTCTGTTCTTTTGTGCTCTTGTTTTCCTTTCTTTTCCGTGTTCTATTAGTTCTATTGTTTTCCTTTCTCTTTTGTATTCTTTTGTGTTAGTTTTGTTCTATTGAGTTATCTTGTTTTCCTTTCTCTTTTGTGTTCTACTGTGTTCTACTGAGTTCCATTTTGTCCCATTGTTTTCCTTTCTTTTTTGTGTTCTGTTGTGTTCTATTGTGTTACTTTGTCTTTTGTGTTCTGTTGTGTGCTGCTGTGTGCTGCTGTGTGCTGTTGTGTTCTTTTCTCTTTTGTGTTCTGTTTTGTTCTTCTGTTCTGTTGTGTTGTATTGCTTTCCTTTCTCTTTTATATTCTTTTGTTTATTGTGTTCTGTTCTTTCCTTTCTCTTTTGTGTTCTATTCTGTCCTATCGTTTTTCTTTCTCTTTTGTGTTCTTTTGTGCTCTTTGGTTTTCCTTTTTTTGTGTGTGTTCTATTCTGTTGTATTGTTTTCCTTTCTCTTTTGTGCTGTTTTGTGTTCCGTTGTGTGTTCGTTTGTGTTCTTCTGATTTCCTTTCTCTTCTCCGTTCTTTTGTGTTTATTGCATTCTATTGCTCTATTGTTTTCCTTTCACGTTTGTGTTCTTTTGTGTTTATTGTCTTCTATTGTGTTCCTTTCTCTCTTTGTGCTCTATTCTGTTCTGTTGTTTTCCGTTCTCTTTTCTCTTCTTTTGTACTCTTTTGTTTTCCTTTCTTTTCTGCGTTCTATTGAGTTATCTTGTTTTCTTTTCTCTCTTGTGTTCTACTGTGTTCTACTGTGTTCCGTTAGGGTCTACTTTTTTTCCTATCTCATTTGAGTTCCATTGTGTTCTCTTGTTTTCCATTGTTGTCTGTTGTTTTCCTTTCTCTTTTGTGTTCTATTGTGTTCTACTGTTTTCATTTCTATTTTGTGTTCTACTCTGTTCTATTGTTTTCTTTTCTCCGTTGTGTTCTACTGTGTTCTATACTCTCTTTTGCGCTCTGTTGTGTTGTGTTGTGTGCTGATGTGTGCTATTGTGTGCTATTGTTTTCCTTTCTCTTTTGTGTTCTTTTGTGTGTTCTTCTGATTTCCTTTCTCTTCTCCATTCTTTTGTGTGCTCTTGTGTTCTATTGTTGCACTCTTTTCCTTTCTCTTTTGTATTCTTTTGTTTATTGTATTCTATTTTTTTCCTTTCTCTTTTGTGTTCTATTCTGTTCTACGGTTTTCCTTTCTCTTTTGTGTTCTTTTGTGCTCTTTTTTTCCCTTTTTTGTGTGTTCTATTCTGTTCTATTGTTTTCCTTTCTCTTTTGTGCTGTTTTCTGTTCTGTTGTGTGTTCATTTGTGTTCTTCTGATTTCCTTTCTCTTCTTCATTCTTTTGAGTGCTATTGTGTTCTATTGCTGTATCGTTTTCCTTTCTCTTTTGTGTCCTATTGTGTTCTGCTGCGGTCTATCGTTTTCATTTCTCTTTTGTGTTCTACTCTGTTCTATTGTGGTCCTTTCTCTTTCATGTTCTTTGGTGTTCTATTGTGTTCCTCTGTGTTACTTTCTCTTTTGTGTTATATTTTGTGCTATTGTGTGCTATTGCTTGCTGTTGAGTGCTATTGTGTGCTATTGCTTTTCTTTTGTGTTCTGTTGTGTTTATTTTGTTCTATTGAGTTCTGCTTCCTTTCTCTTTTTTGCTCTACTGCGTTCCATTGTTTTCTTTTCTCTTTTGTGTTCTACTGGGTTCTACTGGGTTCCATTGTGGTCTATTGTTTTCCTATCTCGCTTGTGTTCCGTTGTGTTCTATTGTTTTCTACTGTTCTCTACTGAGTTCTTTTCCCTTTTCTGTACTATTGTCCTCTATTGTGTTACTTTCTCTTTTGCATTCTATTGCGTTCTATTGTGTTCTCGTGTTCCTTTCTCTGTTGTGTTCTGTCGTGTTCTACTGCATTCTATTCTTCTCCTTTCTCTATTGTGTTCTACTGTGTTCTATTGTGTTACTCTCTTTTGCGTTCTATTGTGTGCTGTTGTGTGTTGTTGTGTGCTGTTGTGTGCTGTTGTGTGCTGTTGTGTGCTATTGTTTTCCTTTCTCTTTTGTGTTCTTTTGTGTGTTCTTGTGTTTTCTTCTGATTTCCTTTCTCTTCTCCGTTCTTTTGTGTGCTATTGTGTTCTGTTGTTGCATTGTTTTCCTTTCTCTTTTGTATTCTTTTGTGTTTATTGTGTTCTATTTTTATAGTCTTCTATTTTTTTCTTTCTCTTTGTGTTCTATTCTGTTCTGTTGTTTTCCTTTTTCTTTTCTGTTCTTTTGTGCTCTTGTTTTCCTTTCTTTTCCGTGTTCTATTAGTTCTATTGTTTTCCTTTCTCTTTTGTATTCTTTTGTGTTAGTTTTGTTCTATTGAGTTATCTTGTTTTCCTTTCTCTTTTGTGTTCTACTGTGTTCTACTGAGTTCCATTTTGTCCCATTGTTTTCCTTTCTTTTTTGTGTTCTGTTGTGTTCTATTGTGTTACTTTGTCTTTTGTGTTCTGTTGTGTGCTGCTGTGTGCTGCTGTGTGCTGTTGTGTTCTTTTCTCTTTTGTGTTCTGTTTTGTTCTTCTGTTCTGTTGTGTTGTATTGCTTTCCTTTCTCTTTTATATTCTTTTGTTTATTGTGTTCTGTTCTTTCCTTTCTCTTTTGTGTTCTATTCTGTCCTATTGTTTTTCTTTCTCTTTTGTGTTCTTTTGTGCTCTTTGGTTTTCCTTTTTTTGTGTGTGTTCTATTCTGTTGTATTGTTTTCCTTTCTCTTTTGTGCTGTTTTGTGTTCCGTTGTGTGTTCGTTTGTGTTCTTCTGATTTCCTTTCTCTTCTCCGTTCTTTTGTGTTTATTGCGTTCTATTGCTCTATTGTTTTCCTTTCACGTTTGTGTTCTTTTGTGTTTATTGTCTTCTATTGTGTTCCTTTCTCTCTTTGTGCTCTATTCTGTTCTGTTGTTTTCCGTTCTCTTTTCTCTTCTTTTGTACTCTTTTGTTTTCCTTTCTTTTCTGCGTTCTATTGAGTTATCTTGTTTTCTTTTCTCTCTTGTGTTCTACTGTGTTCTATACTCTCTTTTGCGCTCTGTTGTGTTGTGTTGTGTGCTGATGTGTGCTATTGTGTGCTATTGTTTTCCTTTCTCTTTTGTGTTCTTTTGTGTGTTCTTCTGATTTCCTTTCTCTTCTCCATTCTTTTGTGTGCTCTTGTGTTCTATTGTTGCACTCTTTTCCTTTCTCTTTTGTATTCTTTTGTTTATTGTATTCTATTTTTTTCCTTTCTCTTTTGTGTTCTATTCTGTTCTACGGTTTTCCTTTCTCTTTTGTGTTCTTTTGTGCTCTTTTTTTCCCTTTTTTGTGTGTTCTATTCTGTTCTATTGTTTTCCTTTCTCTTTTGTGCTGTTTTCTGTTCTGTTGTGTGTTCATTTGTGTTCTTCTGATTTCCTTTCTCTTCTTCATTCTTTTGAGTGCTATTGTGTTCTATTGCTGTATCGTTTTCCTTTCTCTTTTGTGTCCTATTGTGTTCTGCTGCGGTCTATCGTTTTCATTTCTCTTTTGTGTTCTACTCTGTTCTATTGTGGTCCTTTCTCTTTCATGTTCTTTGGTGTTCTATTGTGTTCCTCTGTGTTACTTTCTCTTTTGTGTTATATTTTGTGCTATTGTGTGCTATTGCTTGCTGTTGAGTGCTATTGTGTGCTATTGCTTTTCTTTTGTGTTCTGTTGTGTTTATTTTGTTCTATTGAGTTCTGCTTCCTTTCTCTTTTTTGCTCTACTGCGTTCCATTGTTTTCTTTTCTCTTTTGTGTTCTACTGGGTTCTACTGGGTTCCATTGTGGTCTATTGTTTTCCTATCTCGCTTGTGTTCCGTTGTGTTCTATTGTTTTCTACTGTTCTCTACTGAGTTCTTTTCCCTTTTCTGTACTATTGTCCTCTATTGTGTTACTTTCTCTTTTGCATTCTATTGCGTTCTATTGTGTTCTCGTGTTCCTTTCTCTGTTGTGTTCTGTCGTGTTCTACTGCATTCTATTCTTCTCCTTTCTCTATTGTGTTCTACTGTGTTCTATTGTGTTACTCTCTTTTGCGTTCTATTGTGTGCTGTTGTGTGTTGTTGTGTGCTATTGTGTGCTGTTGTGTGCTGTTGTGTGCTATTGTTTTCCTTTCTCTTTTGTGTTCTTTTTTGTGTTCTTGTGTTTTCTTCTGATTTCCTTTCTCTTCTCCGTTCTTTTGTGTGCTATTGTGTTCTGTTGTTGCATTGTTTTCCTTTCTCTTTTGTATTCTTTTGTGTTTATTGTGTTCTATTTTTATAGTCTTCTATTTTTTTCTTTCTCTTTGTGTTCTATTCTGTTCTGTTGTTTTCCTTTTTCTTTTCTGTTCTTTTGTGCTCTTGTTTTCCTTTCTTTTCCGTGTTCTATTAGTTCTATTGTTTTCCTTTCTCTTTTGTATTCTTTTGTGTTAGTTTTGTTCTATTGAGTTATCTTGTTTTCCTTTCTCTTTTGTGTTCTACTGTGTTCTACTGAGTTCCATTTTGTCCCATTGTTTTCCTTTCTTTTTTGTGTTCTGTTGTGTTCTATTGTGTTACTTTGTCTTTTGTGTTCTGTTGTGTGCTGCTGTGTGCTGCTGTGTGCTGTTGTGTGCTGTTGTGTTCTTTTCTCTTTTGTGTTCTGTTTTGTTCTTCTGTTCTGTTGTGTTGTATTGCTTTCCTTTCTCTTTTATATTCTTTTGTTTATTGTGTTCTGTTCTTTCCTTTCTCTTTTGTGTTCTATTCTGTCCTATTGTTTTTCTTTCTCTTTTGTGTTCTTTTGTGCTCTTTGGTTTTCCTTTTTTTGTGTGTGTTCTATTCTGTTGTATTGTTTTCCTTTCTCTTTTGTGCTGTTTTGTGTTCCGTTGTGTGTTCGTTTGTGTTCTTCTGATTTCCTTTCTCTTCTCCGTTCTTTTGTGTTTATTGCGTTCTATTGCTCTATTGTTTTCCTTTCACGTTTGTGTTCTTTTGTGTTTATTGTCTTCTATTGTGTTCCTTTCTCTCTTTGTGCTCTATTCTGTTCTGTTGTTTTCCGTTCTCTTTTCTCTTCTTTTGTACTCTTTTGTTTTCCTTTCTTTTCTGCGTTCTATTGAGTTATCTTGTTTTCTTTTCTCTCTTGTGTTCTACTGTGTTCTATACTCTCTTTTGCGCTCTGTTGTGTTGTGTTGTGTGCTGATGTGTGCTATTGTGTGCTATTGTTTTCCTTTCTCTTTTGTGTTCTTTTGTGTGTTCTTCTGATTTCCTTTCTCTTCTCCATTCTTTTGTGTGCTCTTGTGTTCTATTGTTGCACTCTTTTCCTTTCTCTTTTGTATTCTTTTGTTTATTGTATTCTGTTTTTTTCCTTTCTCTTTTGTGTTCTATTCTGTTCTACGGTTTTCCTTTCTCTTTTGTGTTCTTTTGTGCTCTTTTTTTTCCTTTTTTGTGTGTTCTATTCTGTTCTATTGTTTTCCTTTCTCTTTTGTGCTGTTTTCTGTTCTGTTGTGTGTTCATTTGTGTTCTTCTGATTTCCTTTCTCTTCTTCATTCTTTTGAGTGCTATTGTGTTCTATTGCTGTATCGTTTTCCTTTCTCTTTTGTGTCCTATTTTGTTCTACTGCGGTCTATCGTTTTCATTTCTCTTTTGTGTTCTACTCTGTTCTATTGTGGTCCTTTCTCTTTCATGTTCTTTGGTGTTCTATTGTGTTCCTCTGTGTTACTTTCTCTTTTGTGTTATATTTTGTGCTATTGTGTGCTATTGCTTGCTGTTGAGTGCTATTGTGTGCTATTGCTTTTCTTTTGTGTTCTGTTGTGTTTATTTTGTTCTATTGAGTTCTGCTTCCTTTCTCTTTTTTGCTCTACTGCGTTCCATTGTTTTCTTTTCTCTTTTGTGTTCTACTGGGTTCTACTGGGTTCCATTGTGGTCTATTGTTTTCCTATCTCGCTTGTGTTCCGTTGTGTTCTATTGTTTTCTACTGTTCTCTACTGAGTTCTTTTCCCTTTTCTGTACTATTGTCCTCTATTGTGTTACTTTCTCTTTTGCATTCTATTGCGTTCTATTGTGTTCTCGTGTTCCTTTCTCTGTTGTGTTCTGTCGTGTTCTACTGCATTCTATTCTTCTCCTTTCTCTATTGTGTTCTACTGTGTTCTATTGTGTTACTCTCTTTTGCGTTCTATTGTGTGCTGTTGTGTGTTGTTGTGTGCTATTGTGTGCTGTTGTGTGCTATTGTTTTCCTTTCTCTTTTGTGTTCTTTTGTGTGTTCTTGTGTTTTCTTCTGATTTCCTTTCTCTTCTCCGTTCTTTTGTGTGCTATTGTGTTCTGTTGTTGCATTGTTTTCCTTTCTCTTTTGTATTCTTTTGTGTTTATTGTGTTCTATTTTTATAGTCTTCTATTTTTTTCTTTCTCTTTGTGTTCTATTCTGTTCTGTTGTTTTCCTTTTTCTTTTCTGTTCTTTTGTGCTCTTGTTTTCCTTTCTTTTCCGTGTTCTATTAGTTCTATTGTTTTCCTTTCTCTTTTGTATTCTTTTGTGTTAGTTTTGTTCTATTGAGTTATCTTGTTTTCCTTTCTCTTTTGTGTTCTACTGTGTTCTACTGAGTTCCATTTTGTCCCATTGTTTTCCTTTCTTTTTTGTGTTCTGTTGTGTTCTATTGTGTTACTTTGTCTTTTGTGTTCTGTTGTGTGCTGCTGTGTGCTGCTGTGTGCTGTTGTGTGCTGTTGTGTTCTTTTCTCTTTTGTGTTCTGTTTTGTTCTTCTGTTCTGTTGTGTTGTATTGCTTTCCTTTCTCTTTTATATTCTTTTGTTTATTGTGTTCTGTTCTTTCCTTTCTCTTTTGTGTTCTATTCTGTCCTATCGTTTTTCTTTCTCTTTTGTGTTCTTTTGTGCTCTTTGGTTTTCCTTTTTTTGTGTGTGTTCTATTCTGTTGTATTGTTTTCCTTTCTCTTTTGTGCTGTTTTGTGTTCCGTTGTGTGTTCGTTTGTGTTCTTCTGATTTCCTTTCTCTTCTCCGTTCTTTTGTGTTTATTGCGTTCTATTGCTCTATTGTTTTCCTTTCACGTTTGTGTTCTTTTGTGTTTATTGTCTTCTATTGTGTTCCTTTCTCTCTTTGTGCTCTATTCTGTTCTGTTGTTTTCCGTTCTCTTTTCTCTTCTTTTGTACTCTTTTGTTTTCCTTTCTTTTCTGCGTTCTATTGAGTTATCTTGTTTTCTTTTCTCTCTTGTGTTCTACTGTGTTCTATACTCTCTTTTGCGCTCTGTTGTGTTGTGTTGTGTGCTGATGTGTGCTATTGTGTGCTATTGTTTTCCTTTCTCTTTTGTGTTCTTTTGTGTGTTCTTCTGATTTCCTTTCTCTTCTCCATTCTTTTGTGTGCTCTTGTGTTCTATTGTTGCACTCTTTTCCTTTCTCTTTTGTATTCTTTTGTTTATTGTATTCTATTTTTTTCCTTTCTCTTTTGTGTTCTATTCTGTTCTACGGTTTTCCTTTCTCTTTTGTGTTCTTTTGTGCTCTTTTTTTTCCTTTTTTGTGTGTTCTATTCTGTTCTATTGTTTTCCTTTCTCTTTTGTGCTGTTTTCTGTTCTGTTGTGTGTTCATTTGTGTTCTTCTGATTTCCTTTCTCTTCTTCATTCTTTTGAGTGCTATTGTGTTCTATTGCTGTATCGTTTTCCTTTCTCTTTTGTGTCCTATTTTGTTCTACTGCGGTCTATCGTTTTCATTTCTCTTTTGTGTTCTACTCTGTTCTATTGTGGTCCTTTCTCTTTCATGTTCTTTGGTGTTCTATTGTGTTCCTCTGTGTTACTTTCTCTTTTGTGTTATATTTTGTGCTATTGTGTGCTATTGCTTGCTGTTGAGTGCTATTGTGTGCTATTGCTTTTCTTTTGTGTTCTGTTGTGTTTATTTTGTTCTATTGAGTTCTGCTTCCTTTCTCTTTTTTGCTCTACTGCGTTCCATTGTTTTCTTTTCTCTTTTGTGTTCTACTGGGTTCTACTGGGTTCCATTGTGGTCTATTGTTTTCCTATCTCGCTTGTGTTCCGTTGTGTTCTATTGTTTTCTACTGTTCTCTACTGAGTTCTTTTCCCTTTTCTGTACTATTGTCCTCTATTGTGTTACTTTCTCTTTTGCATTCTATTGCGTTCTATTGTGTTCTCGTGTTCCTTTCTCTGTTGTGTTCTGTCGTGTTCTACTGCATTCTATTCTTCTCCTTTCTCTATTGTGTTCTACTGTGTTCTATTGTGTTACTCTCTTTTGCGTTCTATTGTGTGCTGTTGTGTGTTGTTGTGTGCTATTGTGTGCTGTTGTGTGCTATTGTTTTCCTTTCTCTTTTGTGTTCTTTTGTGTGTTCTTGTGTTTTCTTCTGATTTCCTTTCTCTTCTCCGTTCTTTTGTGTGCTATTGTGTTCTGTTGTTGCATTGTTTTCCTTTCTCTTTTGTATTCTTTTGTGTTTATTGTGTTCTATTTTTATAGTCTTCTATTTTTTTCTTTCTCTTTGTGTTCTATTCTGTTCTGTTGTTTTCCTTTTTCTTTTCTGTTCTTTTGTGCTCTTGTTTTCCTTTCTTTTCCGTGTTCTATTAGTTCTATTGTTTTCCTTTCTCTTTTGTATTCTTTTGTGTTAGTTTTGTTCTATTGAGTTATCTTGTTTTCCTTTCTCTTTTGTGTTCTACTGTGTTCTACTGAGTTCCATTTTGTCCCATTGTTTTCCTTTCTTTTTTGTGTTCTGTTGTGTTCTATTGTGTTACTTTGTCTTTTGTGTTCTGTTGTGTGCTGCTGTGTGCTGCTGTGTGCTGTTGTGTGCTGTTGTGTTCTTTTCTCTTTTGTGTTCTGTTTTGTTCTTCTGTTCTGTTGTGTTGTATTGCTTTCCTTTCTCTTTTATATTCTTTTGTTTATTGTGTTCTGTTCTTTCCTTTCTCTTTTGTGTTCTATTCTGTCCTATCGTTTTTCTTTCTCTTTTGTGTTCTTTTGTGCTCTTTGGTTTTCCTTTTTTTGTGTGTGTTCTATTCTGTTGTATTGTTTTCCTTTCTCTTTTGTGCTGTTTTGTGTTCCGTTGTGTGTTCGTTTGTGTTCTTCTGATTTCCTTTCTCTTCTCCGTTCTTTTGTGTTTATTGCGTTCTATTGCTCTATTGTTTTCCTTTCACGTTTGTGTTCTTTTGTGTTTATTGTCTTCTATTGTGTTCCTTTCTCTCTTTGTGCTCTATTCTGTTCTGTTGTTTTCCGTTCTCTTTTCTCTTCTTTTGTACTCTTTTGTTTTCCTTTCTTTTCTGCGTTCTATTGAGTTATCTTGTTTTCTTTTCTCTCTTGTGTTCTACTGTGTTCTATACTCTCTTTTGCGCTCTGTTGTGTTGTGTTGTGTGCTGATGTGTGCTATTGTGTGCTATTGTTTTCCTTTCTCTTTTGTGTTCTTTTGTGTGTTCTTCTGATTTCCTTTCTCTTCTCCATTCTTTTGTGTGCTCTTGTGTTCTATTGTTGCACTCTTTTCCTTTCTCTTTTGTATTCTTTTGTTTATTGTATTCTATTTTTTTCCTTTCTCTTTTGTGTTCTATTCTGTTCTACGGTTTTCCTTTCTCTTTTGTGTTCTTTTGTGCTCTTTTTTTTCCTTTTTTGTGTGTTCTATTCTGTTCTATTGTTTTCCTTTCTCTTTTGTGCTGTTTTCTGTTCTGTTGTGTGTTCATTTGTGTTCTTCTGATTTCCTTTCTCTTCTTCATTCTTTTGAGTGCTATTGTGTTCTATTGCTGTATCGTTTTCCTTTCTCTTTTGTGTCCTATTTTGTTCTACTGCGGTCTATCGTTTTCATTTCTCTTTTGTGTTCTACTCTGTTCTATTGTGGTCCTTTCTCTTTCCTGTTCTTTGGTGTTCTATTGTGTTCCTCTGTGTTACTTTCTCTTTTGTGTTATATTTTGTGCTATTGTGTGCTATTGCTTGCTGTTGAGTGCTATTGTGTGCTATTGCTTTTCTTTTGTGTTCTGTTGTGTTTATTTTGTTCTATTGAGTTCTGCTTCCTTTCTCTTTTTTGCTCTACTGCGTTCCATTGTTTTCTTTTCTCTTTTGTGTTCTACTGGGTTCTACTGGGTTCCATTGTGGTCTATTGTTTTCCTATCTCGTTTGTGTTCTGTTGTGTTCTATTGTTTTCTACTGTTCTCTACTGAGTTCTTTTCCCTTTTCTGTACTATTGTCCTCTATTGTGTTACTTTCTCTTTTGCATTCTATTGCGTTCTATTGTGTTCTCGTGTTCCTTTCTCTGTTGTGTTCTGTCGTGTTCTACTGCATTCTATTCTTCTCCTTTCTCTATTGTGTTCTACTGTGTTCTATTGTGTTACTCTCTTTTGCGTTCTATTGTGTGCTGTTGTGTGTTGTTGTGTGCTGTTGTGTGCTGTTGTGTGCTGTTGTGTGCTATTGTTTTCCTTTCTCTTTTGTGTTCTTTTGTGTGTTCTTGTGTTTTCTTCTGATTTCCTTTCTCTTCTCCGTTCTTTTGTGTGCTATTGTGTTCTGTTGTTGCATTGTTTTCCTTTCTCTTTTGTATTCTTTTGTGTTTATTGTGTTCTATTTTTATAGTCTTCTATTTTTTTCTTTCTCTTTGTGTTCTATTCTGTTCTGTTGTTTTCCTTTTTCTTTTCTGTTCTTTTGTGCTCTTGTTTTCCTTTCTTTTCCGTGTTCTATTAGTTCTATTGTTTTCCTTTCTCTTTTGTATTCTTTTGTGTTAGTTTTGTTCTATTGAGTTATCTTGTTTTCCTTTCTCTTTTGTGTTCTACTGTGTTCTACTGAGTTCCATTTTGTCCCATTGTTTTCCTTTCTTTTTTGTGTTCTGTTGTGTTCTATTGTGTTACTTTGTCTTTTGTGTTCTGTTGTGTGCTGCTGTGTGCTGCTGTGTGCTGTTGTGTTCTTTTCTCTTTTGTGTTCTGTTTTGTTCTTCTGTTCTGTTGTGTTGTATTGCTTTCCTTTCTCTTTTATATTCTTTTGTTTATTGTGTTCTGTTCTTTCCTTTCTCTTTTGTGTTCTATTCTGTCCTATCGTTTTTCTTTCTCTTTTGTGTTCTTTTGTGCTCTTTGGTTTTCCTTTTTTTGTGTGTGTTCTATTCTGTTGTATTGTTTTCCTTTCTCTTTTGTGCTGTTTTGTGTTCCGTTGTGTGTTCGTTTGTGTTCTTCTGATTTCCTTTCTCTTCTCCGTTCTTTTGTGTTTATTGCGTTCTATTGCTCTATTGTTTTCCTTTCACGTTTGTGTTCTTTTGTGTTTATTGTCTTCTATTGTGTTCCTTTCTCTCTTTGTGCTCTATTCTGTTCTGTTGTTTTCCGTTCTCTTTTCTCTTCTTTTGTACTCTTTTGTTTTCCTTTCTTTTCTGCGTTCTATTGAGTTATCTTGTTTTCTTTTCTCTCTTGTGTTCTACTGTGTTCCGTTGGGGTCTACTTTTTTTCCTATCTCGTTTGAGTTCCGTTGTGTTCTCTTGTTTTCCATTGTTGTCTGTTGTTTTCCTTTCTCTTTTGTGTTCTATTGTGTTCTACTGTGGTCTATTGTTTTCATTTCTATTTTGTGTTCTACTCTGTTCTATTGTTTTCTTTTCTCTGTTGTGTTCTACTGTGTTCTATACTCTCTTTTGCGCTCTGTTGTGTTGTGTTGTGTGCTGATGTGTGCTATTGTGTGCTATTGTTTTCCTTTCTCTTTTGTGTTCTTTCGTGTGTTCTTCTGATTTCCTTTCTCTTCTCCATTCTTTTGTGTGCTATTGTGTTCTGTTGTTGCACTGTTTTCCTTTCTCTTTTGTATTCTTTTGTTTATTGTATTCTGTTTTTTTCCTTTCTCTTTTGTGTTCTATTCTGTTCTACGGTTTTCCTTTCTCTTTTGTGTTCTTTTGTGCTCTTTTTTTTCCTTTTTTGTGTGTTCTATTCTGTTCTATTGTTTTCCTTTCTCTTTTGTGCTGTTTTCTGTTCTGTTGTGTGTTCATTTGTGTTCTTCTGATTTCCTTTCTCTTCTTCATTCTTTTGAGTGCTATTGTGTTCTATTGCTGTATCGTTTTCCTTTCTCTTTTGTGTCCTATTGTGTTCTACTGCGGTCTATCGTTTTCATTTCTCTTTTGTGTTCTACTCTGTTCTATTGTGGTCCTTTCTCTTTCATGTTCTTTGGTGTTCTATTGTGTTCCTCTGTGTTACTTTCTCTTTTGTGTTATATTTTGTGCTATTGTGTGCTATTGCTTTTCTTTTGTGTTCTGTTGTGTTTATTTTGTTCTATTGAGTTCTGCTTCCTTTCTCTTTTTTGCTCTACTGCGTTCCATTGTTTTCTTTTCTCTTTTGTGTTCTACTGGGTTCTACTGGGTTCCATTGTGGTCTATTGTTTTCCTATCTCGTTTGTGTTCTGTTGTGTTCTATTGTTTTCTACTGTTCTCTACTGAGTTCTTTTCCCTTTTCTGTACTATTGTCCTCTATTGTGTTACTTTCTCTTTTGCATTCTATTGCGTTCTATTGTGTTCTCGTGTTCCTTTTTTTCTGTTGTGTTCTGTCGTGTTCTACTGCATTCTATTCTTCTCCTTTCTCTATTGTGTTCTACTGTGTTCTATTGTGTTACTCTCTTTTGCGTTCTATTGTGTGCTGTTGTGTGTTGTTGTGTGCTGTTGTGTGCTGTTGTGTGCTATTGTTTTCCTTTCTCTTTTGTGTTCTTTTGTGTGTTCTTGTGTTTTCTTCTGATTTCCTTTCTCTTCTCCGTTCTTTTGTGTGCTATTGTGTTCTGTTGTTGCATTGTTTTCCTTTCTCTTTTGTATTCTTTTGTGTTTATTGTGTTCTATTTTTATAGTCTTCTATTTTTTTCTTTCTCTTTGTGTTCTATTCTGTTCTGTTGTTTTCCTTTTTCTTTTCTGTTCTTTTGTGCTCTTGTTTTCCTTTCTTTTCCGTGTTCTATTAGTTCTATTGTTTTCCTTTCTCTTTTGTATTCTTTTGTGTTAGTTTTGTTCTATTGAGTTATCTTGTTTTCCTTTCTCTTTTGTGTTCTACTGTGTTCTACTGAGTTCCATTTTGTCCCATTGTTTTCCTTTCTTTTTTGTGTTCTGTTGTGTTCTATTGTGTTACTTTGTCTTTTGTGTTCTGTTGTGTGCTGCTGTGTGCTGCTGTGTGCTGTTGTGTGCTGTTGTGTTCTTTTCTCTTTTGTGTTCTGTTTTGTTCTTCTGTTCTGTTGTGTTGTATTGCTTTCCTTTCTCTTTTATATTCTTTTGTTTATTGTGTTCTGTTCTTTCCTTTCTCTTTTGTGTTCTATTCTGTCCTATCGTTTTTCTTTCTCTTTTGTGTTCTTTTGTGCTCTTTGGTTTTCCTTTTTTTGTGTGTGTTCTATTCTGTTGTATTGTTTTCCTTTCTCTTTTGTGCTGTTTTGTGTTCCGTTGTGTGTTCGTTTGTGTTCTTCTGATTTCCTTTCTCTTCTCCGTTCTTTTGTGTTTATTGCGTTCTATTGCTCTATTGTTTTCCTTTCACGTTTGTGTTCTTTTGTGTTTATTGTCTTCTATTGTGTTCCTTTCTCTCTTTGTGCTCTATTCTGTTCTGTTGTTTTCCGTTCTCTTTTCTCTTCTTTTGTACTCTTTTGTTTTCCTTTCTTTTCTGCGTTCTATTGAGTTATCTTGTTTTCTTTTCTCTCTTGTGTTCTACTGTGTTCTATACTCTCTTTTGCGCTCTGTTGTGTTGTGTTGTGTGCTGATGTGTGCTATTGTGTGCTATTGTTTTCCTTTCTCTTTTGTGTTCTTTTGTGTGTTCTTCTGATTTCCTTTCTCTTCTCCGTTCTTTTGTGTGCTCTTGTGTTCTATTGTTGCACTCTTTTCCTTTCTCTTTTGTATTCTTTTGTTTATTGTATTCTATTTTTTTCCTTTCTCTTTTGTGTTCTATTCTGTTCTACGGTTTTCCTTTCTCTTTTGTGTTCTTTTGTGCTCTTTTTTTTCCTTTTTTGTGTGTTCTATTCTGTTCTATTGTTTTCCTTTCTCTTTTGTGCTGTTTTCTGTTCTGTTGTGTGTTCATTTGTGTTCTTCTGATTTCCTTTCTCTTCTTCATTCTTTTGAGTGCTATTGTGTTCTATTGCTGTATCGTTTTCCTTTCTCTTTTGTGTCCTATTTTGTTCTACTGCGGTCTATCGTTTTCATTTCTCTTTTGTGTTCTACTCTGTTCTATTGTGGTCCTTTCTCTTTCCTGTTCTTTGGTGTTCTATTGTGTTCCTCTGTGTTACTTTCTCTTTTGTGTTATATTTTGTGCTATTGTGTGCTATTGCTTGCTGTTGAGTGCTATTGTGTGCTATTGCTTTTCTTTTGTGTTCTGTTGTGTTTATTTTGTTCTATTGAGTTCTGCTTCCTTTCTCTTTTTTGCTCTACTGCGTTCCATTGTTTTCTTTTCTCTTTTGTGTTCTACTGGGTTCTACTGGGTTCCATTGTGGTCTATTGTTTTCCTATCTCGTTTGTGTTCTGTTGTGTTCTATTGTTTTCTACTGTTCTCTACTGAGTTCTTTTCCCTTTTCTGTACTATTGTCCTCTATTGTGTTACTTTCTCTTTTGCATTCTATTGCGTTCTATTGTGTTCTCGTGTTCCTTTCTCTGTTGTGTTCTGTCGTGTTCTACTGCATTCTATTCTTCTCCTTTCTCTATTGTGTTCTACTGTGTTCTATTGTGTTACTCTCTTTTGCGTTCTATTGTGTGCTGTTGTGTGTTGTTGTGTGCTGTTGTGTGCTGTTGTGTGCTATTGTTTTCCTTTCTCTTTTGTGTTCTTTTGTGTGTTCTTGTGTTTTCTTCTGATTTCCTTTCTCTTCTCCGTTCTTTTGTGTGCTATTGTGTTCTGTTGTTGCATTGTTTTCCTTTCTCTTTTGTATTCTTTTGTGTTTATTGTGTTCTATTTTTATAGTCTTCTATTTTTTTCTTTCTCTTTGTGTTCTATTCTGTTCTGTTGTTTTCCTTTTTCTTTTCTGTTCTTTTGTGCTCTTGTTTTCCTTTCTTTTCCGTGTTCTATTAGTTCTATTGTTTTCCTTTCTCTTTTGTATTCTTTTGTGTTAGTTTTGTTCTATTGAGTTATCTTGTTTTCCTTTCTCTTTTGTGTTCTACTGTGTTCTACTGAGTTCCATTTTGTCCCATTGTTTTCCTTTCTTTTTTGTGTTCTGTTGTGTTCTATTGTGTTACTTTGTCTTTTGTGTTCTGTTGTGTGCTGCTGTGTGCTGTTGTGTGCTGTTGTGTTCTTTTCTCTTTTGTGTTCTGTTTTGTTCTTCTGTTCTGTTGTGTTGTATTGCTTTCCTTTCTCTTTTATATTCTTTTGTTTATTGTGTTCTGTTCTTTCCTTTCTCTTTTGTGTTCTATTCTGTCCTATCGTTTTTCTTTCTCTTTTGTGTTCTTTTGTGCTCTTTGGTTTTCCTTTTTTTGTGTGTGTTCTATTCTGTTGTATTGTTTTCCTTTCTCTTTTGTGCTGTTTTGTGTTCCGTTGTGTGTTCGTTTGTGTTCTTCTGATTTCCTTTCTCTTCTCCGTTCTTTTGTGTTTATTGCGTTCTATTGCTCTATTGTTTTCCTTTCACGTTTGTGTTCTTTTGTGTTTATTGTCTTCTATTGTGTTCCTTTCTCTCTTTGTGCTCTATTCTGTTCTGTTGTTTTCCGTTCTCTTTTCTCTTCTTTTGTACTCTTTTGTTTTCCTTTCTTTTCTGCGTTCTATTGAGTTATCTTGTTTTCTTTTCTCTCTTGTGTTCTACTGTGTTCCGTTGGGGTCTACTTTTTTTCCTATCTCGTTTGAGTTCCGTTGTGTTCTCTTGTTTTCCATTGTTGTCTGTTGTTTTCCTTTCTCTTTTGTGTTCTATTGTGTTCTACTGTGGTCTATTGTTTTCATTTCTATTTTGTGTTCTACTCTGTTCTATTGTTTTCTTTTCTCTGTTGTGTTCTACTGTGTTCTATACTCTCTTTTGCGCTCTGTTGTGTTGTGTTGTGTGCTGATGTGTGCTATTGTGTGCTATTGTTTTCCTTTCTCTTTTGTGTTCTTTCGTGTGTTCTTCTGATTTCCTTTCTCTTCTCCATTCTTTTGTGTGCTATTGTGTTCTGTTGTTGCACTGTTTTCCTTTCTCTTTTGTATTCTTTTGTTTATTGTATTCTGTTTTTTTCCTTTCTCTTTTGTGTTCTATTCTGTTCTACGGTTTTCCTTTCTCTTTTGTGTTCTTTTGTGCTCTTTTTTTTCCTTTTTTGTGTGTTCTATTCTGTTCTATTGTTTTCCTTTCTCTTTTGTGCTGTTTTCTGTTCTGTTGTGTGTTCATTTGTGTTCTTCTGATTTCCTTTCTCTTCTTCATTCTTTTGAGTGCTATTGTGTTCTATTGCTGTATCGTTTTCCTTTCTCTTTTGTGTCCTATTGTGTTCTACTGCGGTCTATCGTTTTCATTTCTCTTTTGTGTTCTACTCTGTTCTATTGTGGTCCTTTCTCTTTCATGTTCTTTGGTGTTCTATTGTGTTCCTCTGTGTTACTTTCTCTTTTGTGTTATATTTTGTGCTATTGTGTGCTATTGCTTTTCTTTTGTGTTCTGTTGTGTTTATTTTGTTCTATTGAGTTCTGCTTCCTTTCTCTTTTTTGCTCTACTGCGTTCCATTGTTTTCTTTTCTCTTTTGTGTTCTACTGGGTTCTACTGGGTTCCATTGTGGTCTATTGTTTTCCTATCTCGTTTGTGTTCTGTTGTGTTCTATTGTTTTCTACTGTTCTCTACTGAGTTCTTTTCCCTTTTCTGTACTATTGTCCTCTATTGTGTTACTTTCTCTTTTGCATTCTATTGCGTTCTATTGTGTTCTCGTGTTCCTTTTTTTCTGTTGTGTTCTGTCGTGTTCTACTGCATTCTATTCTTCTCCTTTCTCTATTGTGTTCTACTGTGTTCTATTGTGTTACTCTCTTTTGCGTTCTATTGTGTGCTGTTGTGTGTTGTTGTGTGCTGTTGTGTGCTGTTGTGTGCTATTGTTTTCCTTTCTCTTTTGTGTTCTTTTGTGTGTTCTTGTGTTTTCTTCTGATTTCCTTTCTCTTCTCCGTTCTTTTGTGTGCTATTGTGTTCTGTTGTTGCATTGTTTTCCTTTCTCTTTTGTATTCTTTTGTGTTTATTGTGTTCTATTTTTATAGTCTTCTATTTTTTTCTTTCTCTTTGTGTTCTATTCTGTTCTGTTGTTTTCCTTTTTCTTTTCTGTTCTTTTGTGCTCTTGTTTTCCTTTCTTTTCCGTGTTCTATTAGTTCTATTGTTTTCCTTTCTCTTTTGTATTCTTTTGTGTTAGTTTTGTTCTATTGAGTTATCTTGTTTTCCTTTCTCTTTTGTGTTCTACTGTGTTCTACTGAGTTCCATTTTGTCCCATTGTTTTCCTTTCTTTTTTGTGTTCTGTTGTGTTCTATTGTGTTACTTTGTCTTTTGTGTTCTGTTGTGTGCTGCTGTGTGCTGCTGTGTGCTGTTGTGTGCTGTTGTGTTCTTTTCTCTTTTGTGTTCTGTTTTGTTCTTCTGTTCTGTTGTGTTGTATTGCTTTCCTTTCTCTTTTATATTCTTTTGTTTATTGTGTTCTGTTCTTTCCTTTCTCTTTTGTGTTCTATTCTGTCCTATCGTTTTTCTTTCTCTTTTGTGTTCTTTTGTGCTCTTTGGTTTTCCTTTTTTTGTGTGTGTTCTATTCTGTTGTATTGTTTTCCTTTCTCTTTTGTGCTGTTTTGTGTTCCGTTGTGTGTTCGTTTGTGTTCTTCTGATTTCCTTTCTCTTCTCCGTTCTTTTGTGTTTATTGCGTTCTATTGCTCTATTGTTTTCCTTTCACGTTTGTGTTCTTTTGTGTTTATTGTCTTCTATTGTGTTCCTTTCTCTCTTTGTGCTCTATTCTGTTCTGTTGTTTTCCGTTCTCTTTTCTCTTCTTTTGTACTCTTTTGTTTTCCTTTCTTTTCTGCGTTCTATTGAGTTATCTTGTTTTCTTTTCTCTCTTGTGTTCTACTGTGTTCTATACTCTCTTTTGCGCTCTGTTGTGTTGTGTTGTGTGCTGATGTGTGCTATTGTGTGCTATTGTTTTCCTTTCTCTTTTGTGTTCTTTTGTGTGTTCTTCTGATTTCCTTTCTCTTCTCCATTCTTTTGTGTGCTCTTGTGTTCTATTGTTGCACTCTTTTCCTTTCTCTTTTGTATTCTTTTGTTTATTGTATTCTATTTTTTTCCTTTCTCTTTTGTGTTCTATTCTGTTCTACGGTTTTCCTTTCTCTTTTGTGTTCTTTTGTGCTCTTTTTTTTCCTTTTTTGTGTGTTCTATTCTGTTCTATTGTTTTCCTTTCTCTTTTGTGCTGTTTTCTGTTCTGTTGTGTGTTCATTTGTGTTCTTCTGATTTCCTTTCTCTTCTTCATTCTTTTGAGTGCTATTGTGTTCTATTGCTGTATCGTTTTCCTTTCTCTTTTGTGTCCTATTTTGTTCTACTGCGGTCTATCGTTTTCATTTCTCTTTTGTGTTCTACTCTGTTCTATTGTGGTCCTTTCTCTTTCCTGTTCTTTGGTGTTCTATTGTGTTCCTCTGTGTTACTTTCTCTTTTGTGTTATATTTTGTGCTATTGTGTGCTATTGCTTGCTGTTGAGTGCTATTGTGTGCTATTGCTTTTCTTTTGTGTTCTGTTGTGTTTATTTTGTTCTATTGAGTTCTGCTTCCTTTCTCTTTTTTGCTCTACTGCGTTCCATTGTTTTCTTTTCTCTTTTGTGTTCTACTGGGTTCTACTGGGTTCCATTGTGGTCTATTGTTTTCCTATCTCGTTTGTGTTCTGTTGTGTTCTATTGTTTTCTACTGTTCTCTACTGAGTTCTTTTCCCTTTTCTGTACTATTGTCCTCTATTGTGTTACTTTCTCTTTTGCATTCTATTGCGTTCTATTGTGTTCTCGTGTTCCTTTCTCTGTTGTGTTCTGTCGTGTTCTACTGCATTCTATTCTTCTCCTTTCTCTATTGTGTTCTACTGTGTTCTATTGTGTTACTCTCTTTTGCGTTCTATTGTGTGCTGTTGTGTGTTGTTGTGTGCTGTTGTGTGCTGTTGTGTGCTGTTGTGTGCTATTGTTTTCCTTTCTCTTTTGTGTTCTTTTGTGTGTTCTTGTGTTTTCTTCTGATTTCCTTTCTCTTCTCCGTTCTTTTGTGTGCTATTGTGTTCTGTTGTTGCATTGTTTTCCTTTCTCTTTTGTATTCTTTTGTGTTTATTGTGTTCTATTTTTATAGTCTTCTATTTTTTTCTTTCTCTTTGTGTTCTATTCTGTTCTGTTGTTTTCCTTTTTCTTTTCTGTTCTTTTGTGCTCTTGTTTTCCTTTCTTTTCCGTGTTCTATTAGTTCTATTGTTTTCCTTTCTCTTTTGTATTCTTTTGTGTTAGTTTTGTTCTATTGAGTTATCTTGTTTTCCTTTCTCTTTTGTGTTCTACTGTGTTCTACTGAGTTCCATTTTGTCCCATTGTTTTCCTTTCTTTTTTGTGTTCTGTTGCGTTCTATTGTGTTACTTTGTCTTTTGTGTTCTGTTGTGTGCTGCTGTGTGCTGTTGTGTGCTGTTGTGTTCTTTTCTCTTTTGTGTTCTGTTTTGTTCTTCTGTTCTGTTGTGTTGTATTGCTTTCCTTTCTCTTTTATATTCTTTTGTTTATTGTGTTCTGTTCTTTCCTTTCTCTTTTGTGTTCTATTCTGTCCTATCGTTTTTCTTTCTCTTTTGTGTTCTTTTGTGCTCTTTGGTTTTCCTTTTTTTGTGTGTGTTCTATTCTGTTCTATTGTTTTCCTTTCTCTTTTGTGCTGTTTTGTGTTCCGTTGTGTGTTCGTTTGTGTTCTTCTGATTTCCTTTCTCTTCTCCGTTCTTTTGTGTTTATTGCGTTCTATTGCTCTATTGTTTTCCTTTCACGTTTGTGTTCTTTTGTGTTTATTGTCTTCTATTGTGTTCCTTTCTCTCTTTGTGCTCTATTCTGTTCTGTTGTTTTCCGTTCTCTTTTCTCTTCTTTTGTACTCTTTTGTTTTCCTTTCTTTTCTGCGTTCTATTGAGTTATCTTGTTTTCTTTTCTCTCTTGTGTTCTACTGTGTTCCGTTGGGGTCTACTTTTTTTCCTATCTCGTTTGAGTTCCGTTGTGTTCTCTTGTTTTCCATTGTTGTCTGTTGTTTTCCTTTCTCTTTTGTGTTCTATTGTGTTCTACTGTGGTCTATTGTTTTCATTTCTATTTTGTGTTCTACTCTGTTCTATTGTTTTCTTTTCTCTCTTGTGTTCTACTGTGTTCTATACTCTCTTTTGCGCTCTGTTGTGTTGTGTTGTGTGCTGATGTGTGCTATTGTGTGCTATTGTTTTCCTTTCTCTTTTGTGTTCTTTCGTGTGTTCTTCTGATTTCCTTTCTCTTCTCCATTCTTTTGTGTGCTATTGTGTTCTGTTGTTGCACTGTTTTCCTTTCTCTTTTGTATTCTTTTGTTTATTGTATTCTGTTTTTTTCCTTTCTCTTTTGTGTTCTATTCTGTTCTACGGTTTTCCTTTCTCTTTTGTGTTCTTTTGTGCTCTTTTTTTTCCTTTTTTGTGTGTTCTATTCTGTTCTATTGTTTTCCTTTCTCTTTTGTGCTGTTTTCTGTTCTGTTGTGTGTTCATTTGTGTTCTTCTGATTTCCTTTCTCTTCTTCATTCTTTTGAGTGCTATTGTGTTCTATTGCTGTATCGTTTTCCTTTCTCTTTTGTGTCCTATTGTGTTCTACTGCGGTCTATCGTTTTCATTTCTCTTTTGTGTTCTACTCTGTTCTATTGTGGTCCTTTCTCTTTCATGTTCTTTGGTGTTCTATTGTGTTCCTCTGTGTTACTTTCTCTTTTGTGTTATATTTTGTGCTATTGTGTGCTATTGCTTTTCTTTTGTGTTCTGTTGTGTTTATTTTGTTCTATTGAGTTCTGCTTCCTTTCTCTTTTTTGCTCTACTGCGTTCCATTGTTTTCTTTTCTCTTTTGTGTTCTACTGGGTTCTACTGGGTTCCATTGTGGTCTATTGTTTTCCTATCTCGTTTGTGTTCTGTTGTGTTCTATTGTTTTCTACTGTTCTCTACTGAGTTCTTTTCCCTTTTCTGTACTATTGTCCTCTATTGTGTTACTTTCTCTTTTGCATTCTATTGCGTTCTATTGTGTTCTCGTGTTCCTTTCTCTGTTGTGTTCTGTCGTGTTCTACTGCATTCTATTCTTCTCCTTTCTCTATTGTGTTCTACTGTGTTCTATTGTGTTACTCTCTTTTGCGTTCTATTGTGTGCTGTTGTGTGTTGTTGTGTGCTGTTGTGTGCTGTTGTGTGCTATTGTTTTCCTTTCTCTTTTGTGTTCTTTTGTGTGTTCTTGTGTTTTCTTCTGATTTCCTTTCTCTTCTCCGTTCTTTTGTGTGCTATTGTGTTCTGTTGTTGCATTGTTTTCCTTTCTCTTTTGTATTCTTTTGTGTTTATTGTGTTCTATTTTTATAGTCTTCTATTTTTTTCGTTCTCTTTTGTGTTCTATTCTGTTCTGTTGTTTTCCTTTTTCTTTTCTGTTCTTTTGTGCTCTTGTTTTCCTTTCTTTTCCGTGTTCTATTAGTTCTATTGTTTTCCTTTCTCTTTTGTATTCTTTTGTGTTAGTTTTGTTCTATTGAGTTATCTTGTTTTCCTTTCTCTTTTGTGTTCTACTGTGTTCTACTGAGTTCCATTTTGTCCCATTGTTTTCCTTTCTTTTTTGTGTTCTGTTGCGTTCTATTGTGTTACTTTGTCTTTTGTGTTCTGTTGTGTGCTGCTGTGTGCTGTTGTGTGCTGTTGTGTTCTTTTCTCTTTTGTGTTCTATTTTGTTCTTCTGTTCTGTTGTGTTGTATTGCTTTCCTTTCTCTTTTATATTCTTTTGTTTATTGTGTTCTGTTCTTTCCTTTCTCTTTTGTGTTCTATTCTGTCCTATTGTTTTTCTTTCTCTTTTGTGTTCTTTTGTGCTCTTTGGTTTTCCTTTTTTTGTGTGTGTTCTATTCTGTTGTATTGTTTTCCTTTCTCTTTTGTGCTGTTTTGTGTTCCGTTGTGTGTTCGTTTGTGTTCTTCTGATTTCCTTTCTCTTCTCCGTTCTTTTGTGTTTATTGCGTTCTATTGCTCTATTGTTTTCCTTTCACGTTTGTGTTCTTTTGTGTTTATTGTCTTCTATTGTGTTCCTTTCTCTCTTTGTGCTCTATTCTGTTCTGTTGTTTTCCGTTCTCTTTTCTCTTCTTTTGTACTCTTTTGTTTTCCTTTCTTTTCTGCGTTCTATTGAGTTATCTTGTTTTCTTTTCTCTCTTGTGTTCTACTGTGTTCTACTGTGTTCCGTTGGGGTCTACTTTTTTTCCTATCTCGTTTGAGTTCCGTTGTGTTCTCTTGTTTTCCATTGTTGTCTGTTGTTTTCCTTTCTCTTTTGTGTTCTATTGTGTTCTACTGTTTTCATTTCTATTTTGTGTTCTACTCTGTTCTATTGTTTTCTTTTCTCTGTTGTGTTCTACTGTGTTCTATACTCTCTTTTGCGCTCTGTTGTGTTGTGTTGTGTGCTGATGTGTGCTATTGTGTGCTATTGTTTTCCTTTCTCTTTTGTGTTCTTTCGTGTGTTCTTCTGATTTCCTTTCTCTTCTCCATTCTTTTGTGTGCTATTGTGTTCTGTTGTTGCACTGTTTTCCTTTCTCTTTTGTATTCTTTTGTTTATTGTATTCTGTTTTTTTCCTTTCTCTTTTGTGTTCTATTCTGTTCTACTCTTTTCCTCTCTCTTTTGTGTTCTTTTGTGCTCTTTTTTTTCCTTTTTTGTGTGTTCTATTCTGTTCTATTGTTTTCCTTTCTCTTTTGTGCTGTTTTCTGTTCTGTTGTGTGTTCATTTGTGTTCTTCTGATTTCCTTTCTCTTCTTCATTCTTTTGAGTGCTATTGTGTTCTATTGCTGTATCATTTTCCTTTCTCTTTTGTGTCCTATTGTGTTCTACTGCGGTCTATCGTTTTCATTTCTCTTTTGTGTTCTACTCTGTTCTATTGTGGTCCTTTCTCTTTCATGTTCTTTGGTGTTCTATTGTGTTCCTCTGTGTTACTTTCTCTTTTGTGTGATATTTTGTGCTATTGTGTGCTATTGCTTTTCTTTTGTGTTCTGTTGTGTTTATTTTGTTCTATTGAGTTCTGCTTCCTTTCTCTTTTTTGCTCTACTGCGTTCCATTGTTTTCTTTTCTCTTTTGTGTTCTACTGGGTTCTACTGGGTTCCATTGTGGTCTATTGTTTTCCTATCTCGTTTGTGTTCTGTTGTGTTCTATTGTTTTCTACTGTTCTCTACTGAGTTCTTTTCCCTTTTCTGTACTATTGTCCTCTATTGTGTTACTTTCTCTTTTGCATTCTATTGCGTTCTATTGTGTTCTCGTGTTCCTTTCTCTGTTGTGTTCTGTCGTGTTCTACTGCATTCTATTCTTCTCCTTTCTCTATTGTGTTCTACTGTGTTCTATTGTGTTACTCTCTTTTGCGTTCTATTGTGTGCTGTTGTGTGTTGTTGTGTGCTGTTGTGTGCTGTTGTGTGCTGTTGTGTGCTATTGTTTTCCTTTCTCTTTTGTGTTCTTTTGTGTGTTCTTGTGTTTTCTTCTGATTTCCTTTCTCTTCTCCGTTCTTTTGTGTGCTATTGTGTTCTGTTGTTGCATTGTTTTCCTTTCTCTTTTGTATTCTTTTGTGTTTATTGTGTTCTATTTTTATAGTCTTCTATTTTTTTCGTTCTCTTTTGTGTTCTATTCTGTTCTGTTGTTTTCCTTTTTCTTTTCTGTTCTTTTGTGCTCTTGTTTTCCTTTCTTTTCCGTGTTCTATTAGTTCTATTGTTTTCCTTTCTCTTTTGTATTCTTTTGTGTTAGTTTTGTTCTATTGAGTTATCTTGTTTTCCTTTCTCTTTTGTGTTCTACTGTGTTCTACTGAGTTCCATTTTGTCCCATTGTTTTCCTTTCTTTTTTGTGTTCTGTTGCGTTCTATTGTGTTACTTTGTCTTTTGTGTTCTGTTGTGTGCTGCTGTGTGCTGTTGTGTGCTGTTGTGTTCTTTTCTCTTTTGTGTTCTATTTTGTTCTTCTGTTCTGTTGTGTTGTATTGCTTTCCTTTCTCTTTTATATTCTTTTGTTTATTGTGTTCTGTTCTTTCCTTTCTCTTTTGTGTTCTATTCTGTCCTATTGTTTTTCTTTCTCTTTTGTGTTCTTTTGTGCTCTTTGGTTTTCCTTTTTTTGTGTGTGTTCTATTCTGTTGTATTGTTTTCCTTTCTCTTTTGTGCTGTTTTGTGTTCCGTTGTGTGTTCGTTTGTGTTCTTCTGATTTCCTTTCTCTTCTCCGTTCTTTTGTGTTTATTGCGTTCTATTGCTCTATTGTTTTCCTTTCACGTTTGTGTTCTTTTGTGTTTATTGTCTTCTATTGTGTTCCTTTCTCTCTTTGTGCTCTATTCTGTTCTGTTGTTTTCCGTTCTCTTTTCTCTTCTTTTGTACTCTTTTGTTTTCCTTTCTTTTCTGCGTTCTATTGAGTTATCTTGTTTTCTTTTCTCTCTTGTGTTCTCTTGTGTTCTATACTCTCTTTTGCGCTCTGTTGTGTTGTGTTGTGTGCTGATGTGTGCTATTGTGTGCTATTGTTTTCCTTTCTCTTTTGTGTTCTTTTGTGTGTTCTTCTGATTTCCTTTCTCTTCTCCATTCTTTTGTGTGCTCTTGTGTTCTATTGTTGCACTGTTTTCCTTTCTCTTTTGTATTCTTTTGTTTATTGTATTCTGTTTTTTTCCTTTCTCTTTTGTGTTCTATTCTGTTCTACGGTTTTCCTTTCTCTTTTGTGTTCTTTTGTGCTCTTTTTTTTCCTTTTTTGTGTGTTCTATTCTGTTCTATTGTTTTCCTTTCTCTTTTGTGCTGTTTTCTGTTCTGTTGTGTGTTCATTTGTGTTCTTCTGATTTCCTTTCTCTTCTTCATTCTTTTGAGTGCTATTGTGTTCTATTGCTGTATCGTTTTCCTTTCTCTTTTGTGTCCTATTGTGTTCTACTGCGGTCTATCGTTTTCATTTCTCTTTTGTGTTCTACTCTGTTCTATTGTGGTCCTTTCTCTTTCATGTTCTTTGGTGTTCTATTGTGTTCCTCTGTGTTACTTTCTCTTTTGTGTTATATTTTGTGCTATTGTGTGCTATTGCTTGCTGTTGAGTGCTATTGTGTGCTATTGCTTTTCTTTTGTGTTCTGTTGTGTTTATTTTGTTCTATTGAGTTCTGCTTCCTTTCTCTTTTTTGCTCTACTGCGTTCCATTGTTTTCTTTTCTCTTTTGTGTTCTACTGGGTTCTACTGGGTTCCATTGTGGTCTATTGTTTTCCTATCTCGTTTGTGTTCCGTTGTGTTCTATTGTTTTCTACTGTTCTCTACTGAGTTCTTTTCCCTTTTCTGTACTATTGTCCTCTATTGTGTTACTTTCTCTTTTGCATTCTATTGCGTTCTATTGTGTTCTCGTGTTCCTTTCTCTGTTGTGTTCTGTCGTGTTCTACTGCATTCTATTCTTCTCCTTTCTCTATTGTGTTCTACTGTGTTCTATTGTGTTACTCTCTTTTGCGTTCTATTGTGTGCTGTTGTGTGTTGTTGTGTGCTGTTGTGTGCTGTTGTGTGCTGTTGTGTGCTATTGTTTTCCTTTCTCTTTTGTGTTCTTTTGTGTGTTCTTGTGTTTTCTTCTGATTTCCTTTCTCTTCTCCGTTCTTTTGTGTGCTATTGTGTTCTGTTGTTGCATTGTTTTCCTTTCTCTTTTGTATTCTTTTGTGTTTATTGTGTTCTATTTTTATAGTCTTCTATTTTTTTCTTTCTCTTTTGTGTTCTATTCTGTTCTGTTGTTTTCCTTTTTCTTTTCTGTTCTTTTGTGCTCTTGTTTTCCTTTCTTTTCCGTGTTCTATTAGTTCTATTGTTTTCCTTTCTCTTTTGTATTCTTTTGTGTTAGTTTTGTTCTATTGAGTTATCTTGTTTTCCTTTCTCTTTTGTGTTCTACTGTGTTCTACTGAGTTCCATTTTGTCCCATTGTTTTCCTTTCTTTTTTGTGTTCTGTTGCGTTCTATTGTGTTACTTTGTCTTTTGTGTTCTGTTGTGTGCTGCTGTGTGCTGTTGTGTGCTGTTGTGTTCTTTTCTCTTTTGTGTTCTATTTTGTTCTTCTGTTCTGTTGTGTTGTATTGCTTTCCTTTCTCTTTTATATTCTTTTGTTTATTGTGTTCTGTTCTTTCCTTTCTCTTTTGTGTTCTATTCTGTCCTATTGTTTTTCTTTCTCTTTTGTGTTCTTTTGTGCTCTTTGGTTTTCCTTTTTTTGTGTGTGTTCTATTCTGTTGTATTGTTTTCCTTTCTCTTTTGTGCTGTTTTGTGTTCCGTTGTGTGTTCGTTTGTGTTCTTCTGATTTCCTTTCTCTTCTCCGTTCTTTTGTGTTTATTGCGTTCTATTGCTCTATTGTTTTCCTTTCACGTTTGTGTTCTTTTGTGTTTATTGTCTTCTATTGTGTTCCTTTCTCTCTTTGTGCTCTATTCTGTTCTGTTGTTTTCCGTTCTCTTTTCTCTTCTTTTGTACTCTTTTGTTTTCCTTTCTTTTCTGCGTTCTATTGAGTTATCTTGTTTTCTTTTCTCTCTTGTGTTCTACTGTGTTCCGTTGGGGTCTACTTTTTTTCCTATCTCGTTTGAGTTCCGTTGTGTTCTCTTGTTTTCCATTGTTGTCTGTTGTTTTCCTTTCTCTTTTGTGTTCTATTGTGTTCTACTGTGGTCTATTGTTTTCATTTCTATTTTGTGTTCTACTCTGTTCTATTGTTTTCTTTTCTCTGTTGTGTTCTACTGTGTTCTATACTCTCTTTTGCGCTCTGTTGTGTTGTGTTGTGTGCTGATGTGTGCTATTGTGTGCTATTGTTTTCCTTTCTCTTTTGTGTTCTTTTGTGTGTTCTTCTGATTTCCTTTCTCTTCTCCGTTCTTTTGTGTGCTCTTGTGTTCTATTGTTGCACTGTTTTCCTTTCTCTTTTGTATTCTTTTGTTTATTGTATTCTGTTGTTTTCCTTTCTCTTTTGTGTTCTATTCTGTTCTACTGTGGTCTATTCTTTTCATTTCTATTTTGTGTTCTACTCTGTTCTATTGTTTTCTTTTCTCTGTTGTGTTCTACTGTGTTCTATACTCTCTTTTGCGCTCTGTTGTGTTGTGTTGTGTGCTGATGTGTGCTATTGTGTGCTATTGTTTTCCTTTCTCTTTTGTGTTCTTTTGTGTGTTCTTGTGTTTTCTTCTGATTTCCTTTCTCTTCTCCGTTCTTTTGTGTGCTATTGTGTTCTTTTGTTGCATTGTTTTCCTTTCTCTTTTGTATTCTTTTGTGTTTATTGTGTTCTATTTTTATAGTCTTCTATTTTTTTCGTTCTCTTTTGTGTTCTATTCTGTTCTGTTGTTTTCCTTTTTCTTTTCTGTTCTTTTGTGCTCTTGTTTTCCTTTCTTTTCCGTGTTCTATTAGTTCTATTGTTTTCCTTTCTCTTTTGTATTCTTTTGTGTTAGTTTTGTTCTATTGAGTTATCTTGTTTTCCTTTCTCTTTTGTGTTCTACTGTGTTCTACTGAGTTCCATTTTGTCCCATTGTTTTCCTTTCTTTTTTGTGTTCTGTTGCGTTCTATTGTGTTACTTTGTCTTTTGTGTTCTGTTGTGTGCTGCTGTGTGCTGTTGTGTGCTGTTGTGTTCTTTTCTCTTTTGTGTTCTATTTTGTTCTTCTGTTCTGTTGTGTTGTATTGCTTTCCTTTCTCTTTTATATTCTTTTGTTTATTGTGTTCTGTTCTTTCCTTTCTCTTTTGTGTTCTATTCTGTCCTATTGTTTTTCTTTCTCTTTTGTGTTCTTTTGTGCTCTTTGGTTTTCCTTTTTTTGTGTGTGTTCTATTCTGTTGTATTGTTTTCCTTTCTCTTTTGTGCTGTTTTGTGTTCCGTTGTGTGTTCGTTTGTGTTCTTCTGATTTCCTTTCTCTTCTCCGTTCTTTTGTGTTTATTGCGTTCTATTGCTCTATTGTTTTCCTTTCACGTTTGTGTTCTTTTGTGTTTATTGTCTTCTATTGTGTTCCTTTCTCTCTTTGTGCTCTATTCTGTTCTGTTGTTTTCCGTTCTCTTTTCTCTTCTTTTGTACTCTTTTGTTTTCCTTTCTTTTCTGCGTTCTATTGAGTTATCTTGTTTTCTTTTCTCTCTTGTGTTCTACTGTGTTCTATACTCTCTTTTGCGCTCTGTTGTGTTGTGTTGTGTGCTGATGTGTGCTATTGTGTGCTATTGTTTTCCTTTCTCTTTTGTGTTCTTTTGTGTGTTCTTCTGATTTCCTTTCTCTTCTCCATTCTTTTGTGTGCTCTTGTGTTCTATTGTTGCACTGTTTTCCTTTCTCTTTTGTATTCTTTTGTTTATTGTATTCTGTTTTTTTCCTTTCTCTTTTGTGTTCTATTCTGTTCTACGGTTTTCCTTTCTCTTTTGTGTTCTTTTGTGCTCTTTTTTTTCCTTTTTTGTGTGTTCTATTCTGTTCTATTGTTTTCCTTTCTCTTTTGTGCTGTTTTCTGTTCTGTTGTGTGTTCATTTGTGTTCTTCTGATTTCCTTTCTCTTCTTCATTCTTTTGAGTGCTATTGTGTTCTATTGCTGTATCGTTTTCCTTTCTCTTTTGTGTCCTATTGTGTTCTACTGCGGTCTATCGTTTTCATTTCTCTTTTGTGTTCTACTCTGTTCTATTGTGGTCCTTTCTCTTTCATGTTCTTTGGTGTTCTATTGTGTTCCTCTGTGTTACTTTCTCTTTTGTGTTATATTTTGTGCTATTGTGTGCTATTGCTTGCTGTTGAGTGCTATTGTGTGCTATTGCTTTTCTTTTGTGTTCTGTTGTGTTTATTTTGTTCTATTGAGTTCTGCTTCCTTTCTCTTTTTTGCTCTACTGCGTTCCATTGTTTTCTTTTCTCTTTTGTGTTCTACTGGGTTCTACTGGGTTCCATTGTGGTCTATTGTTTTCCTATCTCGTTTGTGTTCTGTTGTGTTCTATTGTTTTCTACTGTTCTCTACTGAGTTCTTTTCCCTTTTCTGTACTATTGTCCTCTATTGTGTTACTTTCTCTTTTGCATTCTATTGCGTTCTATTGTGTTCTCGTGTTCCTTTCTCTGTTGTGTTCTGTCGTGTTCTACTGCATTCTATTCTTCTCCTTTCTCTATTGTGTTCTACTGTGTTCTATTGTGTTACTCTCTTTTGCGTTCTATTGTGTGCTGTTGTGTGTTGTTGTGTGCTGTTGTGTGCTGTTGTGTGCTGTTGTGTGCTATTGTTTTCCTTTCTCTTTTGTGTTCTTTTGTGTGTTCTTGTGTTTTCTTCTGATTTCCTTTCTCTTCTCCGTTCTTTTGTGTGCTATTGTGTTCTGTTGTTGCATTGTTTTCCTTTCTCTTTTGTATTCTTTTGTGTTTACTGTGTTCTATTTTTATAGTCTTCTATTTTTTTCGTTCTCTTTTGTGTTCTATTCTGTTCTGTTGTTTTCCTTTTTCTTTTCTGTTCTTTTGTGCTCTTGTTTTCCTTTCTTTTCCGTGTTCTATTAGTTCTATTGTTTTCCTTTCTCTTTTGTATTCTTTTGTGTTAGTTTTGTTCTATTGAGTTATCTTGTTTTCCTTTCTCTTTTGTGTTCTACTGTGTTCTACTGAGTTCCATTTTGTCCCATTGTTTTCCTTTCTTTTTTGTGTTCTGTTGCGTTCTATTGTGTTACTTTGTCTTTTGTGTTCTGTTGTGTGCTGCTGTGTGCTGTTGTGTGCTGTTGTGTTCTTTTCTCTTTTGTGTTCTATTTTGTTCTTCTGTTCTGTTGTGTTGTATTGCTTTCCTTTCTCTTTTATATTCTTTTGTTTATTGTGTTCTGTTCTTTCCTTTCTCTTTTGTGTTCTATTCTGTCCTATTGTTTTTCTTTCTCTTTTGTGTTCTTTTGTGCTCTTTGGTTTTCCTTTTTTTGTGTGTGTTCTATTCTGTTGTATTGTTTTCCTTTCTCTTTTGTGCTGTTTTGTGTTCCGTTGTGTGTTCGTTTGTGTTCTTCTGATTTCCTTTCTCTTCTCCGTTCTTTTGTGTTTATTGCGTTCTATTGCTCTATTGTTTTCCTTTCACGTTTGTGTTCTTTTGTGTTTATTGTCTTCTATTGTGTTCCTTTCTCTCTTTGTGCTCTATTCTGTTCTGTTGTTTTCCGTTCTCTTTTCTCTTCTTTTGTACTCTTTTGTTTTCCTTTCTTTTCTGCGTTCTATTGAGTTATCTTGTTTTCTTTTCTCTCTTGTGTTCTACTGTGTTCCGTTGGGGTCTACTTTTTTTCCTATCTCGTTTGAGTTCCGTTGTGTTCTCTTGTTTTCCATTGTTGTCTGTTGTTTTCCTTTCTCTTTTGTGTTCTATTGTGTTCTACTGTGGTCTATTGTTTTCATTTCTATTTTGTGTTCTACTCTGTTCTATTGTTTTCTTTTCTCTGTTGTGTTCTACTGTGTTCTATACTCTCTTTTGCGCTCTGTTGTGTTGTGTTGTGTGCTGATGTGTGCTATTGTGTGCTATTGTTTTCCTTTCTCTTTTGTGTTCTTTTGTGTGTTCTTCTGATTTCCTTTCTCTTCTCCGTTCTTTTGTGTGCTCTTGTGTTCTATTGTTGCACTGTTTTCCTTTCTCTTTTGTATTCTTTTGTTTATTGTATTCTGTTGTTTTCCTTTCTCTTTTGTGTTCTATTCTGTTCTACTGTGGTCTATTGTTTTCATTTCTATTTTGTGTTCTACTCTGTTCTATTGTTTTCTTTTCTCTGTTGTGTTCTACTGTGTTCTATACTCTCTTTTGCGCTCTGTTGTGTTGTGTTGTGTGCTGATGTGTGCTATTGTGTGCTATTGTTTTCCTTTCTCTTTTGTGTTCTTTTGTGTGTTCTTGTGTTTTCTTCTGATTTCCTTTCTCTTCTCCGTTCTTTTGTGTGCTATTGTGTTCTGTTGTTGCATTGTTTTCCTTTCTCTTTTGTATTCTTTTGTGTTTATTGTGTTCTATTTTTATAGTCTTCTATTTTTTTCGTTCTCTTTTGTGTTCTATTCTGTTCTGTTGTTTTCCTTTTTCTTTTCTGTTCTTTTGTGCTCTTGTTTTCCTTTCTTTTCCGTGTTCTATTAGTTCTATTGTTTTCCTTTCTCTTTTGTATTCTTTTGTGTTAGTTTTGTTCTATTGAGTTATCTTGTTTTCCTTTCTCTTTTGTGTTCTACTGTGTTCTACTGAGTTCCATTTTGTCCCATTGTTTTCCTTTCTTTTTTGTGTTCTGTTGCGTTCTATTGTGTTACTTTGTCTTTTGTGTTCTGTTGTGTGCTGCTGTGTGCTGTTGTGTGCTGTTGTGTTCTTTTCTCTTTTGTGTTCTATTTTGTTCTTCTGTTCTGTTGTGTTGTATTGCTTTCCTTTCTCTTTTATATTCTTTTGTTTATTGTGTTCTGTTCTTTCCTTTCTCTTTTGTGTTCTATTCTGTCCTATTGTTTTTCTTTCTCTTTTGTGTTCTTTTGTGCTCTTTGGTTTTCCTTTTTTTGTGTGTGTTCTATTCTGTTGTATTGTTTTCCTTTCTCTTTTGTGCTGTTTTGTGTTCCGTTGTGTGTTCGTTTGTGTTCTTCTGATTTCCTTTCTCTTCTCCGTTCTTTTGTGTTTATTGCGTTCTATTGCTCTATTGTTTTCCTTTCACGTTTGTGTTCTTTTGTGTTTATTGTCTTCTATTGTGTTCCTTTCTCTCTTTGTGCTCTATTCTGTTCTGTTGTTTTCCGTTCTCTTTTCTCTTCTTTTGTACTCTTTTGTTTTCCTTTCTTTTCTGCGTTCTATTGAGTTATCTTGTTTTCTTTTCTCTCTTGTGTTCTACTGTGTTCCGTTGGGGTCTACTTTTTTTCCTATCTCGTTTGAGTTCCGTTGTGTTCTCTTGTTTTCCATTGTTGTCTGTTGTTTTCCTTTCTCTTTTGTGTTCTATTGTGTTCTACTGTGGTCTATTGTTTTCATTTCTATTTTGTGTTCTACTCTGTTCTATTGTTTTCTTTTCTCTGTTGTGTTCTACTGTGTTCTATACTCTCTTTTGCGCTCTGTTGTGTTGTGTTGTGTGCTGATGTGTGCTATTGTGTGCTATTGTTTTCCTTTCTCTTTTGTGTTCTTTTGTGTGTTCTTCTGATTTCCTTTCTCTTCTCCGTTCTTTTGTGTGCTCTTGTGTTCTATTGTTGCACTGTTTTCCTTTCTCTTTTGTATTCTTTTGTTTATTGTATTCTGTTGTTTTCCTTTCTCTTTTGTGTTCTATTCTGTTCTACTGTGGTCTATTGTTTTCATTTCTATTTTGTGTTCTACTCTGTTCTATTGTTTTCTTTTCTCTGTTGTGTTCTACTGTGTTCTATACTCTCTTTTGCGCTCTGTTGTGTTGTGTTGTGTGCTGATGTGTGCTATTGTGTGCTATTGTTTTCCTTTCTCTTTTGTGTTCTTTTGTGTGTTCTTGTGTTTTCTTCTGATTTCCTTTCTCTTCTCCGTTCTTTTGTGTGCTATTGTGTTCTGTTGTTGCATTGTTTTCCTTTCTCTTTTGTATTCTTTTGTGTTTATTGTGTTCTATTTTTATAGTCTTCTATTTTTTTCGTTCTCTTTTGTGTTCTATTCTGTTCTGTTGTTTTCCTTTTTCTTTTCTGTTCTTTTGTGCTCTTGTTTTCCTTTCTTTTCCGTGTTCTATTAGTTCTATTGTTTTCCTTTCTCTTTTGTATTCTTTTGTTTTAGTTTTGTTCTATTGAGTTATCTTGTTTTCCTTTCTCTTTTGTGTTCTACTGTGTTCTACTGAGTTCCATTTTGTCCCATTGTTTTCCTTTCTTTTTTGTGTTCTGTTGCGTTCTATTGTGTTACTTTGTCTTTTGTGTTCTGTTGTGTGCTGCTGTGTGCTGTTGTGTGCTGTTGTGTTCTTTTCTCTTTTGTGTTCTATTTTGTTCTTCTGTTCTGTTGTGTTGTATTGCTTTCCTTTCTCTTTTATATTCTTTTGTTTATTGTGTTCTGTTCTTTCCTTTCTCTTTTGTGTTCTATTCTGTCCTATTGTTTTTCTTTCTCTTTTGTGTTCTTTTGTGCTCTTTGGTTTTCCTTTTTTTGTGTGTGTTCTATTCTGTTGTATTGTTTTCCTTTCTCTTTTGTGCTGTTTTGTGTTCCGTTGTGTGTTCGTTTGTGTTCTTCTGATTTCCTTTCTCTTCTCCGTTCTTTTGTGTTTATTGCGTTCTATTGCTCTATTGTTTTCCTTTCACGTTTGTGTTCTTTTGTGTTTATTGTCTTCTATTGTGTTCCTTTCTCTCTTTGTGCTCTATTCTGTTCTGTTGTTTTCCGTTCTCTTTTCTCTTCTTTTGTACTCTTTTGTTTTCCTTTCTTTTCTGCGTTCTATTGAGTTATCTTGTTTTCTTTTCTCTCTTGTGTTCTACTGTGTTCCGTTGGGGTCTACTTTTTTTCCTATCTCGTTTGAGTTCCGTTGTGTTCTCTTGTTTTCCATTGTTGTCTGTTGTTTTCCTTTCTCTTTTGTGTTCTATTGTGTTCTACTGTGGTCTATTGTTTTCATTTCTATTTTGTGTTCTACTCTGTTCTATTGTTTTCTTTTCTCTGTTGTGTTCTACTGTGTTCTATACTCTCTTTTGCGCTCTGTTGTGTTGTGTTGTGTGCTGATGTGTGCTATTGTGTGCTATTGTTTTCCTTTCTCTTTTGTGTTCTTTTGTGTGTTCTTCTGATTTCCTTTCTCTTCTCCGTTCTTTTGTGTGCTCTTGTGTTCTATTGTTGCACTGTTTTCCTTTCTCTTTTGTATTCTTTTGTTTATTGTATTCTGTTGTTTTCCTTTCTCTTTTGTGTTCTATTCTGTTCTACTGTGGTCTATTGTTTTCATTTCTATTTTGTGTTCTACTCTGTTCTATTGTTTTCTTTTCTCTGTTGTGTTCTACTGTGTTCTATACTCTCTTTTGCGCTCTGTTGTGTTGTGTTGTGTGCTGATGTGTGCTATTGTGTGCTATTGTTTTCCTTTCTCTTTTGTGTTCTTTTGTGTGTTCTTGTGTTTTCTTCTGATTTCCTTTCTCTTCTCCGTTCTTTTGTGTGCTATTGTGTTCTGTTGTTGCATTGTTTTCCTTTCTCTTTTGTATTCTTTTGTGTTTATTGTGTTCTATTTTTATAGTCTTCTATTTTTTTCGTTCTCTTTTGTGTTCTATTCTGTTCTGTTGTTTTCCTTTTTCTTTTCTGTTCTTTTGTGCTCTTGTTTTCCTTTCTTTTCCGTGTTCTATTAGTTCTATTGTTTTCCTTTCTCTTTTGTATTCTTTTGTTTTAGTTTTGTTCTATTGAGTTATCTTGTTTTCCTTTCTCTTTTGTGTTCTACTGTGTTCTACTGAGTTCCATTTTGTCCCATTGTTTTCCTTTCTTTTTTGTGTTCTGTTGCGTTCTATTGTGTTACTTTGTCTTTTGTGTTCTGTTGTGTGCTGCTGTGTGCTGTTGTGTGCTGTTGTGTTCTTTTCTCTTTTGTGTTCTATTTTGTTCTTCTGTTCTGTTGTGTTGTATTGCTTTCCTTTCTCTTTTATATTCTTTTGTTTATTGTGTTCTGTTCTTTCCTTTCTCTTTTGTGTTCTATTCTGTCCTATTGTTTTTCTTTCTCTTTTGTGTTCTTTTGTGCTCTTTGGTTTTCCTTTTTTTGTGTGTGTTCTATTCTGTTGTATTGTTTTCCTTTCTCTTTTGTGCTGTTTTGTGTTCCGTTGTGTGTTCGTTTGTGTTCTTCTGATTTCCTTTCTCTTCTCCGTTCTTTTGTGTTTATTGCGTTCTATTGCTCTATTGTTTTCCTTTCACGTTTGTGTTCTTTTGTGTTTATTGTCTTCTATTGTGTTCCTTTCTCTCTTTGTGCTCTATTCTGTTCTGTTGTTTTCCGTTCTCTTTTCTCTTCTTTTGTACTCTTTTGTTTTCCTTTCTTTTCTGCGTTCTATTGAGTTATCTTGTTTTCTTTTCTCTCTTGTGTTCTACTGTGTTCCGTTGGGGTCTACTTTTTTTCCTATCTCGTTTGAGTTCCGTTGTGTTCTCTTGTTTTCCATTGTTGTCTGTTGTTTTCCTTTCTCTTTTGTGTTCTATTGTGTTCTACTGTGGTCTATTGTTTTCATTTCTATTTTGTGTTCTACTCTGTTCTATTGTTTTCTTTTCTCTGTTGTGTTCTACTGTGTTCTATACTCTCTTTTGCGCTCTGTTGTGTTGTGTTGTGTGCTGATGTGTGCTATTGTGTGCTATTGTTTTCCTTTCTCTTTTGTGTTCTTTTGTGTGTTCTTCTGATTTCCTTTCTCTTCTCCGTTCTTTTGTGTGCTCTTGTGTTCTATTGTTGCACTGTTTTCCTTTCTCTTTTGTATTCTTTTGTTTATTGTATTCTGTTGTTTTCCTTTCTCTTTTGTGTTCTATTCTGTTCTACTGTGGTCTATTGTTTTCATTTCTATTTTGTGTTCTACTCTGTTCTATTGTTTTCTTTTCTCTGTTGTGTTCTACTGTGTTCTATACTCTCTTTTGCGCTCTGTTGTGTTGTGTTGTGTGCTGATGTGTGCTATTGTGTGCTATTGTTTTCCTTTCTCTTTTGTGTTCTTTTGTGTGTTCTTGTGTTTTCTTCTGATTTCCTTTCTCTTCTCCGTTCTTTTGTGTGCTATTGTGTTCTGTTGTTGCATTGTTTTCCTTTCTCTTTTGTATTCTTTTGTGTTTATTGTGTTCTATTTTTATAGTCTTCTATTTTTTTCGTTCTCTTTTGTGTTCTATTCTGTTCTGTTGTTTTCCTTTTTCTTTTCTGTTCTTTTGTGCTCTTGTTTTCCTTTCTTTTCCGTGTTCTATTAGTTCTATTGTTTTCCTTTCTCTTTTGTATTCTTTTGTTTTAGTTTTGTTCTATTGAGTTATCTTGTTTTCCTTTCTCTTTTGTGTTCTACTGTGTTCTACTGAGTTCCATTTTGTCCCATTGTTTTCCTTTCTTTTTTGTGTTCTGTTGCGTTCTATTGTGTTACTTTGTCTTTTGTGTTCTGTTGTGTGCTGCTGTGTGCTGTTGTGTGCTGTTGTGTTCTTTTCTCTTTTGTGTTCTATTTTGTTCTTCTGTTCTGTTGTGTTGTATTGCTTTCCTTTCTCTTTTATATTCTTTTGTTTATTGTGTTCTGTTCTTTCCTTTCTCTTTTGTGTTCTATTCTGTCCTATTGTTTTTCTTTCTCTTTTGTGTTCTTTTGTGCTCTTTGGTTTTCCTTTTTTTGTGTGTGTTCTATTCTGTTGTATTGTTTTCCTTTCTCTTTTGTGCTGTTTTGTGTTCCGTTGTGTGTTCGTTTGTGTTCTTCTGATTTCCTTTCTCTTCTCCGTTCTTTTGTGTTTATTGCGTTCTATTGCTCTATTGTTTTCCTTTCACGTTTGTGTTCTTTTGTGTTTATTGTCTTCTATTGTGTTCCTTTCTCTCTTTGTGCTCTATTCTGTTCTGTTGTTTTCCGTTCTCTTTTCTCTTCTTTTGTACTCTTTTGTTTTCCTTTCTTTTCTGCGTTCTATTGAGTTATCTTGTTTTCTTTTCTCTCTTGTGTTCTACTGTGTTCTATACTCTCTTTTGCGCTCTGTTGTGTTGTGTTGTGTGCTGATGTGTGCTATTGTGTGCTATTGTTTTCCTTTCTCTTTTGTGTTCTTTTGTGTGTTCTTCTGATTTCCTTTCTCTTCTCCGTTCTTTTGTGTGCTCTTGTGTTCTATTGTTGCACTGTTTTCCTTTCTCTTTTGTATTCTTTTGTTTATTGTATTCTGTTTTTTTCCTTTCTCTTTTGTGTTCTATTCTGTTCTACTCTTTTCCTTTCTCTTTTGTGTTCTTTTGTGCTCTTTTTTTTCCTTTTTTTGTGTGTTCTTTTCTGTTCTATTGTTTTCCTTTCTCTTTTGTGCTGTTTTCTGTTCTGTTGTGTGTTCATTTGTGTTCTTCTGATTTCCTTTCTCTTCTTCATTCTTTTGAGTGCTATTGTGTTCTATTGCTGTATCGTTTTCCTTTCTCTTTTGTGTCCTATTGTGTTCTGCTGCGGTCTATCGTTTTCATTTCTCTTTTGTGTTCTACTCTGTTCTATTGTGGTCCTTTCTCTTTCATGTTCTTTGGTGTTCTATTGTGTTCCTCTGTGTTACTTTCTCTTTTGTGTTATATTTTGTGCTATTGTGTGCTATTGCTTGCTGTTGAGTGCTATTGTGTGCTATTGCTTTTCTTTTGTGTTCTGTTGTGTTTATTTTGTTCTATTGAGTTCTGCTTCCTTTCTCTTTTTTGCTCTACTGCGTTCCATTGTTTTCTTTTCTCTTTTGTGTTCTACTGGGTTCTACTGGGTTCCATTGTGGTCTATTGTTTTCCTATCTCGTTTGTGTTCTGTTGTGTTCTATTGTTTTCTACTGTTCTCTACTGAGTTCTTTTCCCTTTTCTGTACTATTGTCCTCTATTGTGTTACTTTCTCTTTTGCATTCTATTGCGTTCTATTGTGTTCTCGTGTTCCTTTCTCTGTTGTGTTCTGTCGTGTTCTACTGCATTCTATTCTTCTCCTTTCTCTATTGTGTTCTACTGTGTTCTATTGTGTTACTCTCTTTTGCGTTCTATTGTGTGCTGTTGTGTGTTGTTGTGTGCTGTTGTGTGCTGTTGTGTGCTGTTGTGTGCTATTGTTTTCCTTTCTCTTTTGTGTTCTTTTGTGTGTTCTTGTGTTTTCTTCTGATTTCCTTTCTCTTCTCCGTTCTTTTGTGTGCTATTGTGTTCTGTTGTTGCATTGTTTTCCTTTCTCTTTTGTATTCTTTTGTGTTTATTGTGTTCTATTTTTATAGTCTTCTATTTTTTTCGTTCTCTTTTGTGTTCTATTCTGTTCTGTTGTTTTCCTTTTTCTTTTCTGTTCTTTTGTGCTCTTGTTTTCCTTTCTTTTCCGTGTTCTATTAGTTCTATTGTTTTCCTTTCTCTTTTGTATTCTTTTGTGTTAGTTTTGTTCTATTGAGTTATCTTGTTTTCCTTTCTCTTTTGTGTTCTACTGTGTTCTACTGAGTTCCATTTTGTCCCATTGTTTTCCTTTCTTTTTTGTGTTCTGTTGCGTTCTATTGTGTTACTTTGTCTTTTGTGTTCTGTTGTGTGCTGCTGTGTGCTGTTGTGTGCTGTTGTGTTCTTTTCTCTTTTGTGTTCTATTTTGTTCTTCTGTTCTGTTGTGTTGTATTGCTTTCCTTTCTCTTTTATATTCTTTTGTTTATTGTATTCTGTTTTTTTCCTTTCTCTTTTGTGTTCTATTCTGTTCTACTCTTTTCCTTTCTCTTTTGTGTTCTTTTGTGCTCTTTTTTTTCCTTTTTTTGTGTGTTCTTTTCTGTTCTATTGTTTTCCTTTCTCTTTTGTGCTGTTTTCTGTTCTGTTGTGTGTTCATTTGTGTTCTTCTGATTTCCTTTCTCTTCTTCATTCTTTTGAGTGCTATTGTGTTCTATTGCTGTATCGTTTTCCTTTCTCTTTTGTGTCCTATTGTGTTCTGCTGCGGTCTATCGTTTTCATTTCTCTTTTGTGTTCTACTCTGTTCTATTGTGGTCCTTTCTCTTTCATGTTCTTTGGTGTTCTATTGTGTTCCTCTGTGTTACTTTCTCTTTTGTGTTATATTTTGTGCTATTGTGTGCTATTGCTTGCTGTTGAGTGCTATTGTGTGCTATTGCTTTTCTTTTGTGTTCTGTTGTGTTTATTTTGTTCTATTGAGTTCTGCTTCCTTTCTCTTTTTTGCTCTACTGCGTTCCATTGTTTTCTTTTCTCTTTTGTGTTCTACTGGGTTCTACTGGGTTCCATTGTGGTCTATTGTTTTCCTATCTCGTTTGTGTTCTGTTGTGTTCTATTGTTTTCTACTGTTCTCTACTGAGTTCTTTTCCCTTTTCTGTACTATTGTCCTCTATTGTGTTACTTTCTCTTTTGCATTCTATTGCGTTCTATTGTGTTCTCGTGTTCCTTTCTCTGTTGTGTTCTGTCGTGTTCTACTGCATTCTATTCTTCTCCTTTCTCTATTGTGTTCTACTGTGTTCTATTGTGTTACTCTCTTTTGCGTTCTATTGTGTGCTGTTGTGTGTTGTTGTGTGCTGTTGTGTGCTGTTGTGTGCTGTTGTGTGCTATTGTTTTCCTTTCTCTTTTGTGTTCTTTTGTGTGTTCTTGTGTTTTCTTCTGATTTCCTTTCTCTTCTCCGTTCTTTTGTGTGCTATTGTGTTCTGTTGTTGCATTGTTTTCCTTTCTCTTTTGTATTCTTTTGTGTTTATTGTGTTCTATTTTTATAGTCTTCTATTTTTTTCGTTCTCTTTTGTGTTCTATTCTGTTCTGTTGTTTTCCTTTTTCTTTTCTGTTCTTTTGTGCTCTTGTTTTCCTTTCTTTTCCGTGTTCTATTAGTTCTATTGTTTTCCTTTCTCTTTTGTATTCTTTTGTGTTAGTTTTGTTCTATTGAGTTATCTTGTTTTCCTTTCTCTTTTGTGTTCTACTGTGTTCTACTGAGTTCCATTTTGTCCCATTGTTTTCCTTTCTTTTTTGTGTTCTGTTGCGTTCTATTGTGTTACTTTGTCTTTTGTGTTCTGTTGTGTGCTGCTGTGTGCTGTTGTGTGCTGTTGTGTTCTTTTCTCTTTTGTGTTCTATTTTGTTCTTCTGTTCTGTTGTGTTGTATTGCTTTCCTTTCTCTTTTATATTCTTTTGTTTATTGTGTTCTGTTCTTTCCTTTCTCTTTTGTGTTCTATTCTGTCCTATTGTTTTTCTTTCTCTTTTGTGTTCTTTTGTGCTCTTTGGTTTTCCTTTTTTTGTGTGTGTTCTATTCTGTTGTATTGTTTTCCTTTCTCTTTTGTGCTGTTTTGTGTTCCGTTGTGTGTTCGTTTGTGTTCTTCTGATTTCCTTTCTCTTCTCCGTTCTTTTGTGTTTATTGCGTTCTATTGCTCTATTGTTTTCCTTTCACGTTTGTGTTCTTTTGTGTTTATTGTCTTCTATTGTGTTCCTTTCTCTCTTTGTGCTCTATTCTGTTCTGTTGTTTTCCGTTCTCTTTTCTCTTCTTTTGTACTCTTTTGTTTTCCTTTCTTTTCTGCGTTCTATTGAGTTATCTTGTTTTCTTTTCTCTCTTGTGTTCTACTGTGTTCCGTTGGGGTCTACTTTTTTTCCTATCTCGTTTGAGTTCCGTTGTGTTCTCTTGTTTTCCATTGTTGTCTGTTGTTTTCCTTTCTCTTTTGTGTTCTATTGTGTTCTACTGTGGTCTATTGTTTTCATTTCTATTTTGTGTTCTACTCTGTTCTATTGTTTTCTTTTCTCTGTTGTGTTCTACTGTGTTCTATACTCTCTTTTGCGCTCTGTTGTGTTGTGTTGTGTGCTGATGTGTGCTATTGTGTGCTATTGTTTTCCTTTCTCTTTTGTGTTCTTTTGTGTGTTCTTCTGATTTCCTTTCTCTTCTCCGTTCTTTTGTGTGCTCTTGTGTTCTATTGTTGCACTGTTTTCCTTTCTCTTTTGTATTCTTTTGTTTATTGTATTCTGTTGTTTTCCTTTCTCTTTTGTGTTCTATTCTGTTCTACTGTGGTCTATTGTTTTCATTTCTATTTTGTGTTCTACTCTGTTCTATTGTTTTCTTTTCTCTGTTGTGTTCTACTGTGTTCTATACTCTCTTTTGCGCTCTGTTGTGTTGTGTTGTGTGCTGATGTGTGCTATTGTGTGCTATTGTTTTCCTTTCTCTTTTGTGTTCTTTTGTGTGTTCTTGTGTTTTCTTCTGATTTCCTTTCTCTTCTCCGTTCTTTTGTGTGCTATTGTGTTCTGTTGTTGCATTGTTTTCCTTTCTCTTTTGTATTCTTTTGTGTTTATTGTGTTCTATTTTTATAGTCTTCTATTTTTTTCGTTCTCTTTTGTGTTCTATTCTGTTCTGTTGTTTTCCTTTTTCTTTTCTGTTCTTTTGTGCTCTTGTTTTCCTTTCTTTTCCGTGTTCTATTAGTTCTATTGTTTTCCTTTCTCTTTTGTATTCTTTTGTTTTAGTTTTGTTCTATTGAGTTATCTTGTTTTCCTTTCTCTTTTGTGTTCTACTGTGTTCTACTGAGTTCCATTTTGTCCCATTGTTTTCCTTTCTTTTTTGTGTTCTGTTGCGTTCTATTGTGTTACTTTGTCTTTTGTGTTCTGTTGTGTGCTGCTGTGTGCTGTTGTGTGCTGTTGTGTTCTTTTCTCTTTTGTGTTCTATTTTGTTCTTCTGTTCTGTTGTGTTGTATTGCTTTCCTTTCTCTTTTATATTCTTTTGTTTATTGTGTTCTGTTCTTTCCTTTCTCTTTTGTGTTCTATTCTGTCCTATTGTTTTTCTTTCTCTTTTGTGTTCTTTTGTGCTCTTTGGTTTTCCTTTTTTTGTGTGTGTTCTATTCTGTTGTATTGTTTTCCTTTCTCTTTTGTGCTGTTTTGTGTTCCGTTGTGTGTTCGTTTGTGTTCTTCTGATTTCCTTTCTCTTCTCCGTTCTTTTGTGTTTATTGCGTTCTATTGCTCTATTGTTTTCCTTTCACGTTTGTGTTCTTTTGTGTTTATTGTCTTCTATTGTGTTCCTTTCTCTCTTTGTGCTCTATTCTGTTCTGTTGTTTTCCGTTCTCTTTTCTCTTCTTTTGTACTCTTTTGTTTTCCTTTCTTTTCTGCGTTCTATTGAGTTATCTTGTTTTCTTTTCTCTCTTGTGTTCTACTGTGTTCCGTTGGGGTCTACTTTTTTTCCTATCTCGTTTGAGTTCCGTTGTGTTCTCTTGTTTTCCATTGTTGTCTGTTGTTTTCCTTTCTCTTTTGTGTTCTATTGTGTTCTACTGTGGTCTATTGTTTTCATTTCTATTTTGTGTTCTACTCTGTTCTATTGTTTTCTTTTCTCTGTTGTGTTCTACTGTGTTCTATACTCTCTTTTGCGCTCTGTTGTGTTGTGTTGTGTGCTGATGTGTGCTATTGTGTGCTATTGTTTTCCTTTCTCTTTTGTGTTCTTTTGTGTGTTCTTGTGTTTTCTTCTGATTTCCTTTCTCTTCTCCGTTCTTTTGTGTGCTATTGTGTTCTGTTGTTGCATTGTTTTCCTTTCTCTTTTGTATTCTTTTGTGTTTATTGTGTTCTATTTTTATAGTCTTCTATTTTTTTCGTTCTCTTTTGTGTTCTATTCTGTTCTGTTGTTTTCCTTTTTCTTTTCTGTTCTTTTGTGCTCTTGTTTTCCTTTCTTTTCCGTGTTCTATTAGTTCTATTGTTTTCCTTTCTCTTTTGTATTCTTTTGTGTTAGTTTTGTTCTATTGAGTTATCTTGTTTTCCTTTCTCTTTTGTGTTCTACTGTGTTCTACTGAGTTCCATTTTGTCCCATTGTTTTCCTTTCTTTTTTGTGTTCTGTTGCGTTCTATTGTGTTACTTTGTCTTTTGTGTTCTGTTGTGTGCTGCTGTGTGCTGTTGTGTGCTGTTGTGTTCTTTTCTCTTTTGTGTTCTATTTTGTTCTTCTGTTCTGTTGTGTTGTATTGCTTTCCTTTCTCTTTTATATTCTTTTGTTTATTGTGTTCTGTTCTTTCCTTTCTCTTTTGTGTTCTATTCTGTCCTATTGTTTTTCTTTCTCTTTTGTGTTCTTTTGTGCTCTTTGGTTTTCCTTTTTTTGTGTGTGTTCTATTCTGTTGTATTGTTTTCCTTTCTCTTTTGTGCTGTTTTGTGTTCCGTTGTGTGTTCGTTTGTGTTCTTCTGATTTCCTTTCTCTTCTCCGTTCTTTTGTGTTTATTGCGTTCTATTGCTCTATTGTTTTCCTTTCACGTTTGTGTTCTTTTGTGTTTATTGTCTTCTATTGTGTTCCTTTCTCTCTTTGTGCTCTATTCTGTTCTGTTGTTTTCCGTTCTCTTTTCTCTTCTTTTGTACTCTTTTGTTTTCCTTTCTTTTCTGCGTTCTATTGAGTTATCTTGTTTTCTTTTCTCTCTTGTGTTCTACTGTGTTCTATACTCTCTTTTGCGCTCTGTTGTGTTGTGTTGTGTGCTGATGTGTGCTATTGTGTGCTATTGTTTTCCTTTCTCTTTTGTGTTCTTTTGTGTGTTCTTCTGATTTCCTTTCTCTTCTCCATTCTTTTGTGTGCTCTTGTGTTCTATTGTTGCACTGTTTTCCTTTCTCTTTTGTATTCTTTTGTTTATTGTATTCTGTTTTTTTCCTTTCTCTTTTGTGTTCTATTCTGTTCTACGGTTTTCCTTTCTCTTTTGTGTTCTTTTGTGCTCTTTTTTTTCCTTTTTTGTGTGTTCTATTCTGTTCTATTGTTTTCCTTTCTCTTTTGTGCTGTTTTCTGTTCTGTTGTGTGTTCATTTGTGTTCTTCTGATTTCCTTTCTCTTCTTCATTCTTTTGAGTGCTATTGTGTTCTATTGCTGTATCGTTTTCCTTTCTCTTTTGTGTCCTATTGTGTTCTACTGCGGTCTATCGTTTTCATTTCTCTTTTGTGTTCTACTCTGTTCTATTGTGGTCCTTTCTCTTTCATGTTCTTTGGTGTTCTATTGTGTTCCTCTGTGTTACTTTCTCTTTTGTGTTATATTTTGTGCTATTGTGTGCTATTGCTTGCTGTTGAGTGCTATTGTGTGCTATTGCTTTTCTTTTGTGTTCTGTTGTGTTTATTTTGTTCTATTGAGTTCTGCTTCCTTTCTCTTTTTTGCTCTACTGCGTTCCATTGTTTTCTTTTCTCTTTTGTGTTCTACTGGGTTCTACTGGGTTCCATTGTGGTCTATTGTTTTCCTATCTCGTTTGTGTTCTGTTGTGTTCTATTGTTTTCTACTGTTCTCTACTGAGTTCTTTTCCCTTTTCTGTACTATTGTCCTCTATTGTGTTACTTTCTCTTTTGCATTCTATTGCGTTCTATTGTGTTCTCGTGTTCCTTTCTCTGTTGTGTTCTGTCGTGTTCTACTGCATTCTATTCTTCTCCTTTCTCTATTGTGTTCTACTGTGTTCTATTGTGTTACTCTCTTTTGCGTTCTATTGTGTGCTGTTGTGTGTTGTTGTGTGCTGTTGTGTGCTGTTGTGTGCTGTTGTGTGCTATTGTTTTCCTTTCTCTTTTGTGTTCTTTTGTGTGTTCTTGTGTTTTCTTCTGATTTCCTTTCTCTTCTCCGTTCTTTTGTGTGCTATTGTGTTCTGTTGTTGCATTGTTTTCCTTTCTCTTTTGTATTCTTTTGTGTTTATTGTGTTCTATTTTTATAGTCTTCTATTTTTTTCGTTCTCTTTTGTGTTCTATTCTGTTCTGTTGTTTTCCTTTTTCTTTTCTGTTCTTTTGTGCTCTTGTTTTCCTTTCTTTTCCGTGTTCTATTAGTTCTATTGTTTTCCTTTCTCTTTTGTATTCTTTTGTGTTAGTTTTGTTCTATTGAGTTATCTTGTTTTCCTTTCTCTTTTGTGTTCTACTGTGTTCTACTGAGTTCCATTTTGTCCCATTGTTTTCCTTTCTTTTTTGTGTTCTGTTGCGTTCTATTGTGTTACTTTGTCTTTTGTGTTCTGTTGTGTGCTGCTGTGTGCTGTTCTGTGCTGTTGTGTTCTTTTCTCTTTTGTGTTCTATTTTGTTCTTCTGTTCTGTTGTGTTGTATTGCTTTCCTTTCTCTTTTATATTCTTTTGTTTATTGTGTTCTGTTCTTTCCTTTCTCTTTTGTGTTCTATTCTGTCCTATTGTTTTTCTTTCTCTTTTGTGTTCTTTTGTGCTCTTTGGTTTTCCTTTTTTTGTGTGTGTTCTATTCTGTTGTATTGTTTTCCTTTCTCTTTTGTGCTGTTTTGTGTTCCGTTGTGTGTTCGTTTGTGTTCTTCTGATTTCCTTTCTCTTCTCCGTTCTTTTGTGTTTATTGCGTTCTATTGCTCTATTGTTTTCCTTTCACGTTTGTGTTCTTTTGTGTTTATTGTCTTCTATTGTGTTCCTTTCTCTCTTTGTGCTCTATTCTGTTCTGTTGTTTTCCGTTCTCTTTTCTCTTCTTTTGTACTCTTTTGTTTTCCTTTCTTTTCTGCGTTCTATTGAGTTATCTTGTTTTCTTTTCTCTCTTGTGTTCTACTGTGTTCCGTTGGGGTCTACTTTTTTTCCTATCTCGTTTGAGTTCCGTTGTGTTCTCTTGTTTTCCATTGTTGTCTGTTGTTTTCCTTTCTCTTTTGTGTTCTATTGTGTTCTACTGTGGTCTATTGTTTTCATTTCTATTTTGTGTTCTACTCTGTTCTATTGTTTTCTTTTCTCTGTTGTGTTCTACTGTGTTCTATACTCTCTTTTGCGCTCTGTTGTGTTGTGTTGTGTGCTGATGTGTGCTATTGTGTGCTATTGTTTTCCTTTCTCTTTTGTGTTCTTTTGTGTGTTCTTCTGATTTCCTTTCTCTTCTCCGTTCTTTTGTGTGCTCTTGTGTTCTATTGTTGCACTGTTTTCCTTTCTCTTTTGTATTCTTTTGTTTATTGTATTCTGTTGTTTTCCTTTCTCTTTTGTGTTCTATTCTGTTCTACTGTGGTCTATTGTTTTCATTTCTATTTTGTGTTCTACTCTGTTCTATTGTTTTCTTTTCTCTGTTGTGTTCTACTGTGTTCTATACTCTCTTTTGCGCTCTGTTGTGTTGTGTTGTGTGCTGATGTGTGCTATTGTGTGCTATTGTTTTCCTTTCTCTTTTGTGTTCTTTTGTGTGTTCTTGTGTTTTCTTCTGATTTCCTTTCTCTTCTCCGTTCTTTTGTGTGCTATTGTGTTCTGTTGTTGCATTGTTTTCCTTTCTCTTTTGTATTCTTTTGTGTTTATTGTGTTCTATTTTTATAGTCTTCTATTTTTTTCGTTCTCTTTTGTGTTCTATTCTGTTCTGTTGTTTTCCTTTTTCTTTTCTGTTCTTTTGTGCTCTTGTTTTCCTTTCTTTTCCGTGTTCTATTAGTTCTATTGTTTTCCTTTCTCTTTTGTATTCTTTTGTGTTAGTTTTGTTCTATTGAGTTATCTTGTTTTCCTTTCTCTTTTGTGTTCTACTGTGTTCTACTGAGTTCCATTTTGTCCCATTGTTTTCCTTTCTTTTTTGTGTTCTGTTGCGTTCTATTGTGTTACTTTGTCTTTTGTGTTCTGTTGTGTGCTGCTGTGTGCTGTTGTGTGCTGTTGTGTTCTTTTCTCTTTTGTGTTCTATTTTGTTCTTCTGTTCTGTTGTGTTGTATTGCTTTCCTTTCTCTTTTATATTCTTTTGTTTATTGTGTTCTGTTCTTTCCTTTCTCTTTTGTGTTCTATTCTGTCCTATTGTTTTTCTTTCTCTTTTGTGTTCTTTTGTGCTCTTTGGTTTTCCTTTTTTTGTGTGTGTTCTATTCTGTTGTATTGTTTTCCTTTCTCTTTTGTGCTGTTTTGTGTTCCGTTGTGTGTTCGTTTGTGTTCTTCTGATTTCCTTTCTCTTCTCCGTTCTTTTGTGTTTATTGCGTTCTATTGCTCTATTGTTTTCCTTTCACGTTTGTGTTCTTTTGTGTTTATTGTCTTCTATTGTGTTCCTTTCTCTCTTTGTGCTCTATTCTGTTCTGTTGTTTTCCGTTCTCTTTTCTCTTCTTTTGTACTCTTTTGTTTTCCTTTCTTTTCTGCGTTCTATTGAGTTATCTTGTTTTCTTTTCTCTCTTGTGTTCTACTGTGTTCTATACTCTCTTTTGCGCTCTGTTGTGTTGTGTTGTGTGCTGATGTGTGCTATTGTGTGCTATTGTTTTCCTTTCTCTTTTGTGTTCTTTTGTGTGTTCTTCTGATTTCCTTTCTCTTCTCCATTCTTTTGTGTGCTCTTGTGTTCTATTGTTGCACTGTTTTCCTTTCTCTTTTGTATTCTTTTGTTTATTGTATTCTGTTTTTTTCCTTTCTCTTTTGTGTTCTATTCTGTTCTACGGTTTTCCTTTCTCTTTTGTGTTCTTTTGTGCTCTTTTTTTTCCTTTTTTGTGTGTTCTATTCTGTTCTATTGTTTTCCTTTCTCTTTTGTGCTGTTTTCTGTTCTGTTGTGTGTTCATTTGTGTTCTTCTGATTTCCTTTCTCTTCTTCATTCTTTTGAGTGCTATTGTGTTCTATTGCTGTATCGTTTTCCTTTCTCTTTTGTGTCCTATTGTGTTCTACTGCGGTCTATCGTTTTCATTTCTCTTTTGTGTTCTACTCTGTTCTATTGTGGTCCTTTCTCTTTCATGTTCTTTGGTGTTCTATTGTGTTCCTCTGTGTTACTTTCTCTTTTGTGTTATATTTTGTGCTATTGTGTGCTATTGCTTGCTGTTGAGTGCTATTGTGTGCTATTGCTTTTCTTTTGTGTTCTGTTGTGTTTATTTTGTTCTATTGAGTTCTGCTTCCTTTCTCTTTTTTGCTCTACTGCGTTCCATTGTTTTCTTTTCTCTTTTGTGTTCTACTGGGTTCTACTGGGTTCCATTGTGGTCTATTGTTTTCCTATCTCGTTTGTGTTCTGTTGTGTTCTATTGTTTTCTACTGTTCTCTACTGAGTTCTTTTCCCTTTTCTGTACTATTGTCCTCTATTGTGTTACTTTCTCTTTTGCATTCTATTGCGTTCTATTGTGTTCTCGTGTTCCTTTCTCTGTTGTGTTCTGTCGTGTTCTACTGCATTCTATTCTTCTCCTTTCTCTATTGTGTTCTACTGTGTTCTATTGTGTTACTCTCTTTTGCGTTCTATTGTGTGCTGTTGTGTGTTGTTGTGTGCTGTTGTGTGCTGTTGTGTGCTGTTGTGTGCTATTGTTTTCCTTTCTCTTTTGTGTTCTTTTGTGTGTTCTTGTGTTTTCTTCTGATTTCCTTTCTCTTCTCCGTTCTTTTGTGTGCTATTGTGTTCTGTTGTTGCATTGTTTTCCTTTCTCTTTTGTATTCTTTTGTGTTTATTGTGTTCTATTTTTATAGTCTTCTATTTTTTTCGTTCTCTTTTGTGTTCTATTCTGTTCTGTTGTTTTCCTTTTTCTTTTCTGTTCTTTTGTGCTCTTGTTTTCCTTTCTTTTCCGTGTTCTATTAGTTCTATTGTTTTCCTTTCTCTTTTGTATTCTTTTGTGTTAGTTTTGTTCTATTGAGTTATCTTGTTTTCCTTTCTCTTTTGTGTTCTACTGTGTTCTACTGAGTTCCATTTTGTCCCATTGTTTTCCTTTCTTTTTTGTGTTCTGTTGCGTTCTATTGTGTTACTTTGTCTTTTGTGTTCTGTTGTGTGCTGCTGTGTGCTGTTGTGTGCTGTTGTGTTCTTTTCTCTTTTGTGTTCTATTTTGTTCTTCTGTTCTGTTGTGTTGTATTGCTTTCCTTTCTCTTTTATATTCTTTTGTTTATTGTGTTCTGTTCTTTCCTTTCTCTTTTGTGTTCTATTCTGTCCTATTGTTTTTCTTTCTCTTTTGTGTTCTTTTGTGCTCTTTGGTTTTCCTTTTTTTGTGTGTGTTCTATTCTGTTGTATTGTTTTCCTTTCTCTTTTGTGCTGTTTTGTGTTCCGTTGTGTGTTCGTTTGTGTTCTTCTGATTTCCTTTCTCTTCTCCGTTCTTTTGTGTTTATTGCGTTCTATTGCTCTATTGTTTTCCTTTCACGTTTGTGTTCTTTTGTGTTTATTGTCTTCTATTGTGTTCCTTTCTCTCTTTGTGCTCTATTCTGTTCTGTTGTTTTCCGTTCTCTTTTCTCTTCTTTTGTACTCTTTTGTTTTCCTTTCTTTTCTGCGTTCTATTGAGTTATCTTGTTTTCTTTTCTCTCTTGTGTTCTACTGTGTTCCGTTGGGGTCTACTTTTTTTCCTATCTCGTTTGAGTTCCGTTGTGTTCTCTTGTTTTCCATTGTTGTCTGTTGTTTTCCTTTCTCTTTTGTGTTCTATTGTGTTCTACTGTGGTCTATTGTTTTCATTTCTATTTTGTGTTCTACTCTGTTCTATTGTTTTCTTTTCTCTGTTGTGTTCTACTGTGTTCTATACTCTCTTTTGCGCTCTGTTGTGTTGTGTTGTGTGCTGATGTGTGCTATTGTGTGCTATTGTTTTCCTTTCTCTTTTGTGTTCTTTTGTGTGTTCTTCTGATTTCCTTTCTCTTCTCCGTTCTTTTGTGTGCTCTTGTGTTCTATTGTTGCACTGTTTTCCTTTCTCTTTTGTATTCTTTTGTTTATTGTATTCTGTTGTTTTCCTTTCTCTTTTGTGTTCTATTTTGTTCTACTGTGGTCTATTGTTTTCATTTCTATTTTGTGTTCTACTCTGTTCTATTGTTTTCTTTTCTCTGTTGTGTTCTACTGTGTTCTATACTCTCTTTTGCGCTCTGTTGTGTTGTGTTGTGTGCTGATGTGTGCTATTGTGTGCTATTGTTTTCCTTTCTCTTTTGTGTTCTTTTGTGTGTTCTTGTGTTTTCTTCTGATTTCCTTTCTCTTCTCCGTTCTTTTGTGTGCTATTGTGTTCTGTTGTTGCATTGTTTTCCTTTCTCTTTTGTATTCTTTTGTGTTTATTGTGTTCTATTTTTATAGTCTTCTATTTTTTTCGTTCTCTTTTGTGTTCTATTCTGTTCTGTTGTTTTCCTTTTTCTTTTCTGTTCTTTTGTGCTCTTGTTTTCCTTTCTTTTCCGTGTTCTATTAGTTCTATTGTTTTCCTTTCTCTTTTGTATTCTTTTGTGTTAGTTTTGTTCTATTGAGTTATCTTGTTTTCCTTTCTCTTTTGTGTTCTACTGTGTTCTACTGAGTTCCATTTTGTCCCATTGTTTTCCTTTCTTTTTTGTGTTCTGTTGCGTTCTATTGTGTTACTTTGTCTTTTGTGTTCTGTTGTGTGCTGCTGTGTGCTGTTGTGTGCTGTTGTGTTCTTTTCTCTTTTGTGTTCTATTTTGTTCTTGTGTTCTGTTGTGTTGTATTGCTTTCCTTTCTCTTTTATATTCTTTTGTTTATTGTGTTCTGTTCTTTCCTTTCTCTTTTGTGTTCTATTCTGTCCTATTGTTTTTCTTTCTCTTTTGTGTTCTTTTGTGCTCTTTGGTTTTCCTTTTTTTGTGTGTGTTCTATTCTGTTGTATTGTTTTCCTTTCTCTTTTGTGCTGTTTTGTGTTCCGTTGTGTGTTCGTTTGTGTTCTTCTGATTTCCTTTCTCTTCTCCGTTCTTTTGTGTTTATTGCGTTCTATTGCTCTATTGTTTTCCTTTCACGTTTGTGTTCTTTTGTGTTTATTGTCTTCTATTGTGTTCCTTTCTCTCTTTGTGCTCTATTCTGTTCTGTTGTTTTCCGTTCTCTTTTCTCTTCTTTTGTACTCTTTTGTTTTCCTTTCTTTTCTGCGTTCTATTGAGTTATCTTGTTTTCTTTTCTCTCTTGTGTTCTACTGTGTTCTATACTCTCTTTTGCGCTCTGTTGTGTTGTGTTGTGTGCTGATGTGTGCTATTGTGTGCTATTGTTTTCCTTTCTCTTTTGTGTTCTTTTGTGTGTTCTTCTGATTTCCTTTCTCTTCTCCATTCTTTTGTGTGCTCTTGTGTTCTATTGTTGCACTGTTTTCCTTTCTCTTTTGTATTCTTTTGTTTATTGTATTCTGTTTTTTTCCTTTCTCTTTTGTGTTCTATTCTGTTCTACGGTTTTCCTTTCTCTTTTGTGTTCTTTTGTGCTCTTTTTTTTCCTTTTTTGTGTGTTCTATTCTGTTCTATTGTTTTCCTTTCTCTTTTGTGCTGTTTTCTGTTCTGTTGTGTGTTCCTTTGTGTTCTTCTGATTTCCTTTCTCTTCTTCATTCTTTTGAGTGCTATTGTGTTCTATTGCTGTATCGTTTTCCTTTCTCTTTTGTGTCCTATTGTGTTCTACTGCGGTCTATCGTTTTCATTTCTCTTTTGTGTTCTACTCTGTTCTATTGTGGTCCTTTCTCTTTCATGTTCTTTGGTGTTCTATTGTGTTCCTCTGTGTTACTTTCTCTTTTGTGTTATATTTTGTGCTATTGTGTGCTATTGCTTGCTGTTGAGTGCTATTGTGTGCTATTGCTTTTCTTTTGTGTTCTGTTGTGTTTATTTTGTTCTATTGAGTTCTGCTTCCTTTCTCTTTTTTGCTCTACTGCGTTCCATTGTTTTCTTTTCTCTTTTGTGTTCTACTGGGTTCTACTGGGTTCCATTGTGGTCTATTGTTTTCCTATCTCGTTTGTGTTCTGTTGTGTTCTATTGTTTTCTACTGTTCTCTACTGAGTTCTTTTCCCTTTTCTGTACTATTGTCCTCTATTGTGTTACTTTCTCTTTTGCATTCTATTGCGTTCTATTGTGTTCTCGTGTTCCTTTCTCTGTTGTGTTCTGTCGTGTTCTACTGCATTCTATTCTTCTCCTTTCTCTATTGTGTTCTACTGTGTTCTATTGTGTTACTCTCTTTTGCGTTCTATTGTGTGCTGTTGTGTGTTGTTGTGTGCTGTTGTGTGCTGTTGTGTGCTGTTGTGTGCTATTGTTTTCCTTTCTCTTTTGTGTTCTTTTGTGTGTTCTTCTGATTTCCTTTCTCTTCTCCGTTCTTTTGTGTGCTCTTGTGTTCTATTGTTGCACTGTTTTCCTTTCTCTTTTGTATTCTTTTGTTTATTGTATTCTGTTTTTTTCCTTTCTCTTTTGTGTTCTATTCTGTTCTACTGTGGTCTATTGTTTTCATTTCTATTTTGTGTTCTACTCTGTTCTATTGTTTTCTTTTCTCTGTTGTGTTCTACTGTGTTCTATACTCTCTTTTGCGCTCTGTTGTGTTGTGTTGTGTGCTGATGTGTGCTATTGTGTGCTATTGTTTTCCTTTCTCTTTTGTGTTCTTTTGTGTGTTCTTGTGTTTTCTTCTGATTTCCTTTCTCTTCTCCGTTCTTTTGTGTGCTATTGTGTTCTGTTGTTGCATTGTTTTCCTTTCTCTTTTGTATTCTTTTGTGTTTATTGTGTTCTATTTTTATAGTCTTCTATTTTTTTCATTCTCTTTTGTGTTCTATTCTGTTCTGTTGTTTTCCTTTTTCTTTTCTGTTCTTTTGTGCTCTTGTTTTCCTTTCTTTTCCGTGTTCTATTAGTTCTATTGTTTTCCTTTCTCTTTTGTATTCTTTTGTTTTAGTTTTGTTCTATTGAGTTATCTTGTTTTCCTTTCTCTTTTGTGTTCTACTGTGTTCTACTGAGTTCCATTTTGTCCGATTGTTTTCCTTTCTTTTTTGTGTTCTGTTGCGTTCTATTGTGTTACTTTGTCTTTTGTGTTCTGTTGTGTGCTGCTGTGTGCTGTTGTGTGCTGTTGTGTTCTTTTCTCTTTTGTGTTCTATTTTGTTCTTCTGTTCTGTTGTGTTGTATTGCTTTCCTTTCTCTTTTATATTCTTTTGTTTATTGTGTTCTGTTCTTTCCTTTCTCTTTTGTGTTCTATTCTGTCCTATTGTTTTTCTTTCTCTTTTGTGTTCTTTTGTGCTCTTTGGTTTTCCTTTTTTTGTGTGTGTTCTATTCTGTTGTATTGTTTTCCTTTCTCTTTTGTGCTGTTTTGTGTTCCGTTGTGTGTTCGTTTGTGTTCTTCTGATTTCCTTTCTCTTCTCCGTTCTTTTGTGTTTATTGCGTTCTATTGCTCTATTGTTTTCCTTTCACGTTTGTGTTCTTTTGTGTTTATTGTCTTCTATTGTGTTCCTTTCTCTCTTTGTGCTCTATTCTGTTCTGTTGTTTTCCGTTCTCTTTTCTCTTCTTTTGTACTCTTTTGTTTTCCTTTCTTTTCTGCGTTCTATTGAGTTATCTTGTTTTCTTTTCTCTCTTGTGTTCTACTGTGTTCTATACTCTCTTTTGCGCTCTGTTGTGTTGTGTTGTGTGCTGATGTGTGCTATTGTGTGCTATTGTTTTCCTTTCTCTTTTGTGTTCTTTTGTGTGTTCTTCTGATTTCCTTTCTCTTCTCCATTCTTTTGTGTGCTCTTGTGTTCTATTGTTGCACTGTTTTCCTTTCTCTTTTGTATTCTTTTGTTTATTGTATTCTGTTTTTTTCCTTTCTCTTTTGTGTTCTATTCTGTTCTACGGTTTTCCTTTCTCTTTTGTGTTCTTTTGTGCTCTTTTTTTTCCTTTTTTGTGTGTTCTATTCTGTTCTATTGTTTTCCTTTCTCTTTTGTGCTGTTTTCTGTTCTGTTGTGTGTTCATTTGTGTTCTTCTGATTTCCTTTCTCTTCTTCATTCTTTTGAGTGCTATTGTGTTCTATTGCTGTATCGTTTTCCTTTCTCTTTTGTGTCCTATTGTGTTCTACTGCGGTCTATCGTTTTCATTTCTCTTTTGTGTTCTACTCTGTTCTATTGTGGTCCTTTCTCTTTCATGTTCTTTGGTGTTCTATTGTGTTCCTCTGTGTTACTTTCTCTTTTGTGTTATATTTTGTGCTATTGTGTGCTATTGCTTGCTGTTGAGTGCTATTGTGTGCTATTGCTTTTCTTTTGTGTTCTGTTGTGTTTATTTTGTTCTATTGAGTTCTGCTTCCTTTCTCTTTTTTGCTCTACTGCGTTCCATTGTTTTCTTTTCTCTTTTGTGTTCTACTGGGTTCTACTGGGTTGCATTGTGGTCTATTGTTTTCCTATCTCGTTTGTGTTCTGTTGTGTTCTATTGTTTTCTACTGTTCTCTACTGAGTTCTTTTCCCTTTTCTGTACTATTGTCCTCTATTGTGTTACTTTCTCTTTTGCATTCTATTGCGTTCTATTGTGTTCTCGTGTTCCTTTCTCTGTTGTGTTCTGTCGTGTTCTACTGCATTCTATTCTTCTCCTTTCTCTATTGTGTTCTACTGTGTTCTATTGTGTTACTCTCTTTTGCGTTCTATTGTGTGCTGTTGTGTGTTGTTGTGTGCTGTTGTGTGCTGTTGTGTGCTGTTGTGTGCTATTGTTTTCCTTTCTCTTTTGTGTTCTTTTGTGTGTTCTTGTGTTTTCTTCTGATTTCCTTTCTCTTCTCCGTTCTTTTGTGTGCTATTGTGTTCTGTTGTTGCATTGTTTTCCTTTCTCTTTTGTATTCTTTTGTGTTTATTGTGTTCTATTTTTATAGTCTTCTATTTTTTTCGTTCTCTTTTGTGTTCTATTCTGTTCTGTTGTTTTCCTTTTTCTTTTCTGTTCTTTTGTGCTCTTGTTTTCCTTTCTTTTCCGTGTTCTATTAGTTCTATTGTTTTCCTTTCTCTTTTGTATTCTTTTGTGTTAGTTTTGTTCTATTGAGTTATCTTGTTTTCCTTTCTCTTTTGTGTTCTACTGTGTTCTACTGAGTTCCATTTTGTCCCATTGTTTTCCTTTCTTTTTTGTGTTCTGTTGCGTTCTATTGTGTTACTTTGTCTTTTGTGTTCTGTTGTGTGCTGCTGTGTGCTGTTCTGTGCTGTTGTGTTCTTTTCTCTTTTGTGTTCTATTTTGTTCTTCTGTTCTGTTGTGTTGTATTGCTTTCCTTTCTCTTTTATATTCTTTTGTTTATTGTGTTCTGTTCTTTCCTTTCTCTTTTGTGTTCTATTCTGTCCTATTGTTTTTCTTTCTCTTTTGTGTTCTTTTGTGCTCTTTGGTTTTCCTTTTTTTGTGTGTGTTCTATTCTGTTGTATTGTTTTCCTTTCTCTTTTGTGCTGTTTTGTGTTCCGTTGTGTGTTCGTTTGTGTTCTTCTGATTTCCTTTCTCTTCTCCGTTCTTTTGTGTTTATTGCGTTCTATTGCTCTATTGTTTTCCTTTCACGTTTGTGTTCTTTTGTGTTTATTGTCTTCTATTGTGTTCCTTTCTCTCTTTGTGCTCTATTCTGTTCTGTTGTTTTCCGTTCTCTTTTCTCTTCTTTTGTACTCTTTTGTTTTCCTTTCTTTTCTGCGTTCTATTGAGTTATCTTGTTTTCTTTTCTCTCTTGTGTTCTACTGTGTTCTACTGTGTTCCGTTGGGGTCTACTTTTTTTCCTATCTCGTTTGAGTTCCGTTGTGTTCTCTTGTTTTCCATTGTTGTCTGTTGTTTTCCTTTCTCTTTTGTGTTCTATTGTGTTCTACTGTGGTCTATTGTTTTCATTTCTATTTTGTGTTCTACTCTGTTCTATTGTTTTCTTTTCTCTGTTGTGTTCTACTGTGTTCTATACTCTCTTTTGCGCTCTGTTGTGTTGTGTTGTGTGCTGATGTGTGCTATTGTGTGCTATTGTTTTCCTTTCTCTTTTGTGTTCTTTTGTGTGTTCTTCTGATTTCCTTTCTCTTCTCCGTTCTTTTGTGTGCTCTTGTGTTCTATTGTTGCACTGTTTTCCTTTCTCTTTTGTATTCTTTTGTTTATTGTATTCTGTTGTTTTCCTTTCTCTTTTGTGTTCTATTCTGTTCTACTGTGGTCTATTGTTTTCATTTCTATTTTGTGTTCTACTCTGTTCTATTGTTTTCTTTTCTCTGTTGTGTTCTACTGTGTTCTATACTCTCTTTTGCGCTCTGTTGTGTTGTGTTGTGTGCTGATGTGTGCTATTGTGTGCTATTGTTTTCCTTTCTCTTTTGTGTTCTTTTGTGTGTTCTTCTGATTTCCTTTCTCTTCTCCATTCTTTTGTGTGCTCTTGTGTTCTATTGTTGCACTGTTTTCCTTTCTCTTTTGTATTCTTTTGTTTATTGTATTCTGTTTTTTTCCTTTCTCTTTTGTGTTCTATTCTGTTCTACGGTTTTCCTTTCTCTTTTGTGTTCTTTTGTGCTCTTTTTTTTCCTTTTTTGTGTGTTCTATTCTGTTCTATTGTTTTCCTTTCTCTTTTGTGCTGTTTTCTGTTCTGTTGTGTGTTCATTTGTGTTCTTCTGATTTCCTTTCTCTTCTTCATTCTTTTGAGTGCTATTGTGTTCTATTGCTGTATCGTTTTCCTTTCTCTTTTGTGTCCTATTGTGTTCTACTGCGGTCTATCGTTTTCATTTCTCTTTTGTGTTCTACTCTGTTCTATTGTGGTCCTTTCTCTTTCATGTTCTTTGGTGTTCTATTGTGTTCCTCTGTGTTACTTTCTCTTTTGTGTTATATTTTGTGCTATTGTGTGCTATTGCTTTTCTTTTGTGTTCTGTTGTGTTTATTTTGTTCTATTGAGTTCTGCTTCCTTTCTCTTTTTTGCTCTACTGCGTTCCATTGTTTTCTTTTCTCTTTTGTGTTCTACTGGGTTCTACTGGGTTGCATTGTGGTCTATTGTTTTCCTATCTCGTTTGTGTTCTGTTGTGTTCTATTGTTTTCTACTGTTCTCTACTGAGTTCTTTTCCCTTTTCTGTACTATTGTCCTCTATTGTGTTACTTTCTCTTTTGCATTCTATTGCGTTCTATTGTGTTCTCGTGTTCCTTTCTCTGTTGTGTTCTGTCGTGTTCTACTGCATTCTATTCTTCTCCTTTCTCTATTGTGTTCTACTGTGTTCTATTGTGTTACTCTCTTTTGCGTTCTATTGTGTGCTGTTGTGTGTTGTTGTGTGCTGTTGTGTGCTGTTGTGTGCTGTTGTGTGCTATTGTTTTCCTTTCTCTTTTGTGTTCTTTTGTGTGTTCTTGTGTTTTCTTCTGATTTCCTTTCTCTTCTCCGTTCTTTTGTGTGCTATTGTGTTCTGTTGTTGCATTGTTTTCCTTTCTCTTTTGTATTCTTTTGTGTTTATTGTGTTCTATTTTTATAGTCTTCTATTTTTTTCGTTCTCTTTTGTGTTCTATTCTGTTCTGTTGTTTTCCTTTTTCTTTTCTGTTCTTTTGTGCTCTTGTTTTCCTTTCTTTTCCGTGTTCTATTAGTTCTATTGTTTTCCTTTCTCTTTTGTATTCTTTTGTGTTAGTTTTGTTCTATTGAGTTATCTTGTTTTCCTTTCTCTTTTGTGTTCTACTGTGTTCTACTGAGTTCCATTTTGTCCCATTGTTTTCCTTTCTTTTTTGTGTTCTGTTGCGTTCTATTGTGTTACTTTGTCTTTTGTGTTCTGTTGTGTGCTGCTGTGTGCTGTTGTGTGCTGTTGTGTTCTTTTCTCTTTTGTGTTCTATTTTGTTCTTGTGTTCTGTTGTGTTGTATTGCTTTCCTTTCTCTTTTATATTCTTTTGTTTATTGTGTTCTGTTCTTTCCTTTCTCTTTTGTGTTCTATTCTGTCCTATCGTTTTTCTTTCTCTTTTGTGTTCTTTTGTGCTCTTTGGTTTTCCTTTTTTTGTGTGTGTTCTATTCTGTTGTATTGTTTTCCTTTCTCTTTTGTGCTGTTTTGTGTTCCGTTGTGTGTTCGTTTGTGTTCTTCTGATTTCCTTTCTCTTCTCCGTTCTTTTGTGTTTATTGCGTTCTATTGCTCTATTGTTTTCCTTTCACGTTTGTGTTCTTTTGTGTTTATTGTCTTCTATTGTGTTCCTTTCTCTCTTTGTGCTCTATTCTGTTCTGTTGTTTTCCGTTCTCTTTTCTCTTCTTTTGTACTCTTTTGTTTTCCTTTCTTTTCTGCGTTCTATTGAGTTATCTTGTTTTCTTTTCTCTCTTGTGTTCTACTGTGTTCCGTTGGGGTCTACTTTTTTTCCTATCTCGTTTGAGTTCCGTTGTGTTCTCTTGTTTTCCATTGTTGTCTGTTGTTTTCCTTTCTCTTTTGTGTTCTATTGTGTTCTACTGTGGTCTATTGTTTTCATTTCTATTTTGTGTTCTACTCTGTTCTATTGTTTTCTTTTCTCTGTTGTGTTCTACTGTGTTCTATACTCTCTTTTGCGCTCTGTTGTGTTGTGTTGTGTGCTGATGTGTGCTATTGTGTGCTATTGTTTTCCTTTCTCTTTTGTGTTCTTTTGTGTGTTCTTCTGATTTCCTTTCTCTTCTCCGTTCTTTTGTGTGCTCTTGTGTTCTATTGTTGCACTGTTTTCCTTTCTCTTTTGTATTCTTTTGTTTATTGTATTCTGTTGTTTTCCTTTCTCTTTTGTGTTCTATTCTGTTCTACTGTGGTCTATTGTTTTCATTTCTATTTTGTGTTCTACTCTGTTCTATTGTTTTCTTTTCTCTGTTGTGTTCTACTGTGTTCTATACTCTCTTTTGCGCTCTGTTGTGTTGTGTTGTGTGCTGATGTGTGCTATTGTGTGCTATTGTTTTCCTTTCTCTTTTGTGTTCTTTTGTGTGTTCTTCTGATTTCCTTTCTCTTCTCCATTCTTTTGTGTGCTCTTGTGTTCTATTGTTGCACTGTTTTCCTTTCTCTTTTGTATTCTTTTGTTTATTGTATTCTGTTTTTTTCCTTTCTCTTTTGTGTTCTATTCTGTTCTACGGTTTTCCTTTCTCTTTTGTGTTCTTTTGTGCTCTTTTTTTTCCTTTTTTGTGTGTTCTATTCTGTTCTATTGTTTTCCTTTCTCTTTTGTGCTGTTTTCTGTTCTGTTGTGTGTTCATTTGTGTTCTTCTGATTTCCTTTCTCTTCTTCATTCTTTTGAGTGCTATTGTGTTCTATTGCTGTATCGTTTTCCTTTCTCTTTTGTGTCCTATTGTGTTCTACTGCGGTCTATCGTTTTCATTTCTCTTTTGTGTTCTACTCTGTTCTATTGTGGTCCTTTCTCTTTCATGTTCTTTGGTGTTCTATTGTGTTCCTCTGTGTTACTTTCTCTTTTGTGTTATATTTTGTGCTATTGTGTGCTATTGCTTTTCTTTTGTGTTCTGTTGTGTTTATTTTGTTCTATTGAGTTCTGCTTCCTTTCTCTTTTTTGCTCTACTGCGTTCCATTGTTTTCTTTTCTCTTTTGTGTTCTACTGGGTTCTACTGGGTTCCATTGTGGTCTATTGTTTTCCTATCTCGTTTGTGTTCTGTTGTGTTCTATTGTTTTCTACTGTTCTCTACTGAGTTCTTTTCCCTTTTCTGTACTACTGTCCTCTATTGTGTTACTTTCTCTTTTGCATTCTATTGCGTTCTATTGTGTTCTCGTGTTCCTTTCTCTGTTGTGTTCTGTCGTGTTCTACTGCATTCTATTCTTCTCCTTTCTCTATTGTGTTCTACTGTGTTCTATTGTGTTACTCTCTTTTGCGTTCTATTGTGTGCTGTTGTGTGCTGTTGTGTGCTGTTGTGTGCTATTGTTTTCCTTTCTCTTTTGTGTTCTTTTGTGTGTTCTTGTGTTTTCTTCTGATTTCCTTTCTCTTCTCCGTTCTTTTGTGTGCTATTGTGTTCTGTTGTTGCATTGTTTTCCTTTCTCTTTTGTATTCTTTTGTGTTTATTGTGTTCTATTTTTATAGTCTTCTATTTTTTTCGTTCTCTTTTGTGTTCTATTCTGTTCTGTTGTTTTCCTTTTTCTTTTCTGTTCTTTTGTGCTCTTGTTTTCCTTTCTTTTCCGTGTTCTATTAGTTCTATTGTTTTCCTTTCTCTTTTGTATTCTTTTGTGTTAGTTTTGTTCTATTGAGTTATCTTGTTTTCCTTTCTCTTTTGTGTTCTACTGTGTTCTACTGAGTTCCATTTTGTCCCATTGTTTTCCTTTCTTTTTTGTGTTCTGTTGCGTTCTATTGTGTTACTTTGTCTTTTGTGTTCTGTTGTGTGCTGCTGTGTGCTGTTGTGTGCTGTTGTGTTCTTTTCTCTTTTGTGTTCTATTTTGTTCTTGTGTTCTGTTGTGTTGTATTGCTTTCCTTTCTCTTTTATATTCTTTTGTTTATTGTGTTCTGTTCTTTCCTTTCTCTTTTGTGTTCTATTCTGTCCTATTGTTTTTCTTTCTCTTTTGTGTTCTTTTGTGCTCTTTGGTTTTCCTTTTTTTGTGTGTGTTCTATTCTGTTGTATTGTTTTCCTTTCTCTTTTGTGCTGTTTTGTGTTCCGTTGTGTGTTCGTTTGTGTTCTTCAGATTTCCTTTCTCTTCTCCGTTCTTTTGTGTTTATTGCGTTCTATTGCTCTATTGTTTTCCTTTCACGTTTGTGTTCTTTTGTGTTTATTGTCTTCTATTGTGTTCCTTTCTCTCTTTGTGCTCTATTCTGTTCTGTTGTTTTCCGTTCTCTTTTCTCTTCTTTTGTACTCTTTTGTTTTCCTTTCTTTTCTGCGTTCTATTGAGTTATCTTGTTTTCTTTTCTCTCTTGTGTTCTACTGTGTTCTACTGTGTTCCGTTGGGGTCTACTTTTTTTCCTATCTCGTTTGAGTTCCGTTGTGTTCTCTTGTTTTCCATTGTTGTCTGTTGTTTTCCTTTCTCTTTTGTGTTCTATTGTGTTCTACTGTTTTCATTTCTATTTTGTGTTCTACTCTGTTCTATTGTTTTCTTTTCTCTGTTGTGTTCTACTGTGTTCTATACTCTCTTTTGCGCTCTGTTGTGTTGTGTTGTGTGCTGATGTGTGCTATTGTGTGCTATTGTTTTCCTTTCTCTTTTGTGTTCTTTTGTGTGTTCTTCTGATTTCCTTTCTCTTCTCCATTCTTTTGTGTGCTCTTGTGTTCTATTGTTGCACTGTTTTCCTTTCTCTTTTGTATTCTTTTGTTTATTGTATTCTGTTTTTTTCCTTTCTCTTTTGTGTTCTATTCTGTTCTACGGTTTTCCTTTCTCTTTTGTGTTCTTTTGTGCTCTTTTTTTTCCTTTTTTGTGTGTTCTATTCTGTTCTATTGTTTTCCTTTCTCTTTTGTGCTGTTTTCTGTTCTGTTGTGTGTTCATTTGTGTTCTTCTGATTTCCTTTCTCTTCTTCATTCTTTTGAGTGCTATTGTGTTCTATTGCTGTATCGTTTTCCTTTCTCTTTTGTGTCCTATTGTGTTCTACTGCGGTCTATCGTTTTCATTTCTCTTTTGTGTTCTACTCTGTTCTATTGTGGTCCTTTCTCTTTCCTGTTCTTTGGTGTTCTATTGTGTTCCTCTGTGTTACTTTCTCTTTTGTGTTATATTTTGTGCTATTGTGTGCTATTGCTTTTCTTTTGTGTTCTGTTGTGTTTATTTTGTTCTATTGAGTTCTGCTTCCTTTCTCTTTTTTGCTCTACTGCGTTCCATTGTTTTCTTTTCTCTTTTGTGTTCTACTGGGTTCTACTGGGTTCCATTGTGGTCTATTGTTTTCCTATCTCGTTTGTGTTCTGTTGTGTTCTATTGTTTTCTACTGTTCTCTACTGAGTTCTTTTCCCTTTTCTGTACTATTGTCCTCTATTGTGTTACTTTCTCTTTTGCATTCTATTGCGTTCTATTGTGTTCTCGTGTTCCTTTCTCTGTTGTGTTCTGTCGTGTTCTACTGCATTCTATTCTTCTCCTTTCTCTATTGTGTTCTACTGTGTTCTATTGTGTTACTCTCTTTTGCGTTCTATTGTGTGCTGTTGTGTGTTGTTGTGTGCTGTTGTGTGCTGTTGTGTGCTGTTGTGTGCTATTGTTTTCCTTTCTCTTTTGTGTTCTTTTGTGTGTTCTTGTGTTTTCTTCTGATTTCCTTTCTCTTCTCCGTTCTTTTGTGTGCTATTGTGTTCTGTTGTTGCATTGTTTTCCTTTCTCTTTTGTATTCTTTTGTGTTTATTGTGTTCTATTTTTATAGTCTTCTATTTTTTTCGTTCTCTTTTGTGTTCTATTCTGTTCTGTTGTTTTCCTTTTTCTTTTCTGTTCTTTTGTGCTCTTGTTTTCCTTTCTTTTCCGTGTTCTATTAGTTCTATTGTTTTCCTTTCTCTTTTGTATTCTTTTGTGTTAGTTTTGTTCTATTGAGTTATCTTGTTTTCCTTTCTCTTTTGTGTTCTACTGTGTTCTACTGAGTTCCATTTTGTCCCATTGTTTTCCTTTCTTTTTTGTGTTCTGTTGCGTTCTATTGTGTTACTTTGTCTTTTGTGTTCTGTTGTGTGCTGCTGTGTGCTGTTGTGTGCTGTTGTGTTCTTTTCTCTTTTGTGTTCTATTTTGTTCTTCTGTTCTGTTGTGTTGTATTGCTTTCCTTTCTCTTTTATATTCTTTTGTTTATTGTGTTCTGTTCTTTCCTTTCTCTTTTGTGTTCTATTCTGTCCTATTGTTTTTCTTTCTCTTTTGTGTTCTTTTGTGCTCTTTGGTTTTCCTTTTTTTGTGTGTGTTCTATTCTGTTGTATTGTTTTCCTTTCTCTTTTGTGCTGTTTTGTGTTCCGTTGTGTGTTCGTTTGTGTTCTTCTGATTTCCTTTCTCTTCTCCGTTCTTTTGTGTTTATTGCGTTCTATTGCTCTATTGTTTTCCTTTCACGTTTGTGTTCTTTTGTGTTTATTGTCTTCTATTGTGTTCCTTTCTCTCTTTGTGCTCTATTCTGTTCTGTTGTTTTCCGTTCTCTTTTCTCTTCTTTTGTACTCTTTTGTTTTCCTTTCTTTTCTGCGTTCTATTGAGTTATCTTGTTTTCTTTTCTCTCTTGTGTTCTACTGTGTTCTACTGTGTTCCGTTGGGGTCTACTTTTTTTCCTATCTCGTTTGAGTTCCGTTGTGTTCTCTTGTTTTCCATTGTTGTCTGTTGTTTTCCTTTCTCTTTTGTGTTCTATTGTGTTCTACTGTTTTCATTTCTATTTTGTGTTCTACTCTGTTCTATTGTTTTCTTTTCTCTGTTGTGTTCTACTGTGTTCTATACTCTCTTTTGCGCTCTGTTGTGTTGTGTTGTGTGCTGATGTGTGCTATTGTGTGCTATTGTTTTCCTTTCTCTTTTGTGTTCTTTTGTGTGTTCTTCTGATTTCCTTTCTCTTCTCCATTCTTTTGTGTGCTCTTGTGTTCTATTGTTGCACTGTTTTCCTTTCTCTTTTGTATTCTTTTGTTTATTGTATTCTGTTTTTTTCCTTTCTCTTTTGTGTTCTATTCTGTTCTACGGTTTTCCTTTCTCTTTTGTGTTCTTTTGTGCTCTTTTTTTTCCTTTTTTGTGTGTTCTATTCTGTTCTATTGTTTTCCTTTCTCTTTTGTGCTGTTTTCTGTTCTGTTGTGTGTTCATTTGTGTTCTTCTGATTTCCTTTCTCTTCTTCATTCTTTTGAGTGCTATTGTGTTCTATTGCTGTATCGTTTTCCTTTCTCTTTTGTGTCCTATTGTGTTCTACTGCGGTCTATCGTTTTCATTTCTCTTTTGTGTTCTACTCTGTTCTATTGTGGTCCTTTCTCTTTCCTGTTCTTTGGTGTTCTATTGTGTTCCTCTGTGTTACTTTCTCTTTTGTGTTATATTTTGTGCTATTGTGTGCTATTGCTTTTCTTTTGTGTTCTGTTGTGTTTATTTTGTTCTATTGAGTTCTGCTTCCTTTCTCTTTTTTGCTCTACTGCGTTCCATTGTTTTCTTTTCTCTTTTGTGTTCTACTGGGTTCTACTGGGTTCCATTGTGGTCTATTGTTTTCCTATCTCGTTTGTGTTCTGTTGTGTTCTATTGTTTTCTACTGTTCTCTACTGAGTTCTTTTCCCTTTTCTGTACTATTGTCCTCTATTGTGTTACTTTCTCTTTTGCATTCTATTGCGTTCTATTGTGTTCTCGTGTTCCTTTCTCTGTTGTGTTCTGTCGTGTTCTACTGCATTCTATTCTTCTCCTTTCTCTATTGTGTTCTACTGTGTTCTATTGTGTTACTCTCTTTTGCGTTCTATTGTGTGCTGTTGTGTGTTGTTGTGTGCTGTTGTGTGCTGTTGTGTGCTGTTGTGTGCTATTGTTTTCCTTTCTCTTTTGTGTTCTTTTGTGTGTTCTTGTGTTTTCTTCTGATTTCCTTTCTCTTCTCCGTTCTTTTGTGTGCTATTGTGTTCTGTTGTTGCATTGTTTTCCTTTCTCTTTTGTATTCTTTTGTGTTTATTGTGTTCTATTTTTATAGTCTTCTATTTTTTTCGTTCTCTTTTGTGTTCTATTCTGTTCTGTTGTTTTCCTTTTTCTTTTCTGTTCTTTTGTGCTCTTGTTTTCCTTTCTTTTCCGTGTTCTATTAGTTCTATTGTTTTCCTTTCTCTTTTGTATTCTTTTGTGTTAGTTTTGTTCTATTGAGTTATCTTGTTTTCCTTTCTCTTTTGTGTTCTACTGTGTTCTACTGAGTTCCATTTTGTCCCATTGTTTTCCTTTCTTTTTTGTGTTCTGTTGCGTTCTATTGTGTTACTTTGTCTTTTGTGTTCTGTTGTGTGCTGCTGTGTGCTGTTGTGTGCTGTTGTGTTCTTTTCTCTTTTGTGTTCTATTTTGTTCTTCTGTTCTGTTGTGTTGTATTGCTTTCCTTTCTCTTTTATATTCTTTTGTTTATTGTGTTCTGTTCTTTCCTTTCTCTTTTGTGTTCTATTCTGTCCTATTGTTTTTCTTTCTCTTTTGTGTTCTTTTGTGCTCTTTGGTTTTCCTTTTTTTGTGTGTGTTCTATTCTGTTGTATTGTTTTCCTTTCTCTTTTGTGCTGTTTTGTGTTCCGTTGTGTGTTCGTTTGTGTTCTTCTGATTTCCTTTCTCTTCTCCGTTCTTTTGTGTTTATTGCGTTCTATTGCTCTATTGTTTTCCTTTCACGTTTGTGTTCTTTTGTGTTTATTGTCTTCTATTGTGTTCCTTTCTCTCTTTGTGCTCTATTCTGTTCTGTTGTTTTCCGTTCTCTTTTCTCTTCTTTTGTACTCTTTTGTTTTCCTTTCTTTTCTGCGTTCTATTGAGTTATCTTGTTTTCTTTTCTCTCTTGTGTTCTACTGTGTTCTACTGTGTTCCGTTGGGGTCTACTTTTTTTCCTATCTCGTTTGAGTTCCGTTGTGTTCTCTTGTTTTCCATTGTTGTCTGTTGTTTTCCTTTCTCTTTTGTGTTCTATTGTGTTCTACTGTTTTCATTTCTATTTTGTGTTCTACTCTGTTCTATTGTTTTCTTTTCTCTGTTGTGTTCTACTGTGTTCTATACTCTCTTTTGCGCTCTGTTGTGTTGTGTTGTGTGCTGATGTGTGCTATTGTGTGCTATTGTTTTCCTTTCTCTTTTGTGTTCTTTTGTGTGTTCTTCTGATTTCCTTTCTCTTCTCCGTTCTTTTGTGTGCTCTTGTGTTCTATTGTTGCACTGTTTTCCTTTCTCTTTTGTATTCTTTTGTTTATTGTATTCTGTTTTTTTCCTTTCTCTTTTGTGTTCTATTCTGTTCTACGGTTTTCCTTTCTCTTTTGTGTTCTTTTGTGCTCTTTTTTTTCCTTTTTTGTGTGTTCTATTCTGTTCTATTGTTTTCCTTTCTCTTTTGTGCTGTTTTCTGTTCTGTTGTGTGTTCATTTGTGTTCTTCTGATTTCCTTTCTCTTCTTCATTCTTTTGAGTGCTATTGTGTTCTATTGCTGTATCGTTTTCCTTTCTCTTTTGTGTCCTATTGTGTTCTACTGCGGTCTATCGTTTTCATTTCTCTTTTGTGTTCTACTCTGTTCTATTGTGGTCCTTTCTCTTTCCTGTTCTTTGGTGTTCTATTGTGTTCCTCTGTGTTACTTTCTCTTTTGTGTTATATTTTGTGCTATTGTGTGCTATTGCTTTTCTTTTGTGTTCTGTTGTGTTTATTTTGTTCTATTGAGTTCTGCTTCCTTTCTCTTTTTTGCTCTACTGCGTTCCATTGTTTTCTTTTCTCTTTTGTGTTCTACTGGGTTCTACTGGGTTCCATTGTGGTCTATTGTTTTCCTATCTCGTTTGTGTTCTGTTGTGTTCTATTGTTTTCTACTGTTCTCTACTGAGTTCTTTTCCCTTTTCTGTACTATTGTCCTCTATTGTGTTACTTTCTCTTTTGCATTCTATTGCGTTCTATTGTGTTCTCGTGTTCCTTTCTCTGTTGTGTTCTGTCGTGTTCTACTGCATTCTATTCTTCTCCTTTCTCTATTGTGTTCTACTGTGTTCTATTGTGTTACTCTCTTTTGCGTTCTATTGTGTGCTGTTGTGTGTTGTTGTGTGCTGTTGTGTGCTGTTGTGTGCTATTGTTTTCCTTTCTCTTTTGTGTTCTTTTGTGTGTTCTTGTGTTTTCTTCTGATTTCCTTTCTCTTCTCCGTTCTTTTGTGTGCTATTGTGTTCTGTTGTTGCATTGTTTTCCTTTCTCTTTTGTATTCTTTTGTGTTTATTGTGTTCTATTTTTATAGTCTTCTATTTTTTTCGTTCTCTTTTGTGTTCTATTCTGTTCTGTTGTTTTCCTTTTTCTTTTCTGTTCTTTTGTGCTCTTGTTTTCCTTTCTTTTCCGTGTTCTATTAGTTCTATTGTTTTCCTTTCTCTTTTGTATTCTTTTGTGTTAGTTTTGTTCTATTGAGTTATCTTGTTTTCCTTTCTCTTTTGTGTTCTACTGTGTTCTACTGAGTTCCATTTTGTCCCATTGTTTTCCTTTCTTTTTTGTGTTCTGTTGCGTTCTATTGTGTTACTTTGTCTTTTGTGTTCTGTTGTGTGCTGCTGTGTGCTGTTGTGTGCTGTTGTGTTCTTTTCTCTTTTGTGTTCTATTTTGTTCTTCTGTTCTGTTGTGTTGTATTGCTTTCCTTTCTCTTTTATATTCTTTTGTTTATTGTGTTCTGTTCTTTCCTTTCTCTTTTGTGTTCTATTCTGTCCTATTGTTTTTCTTTCTCTTTTGTGTTCTTTTGTGCTCTTTGGTTTTCCTTTTTTTGTGTGTGTTCTATTCTGTTGTATTGTTTTCCTTTCTCTTTTGTGCTGTTTTGTGTTCCGTTGTGTGTTCGTTTGTGTTCTTCTGATTTCCTTTCTCTTCTCCGTTCTTTTGTGTTTATTGCGTTCTATTGCTCTATTGTTTTCCTTTCACGTTTGTGTTCTTTTGTGTTTATTGTCTTCTATTGTGTTCCTTTCTCTCTTTGTGCTCTATTCTGTTCTGTTGTTTTCCGTTCTCTTTTCTCTTCTTTTGTACTCTTTTGTTTTCCTTTCTTTTCTGCGTTCTATTGAGTTATCTTGTTTTCTTTTCTCTCTTGTGTTCTACTGTGTTCTACTGTGTTCCGTTGGGGTCTACTTTTTTTCCTATCTCGTTTGAGTTCCGTTGTGTTCTCTTGTTTTCCATTGTTGTCTGTTGTTTTCCTTTCTCTTTTGTGTTCTATTGTGTTCTACTGTTTTCATTTCTATTTTGTGTTCTACTCTGTTCTATTGTTTTCTTTTCTCTGTTGTGTTCTACTGTGTTCTATACTCTCTTTTGCGCTCTGTTGTGTTGTGTTGTGTGCTGATGTGTGCTATTGTGTGCTATTGTTTTCCTTTCTCTTTTGTGTTCTTTTGTGTGTTCTTCTGATTTCCTTTCTCTTCTCCGTTCTTTTGTGTGCTCTTGTGTTCTATTGTTGCACTGTTTTCCTTTCTCTTTTGTATTCTTTTGTTTATTGTATTCTGTTTTTTTCCTTTCTCTTTTGTGTTCTATTCTGTTCTACGGTTTTCCTTTCTCTTTTGTGTTCTTTTGTGCTCTTTTTTTTCCTTTTTTGTGTGTTCTATTCTGTTCTATTGTTTTCCTTTCTCTTTTGTGCTGTTTTCTGTTCTGTTGTGTGTTCATTTGTGTTCTTCTGATTTCCTTTCTCTTCTTCATTCTTTTGAGTGCTATTGTGTTCTATTGCTGTATCGTTTTCCTTTCTCTTTTGTGTCCTATTGTGTTCTACTGCGGTCTATCGTTTTCATTTCTCTTTTGTGTTCTACTCTGTTCTATTGTGGTCCTTTCTCTTTCCTGTTCTTTGGTGTTCTATTGTGTTCCTCTGTGTTACTTTCTCTTTTGTGTTATATTTTGTGCTATTGTGTGCTATTGCTTTTCTTTTGTGTTCTGTTGTGTTTATTTTGTTCTATTGAGTTCTGCTTCCTTTCTCTTTTTTGCTCTACTGTGTTCCATTGTTTTCTTTTCTCTTTTGTGTTCTACTGGGTTCTACTGGGTTCCATTGTGGTCTATTGTTTTCCTATCTCGTTTGTGTTCTGTTGTGTTCTATTGTTTTCTACTGTTCTCTACTGAGTTCTTTTCCCTTTTCTGTACTATTGTCCTCTATTGTGTTACTTTCTCTTTTGCATTCTATTGCGTTCTATTGTGTTCTCGTGTTCCTTTCTCTGTTGTGTTCTGTCGTGTTCTACTGCATTCTATTCTTCTCCTTTCTCTATTGTGTTCTACTGTGTTCTATTGTGTTACTCTCTTTTGCGTTCTATTGTGTGCTGTTGTGTGTTGTTGTGTGCTGTTGTGTGCTGTTGTGTGCTGTTGTGTGCTATTGTTTTCCTTTCTCTTTTGTGTTCTTTTGTGTGTTCTTGTGTTTTCTTCTGATTTCCTTTCTCTTCTCCGTTCTTTTGTGTGCTATTGTGTTCTGTTGTTGCATTGTTTTCCTTTCTCTTTTGTATTCTTTTGTGTTTATTGTGTTCTATTTTTATAGTCTTCTATTTTTTTCGTTCTCTTTTGTGTTCTATTCTGTTCTGTTGTTTTCCTTTTTCTTTTCTGTTCTTTTGTGCTCTTGTTTTCCTTTCTTTTCCGTGTTCTATTAGTTCTATTGTTTTCCTTTCTCTTTTGTATTCTTTTGTTTTAGTTTTGTTCTATTGAGTTATCTTGTTTTCCTTTCTCTTTTGTGTTCTACTGTGTTCTACTGAGTTCCATTTTGTCCCATTGTTTTCCTTTCTTTTTTGTGTTCTGTTGCGTTCTATTGTGTTACTTTGTCTTTTGTGTTCTGTTGTGTGCTGCTGTGTGCTGTTGTGTGCTGTTGTGTTCTTTTCTCTTTTGTGTTCTATTTTGTTCTTCTGTTCTGTTGTGTTGTATTGCTTTCCTTTCTCTTTTATATTCTTTTGTTTATTGTGTTCTGTTCTTTCCTTTCTCTTTTGTGTTCTATTCTGTCCTATTGTTTTTCTTTCTCTTTTGTGTTCTTTTGTGCTCTTTGGTTTTCCTTTTTTTGTGTGTGTTCTATTCTGTTGTATTGTTTTCCTTTCTCTTTTGTGCTGTTTTGTGTTCCGTTGTGTGTTCGTTTGTGTTCTTCTGATTTCCTTTCTCTTCTCCGTTCTTTTGTGTTTATTGCGTTCTATTGCTCTATTGTTTTCCTTTCACGTTTGTGTTCTTTTGTGTTTATTGTCTTCTATTGTGTTCCTTTCTCTCTTTGTGCTCTATTCTGTTCTGTTGTTTTCCGTTCTCTTTTCTCTTCTTTTGTACTCTTTTGTTTTCCTTTCTTTTCTGCGTTCTATTGAGTTATCTTGTTTTCTTTTCTCTCTTGTGTTCTACTGTGTTCTACTGTGTTCCGTTGGGGTCTACTTTTTTTCCTATCTCGTTTGAGTTCCGTTGTGTTCTCTTGTTTTCCATTGTTGTCTGTTGTTTTCCTTTCTCTTTTGTGTTCTATTGTGTTCTACTGTTTTCATTTCTATTTTGTGTTCTACTCTGTTCTATTGTTTTCTTTTCTCTGTTGTGTTCTACTGTGTTCTATACTCTCTTTTGCGCTCTGTTGTGTTGTGTTGTGTGCTGATGTGTGCTATTGTGTGCTATTGTTTTCCTTTCTCTTTTGTGTTCTTTTGTGTGTTCTTCTGATTTCCTTTCTCTTCTCCGTTCTTTTGTGTGCTCTTGTGTTCTATTGTTGCACTGTTTTCCTTTCTCTTTTGTATTCTTTTGTTTATTGTATTCTGTTTTTTTCCTTTCTCTTTTGTGTTCTATTCTGTTCTACGGTTTTCCTTTCTCTTTTGTGTTCTTTTGTGCTCTTTTTTTTCCTTTTTTGTGTGTTCTATTCTGTTCTATTGTTTTCCTTTCTCTTTTGTGCTGTTTTCTGTTCTGTTGTGTGTTCATTTGTGTTCTTCTGATTTCCTTTCTCTTCTTCATTCTTTTGAGTGCTATTGTGTTCTATTGCTGTATCGTTTTCCTTTCTCTTTTGTGTCCTATTGTGTTCTACTGCGGTCTATCGTTTTCATTTCTCTTTTGTGTTCTACTCTGTTCTATTGTGGTCCTTTCTCTTTCCTGTTCTTTGGTGTTCTATTGTGTTCCTCTGTGTTACTTTCTCTTTTGTGTTATATTTTGTGCTATTGTGTGCTATTGCTTTTCTTTTGTGTTCTGTTGTGTTTATTTTGTTCTATTGAGTTCTGCTTCCTTTCTCTTTTTTGCTCTACTGTGTTCCATTGTTTTCTTTTCTCTTTTGTGTTCTACTGGGTTCTACTGGGTTCCATTGTGGTCTATTGTTTTCCTATCTCGTTTGTGTTCTGTTGTGTTCTATTGTTTTCTACTGTTCTCTACTGAGTTCTTTTCCCTTTTCTGTACTATTGTCCTCTATTGTGTTACTTTCTCTTTTGCATTCTATTGCGTTCTATTGTGTTCTCGTGTTCCTTTCTCTGTTGTGTTCTGTCGTGTTCTACTGCATTCTATTCTTCTCCTTTCTCTATTGTGTTCTACTGTGTTCTATTGTGTTACTCTCTTTTGCGTTCTATTGTGTGCTGTTGTGTGTTGTTGTGTGCTGTTGTGTGCTGTTGTGTGCTGTTGTGTGCTATTGTTTTCCTTTCTCTTTTGTGTTCTTTTGTGTGTTCTTGTGTTTTCTTCTGATTTCCTTTCTCTTCTCCGTTCTTTTGTGTGCTATTGTGTTCTGTTGTTGCATTGTTTTCCTTTCTCTTTTGTATTCTTTTGTGTTTATTGTGTTCTATTTTTATAGTCTTCTATTTTTTTCGTTCTCTTTTGTGTTCTATTCTGTTCTGTTGTTTTCCTTTTTCTTTTCTGTTCTTTTGTGCTCTTGTTTTCCTTTCTTTTCCGTGTTCTATTAGTTCTATTGTTTTCCTTTCTCTTTTGTATTCTTTTGTGTTAGTTTTGTTCTATTGAGTTATCTTGTTTTCCTTTCTCTTTTGTGTTCTACTGTGTTCTACTGAGTTCCATTTTGTCCCATTGTTTTCCTTTCTTTTTTGTGTTCTGTTGCGTTCTATTGTGTTACTTTGTCTTTTGTGTTCTGTTGTGTGCTGCTGTGTGCTGTTGTGTGCTGTTGTGTTCTTTTCTCTTTTGTGTTCTATTTTGTTCTTCTGTTCTGTTGTGTTGTATTGCTTTCCTTTCTCTTTTATATTCTTTTGTTTATTGTGTTCTGTTCTTTCCTTTCTCTTTTGTGTTCTATTCTGTCCTATTGTTTTTCTTTCTCTTTTGTGTTCTTTTGTGCTCTTTGGTTTTCCTTTTTTTGTGTGTGTTCTATTCTGTTGTATTGTTTTCCTTTCTCTTTTGTGCTGTTTTGTGTTCCGTTGTGTGTTCGTTTGTGTTCTTCTGATTTCCTTTCTCTTCTCCGTTCTTTTGTGTTTATTGCGTTCTATTGCTCTATTGTTTTCCTTTCACGTTTGTGTTCTTTTGTGTTTATTGTCTTCTATTGTGTTCCTTTCTCTCTTTGTGCTCTATTCTGTTCTGTTGTTTTCCGTTCTCTTTTCTCTTCTTTTGTACTCTTTTGTTTTCCTTTCTTTTCTGCGTTCTATTGAGTTATCTTGTTTTCTTTTCTCTCTTGTGTTCTACTGTGTTCTACTGTGTTCCGTTGGGGTCTACTTTTTTTCCTATCTCGTTTGAGTTCCGTTGTGTTCTCTTGTTTTCCATTGTTGTCTGTTGTTTTCCTTTCTCTTTTGTGTTCTATTGTGTTCTACTGTTTTCATTTCTATTTTGTGTTCTACTCTGTTCTATTGTTTTCTTTTCTCTGTTGTGTTCTACTGTGTTCTATACTCTCTTTTGCGCTCTGTTGTGTTGTGTTGTGTGCTGATGTGTGCTATTGTGTGCTATTGTTTTCCTTTCTCTTTTGTGTTCTTTTGTGTGTTCTTCTGATTTCCTTTCTCTTCTCCGTTCTTTTGTGTGCTCTTGTGTTCTATTGTTGCACTGTTTTCCTTTCTCTTTTGTATTCTTTTGTTTATTGTATTCTGTTTTTTTCCTTTCTCTTTTGTGTTCTATTCTGTTCTACGGTTTTCCTTTCTCTTTTGTGTTCTTTTGTGCTCTTTTTTTTCCTTTTTTGTGTGTTCTATTCTGTTCTATTGTTTTCCTTTCTCTTTTGTGCTGTTTTCTGTTCTGTTGTGTGTTCATTTGTGTTCTTCTGATTTCCTTTCTCTTCTTCATTCTTTTGAGTGCTATTGTGTTCTATTGCTGTATCGTTTTCCTTTCTCTTTTGTGTCCTATTGTGTTCTACTGCGGTCTATCGTTTTCATTTCTCTTTTGTGTTCTACTCTGTTCTATTGTGGTCCTTTCTCTTTCCTGTTCTTTGGTGTTCTATTGTGTTCCTCTGTGTTACTTTCTCTTTTGTGTTATATTTTGTGCTATTGTGTGCTATTGCTTTTCTTTTGTGTTCTGTTGTGTTTATTTTGTTCTATTGAGTTCTGCTTCCTTTCTCTTTTTTGCTCTACTGTGTTCCATTGTTTTCTTTTCTCTTTTGTGTTCTACTGGGTTCTACTGGGTTCCATTGTGGTCTATTGTTTTCCTATCTCGTTTGTGTTCTGTTGTGTTCTATTGTTTTCTACTGTTCTCTACTGAGTTCTTTTCCCTTTTCTGTACTATTGTCCTCTATTGTGTTACTTTCTCTTTTGCATTCTATTGCGTTCTATTGTGTTCTCGTGTTCCTTTCTCTGTTGTGTTCTGTCGTGTTCTACTGCATTCTATTCTTCTCCTTTCTCTATTGTGTTCTACTGTGTTCTATTGTGTTACTCTCTTTTGCGTTCTATTGTGTGCTGTTGTGTGTTGTTGTGTGCTGTTGTGTGCTGTTGTGTGCTGTTGTGTGCTATTGTTTTCCTTTCTCTTTTGTGTTCTTTTGTGTGTTCTTGTGTTTTCTTCTGATTTCCTTTCTCTTCTCCGTTCTTTTGTGTGCTATTGTGTTCTGTTGTTGCATTGTTTTCCTTTCTCTTTTGTATTCTTTTGTGTTTATTGTGTTCTATTTTTATAGTCTTCTATTTTTTTCGTTCTCTTTTGTGTTCTATTCTGTTCTGTTGTTTTCCTTTTTCTTTTCTGTTCTTTTGTGCTCTTGTTTTCCTTTCTTTTCCGTGTTCTATTAGTTCTATTGTTTTCCTTTCTCTTTTGTATTCTTTTGTGTTAGTTTTGTTCTATTGAGTTATCTTGTTTTCCTTTCTCTTTTGTGTTCTACTGTGTTCTACTGAGTTCCATTTTGTCCCATTGTTTTCCTTTCTTTTTTGTGTTCTGTTGCGTTCTATTGTGTTACTTTGTCTTTTGTGTTCTGTTGTGTGCTGCTGTGTGCTGTTGTGTGCTGTTGTGTTCTTTTCTCTTTTGTGTTCTATTTTGTTCTTCTGTTCTGTTGTGTTGTATTGCTTTCCTTTCTCTTTTATATTCTTTTGTTTATTGTGTTCTGTTCTTTCCTTTCTCTTTTGTGTTCTATTCTGTCCTATTGTTTTTCTTTCTCTTTTGTGTTCTTTTGTGCTCTTTGGTTTTCCTTTTTTTGTGTGTGTTCTATTCTGTTGTATTGTTTTCCTTTCTCTTTTGTGCTGTTTTGTGTTCCGTTGTGTGTTCGTTTGTGTTCTTCTGATTTCCTTTCTCTTCTCCGTTCTTTTGTGTTTATTGCGTTCTATTGCTCTATTGTTTTCCTTTCACGTTTGTGTTCTTTTGTGTTTATTGTCTTCTATTGTGTTCCTTTCTCTCTTTGTGCTCTATTCTGTTCTGTTGTTTTCCGTTCTCTTTTCTCTTCTTTTGTACTCTTTTGTTTTCCTTTCTTTTCTGCGTTCTATTGAGTTATCTTGTTTTCTTTTCTCTCTTGTGTTCTACTGTGTTCTACTGTGTTCCGTTGGGGTCTACTTTTTTTCCTATCTCGTTTGAGTTCCGTTGTGTTCTCTTGTTTTCCATTGTTGTCTGTTGTTTTCCTTTCTCTTTTGTGTTCTATTGTGTTCTACTGTTTTCATTTCTATTTTGTGTTCTACTCTGTTCTATTGTTTTCTTTTCTCTGTTGTGTTCTACTGTGTTCTATACTCTCTTTTGCGCTCTGTTGTGTTGTGTTGTGTGCTGATGTGTGCTATTGTGTGCTATTGTTTTCCTTTCTCTTTTGTGTTCTTTTGTGTGTTCTTCTGATTTCCTTTCTCTTCTCCGTTCTTTTGTGTGCTCTTGTGTTCTATTGTTGCACTGTTTTCCTTTCTCTTTTGTATTCTTTTGTTTATTGTATTCTGTTGTTTTCCTTTCTCTTTTGTGTTCTATTCTGTTCTACGGTTTTCCTTTCTCTTTTGTGTTCTTTTGTGCTCTTTTTTTTCCTTTTTTTGTGTGTTCTATTCTGTTCTATTGTTTTCCTTTCTCTTTTGTGCTGTTTTCTGTTCTGTTGTGTGTTCATTTGTGTTCTTCTGATTTCCTTTCTCTTCTTCATTCTTTTGAGTGCTATTGTGTTCTATTGCTGTATCGTTTTCCTTTCTCTTTTGTGTCCTATTGTGTTCTACTGCGGTCTATCGTTTTCATTTCTCTTTTGTGTTCTACTCTGTTCTATTGTGGTCCTTTCTCTTTCATGTTCTTTGGTGTTCTATTGTGTTCCTCTGTGTTACTTTCTCTTTTGTGTTATATTTTGTGCTATTGTGTGCTATTGCTTGCTGTTGAGTGCTATTGTGTGCTATTGCTTTTCTTTTGTGTTCTGTTGTGTTTATTTTGTTCTATTGAGTTCTGCTTCCTTTCTCTTTTTTGCTCTACTGCGTTCCATTGTTTTCTTTTCTCTTTTGTGTTCTACTGGGTTCTACTGGGTTCCCTTGTGGTCTATTGTTTTCCTATCTCGTTTGTGTTCTGTTGTGTTCTATTGTTTTCTACTGTTCTCTATTGAGTTCTTTTCCCTTTTCTGTACTATTGTCCTCTATTGTGTTACTTTCTCTTTTGCATTCTATTGCGTTCTGTTGTGTTCTCGTGTTCCTTTCTCTGTTGTGTTCTGTCGTGTTCTACTGCATTCTATTCTTCTCCTTTCTCTATTGTGTTCTACTGTGTTCTATTGTGTTACTCTCTTTTGCGTTCTATTGTGTGCTGTTGTGTGTTGTTGTGTGCTATTGTGTGCTGTTGTGTGCTGTTGTGTGCTATTGTTTTCCTTTCTCTTTTGTGTTCTTTTTTGTGTGTTCTTGTGTTTTCTTCTGATTTCCTTTCTCTTCTCCGTTCTTTTGTGTGCTATTGTGTTCTGTTGTTGCATTGTTTTCCTTTCTCTTTTGTATTCTTTTGTGTTTATTGTGTTCTATTTTTATAGTCTTCTATTTTTTTCGTTCTCTTTTGTGTTCTATTCTGTTCTGTTGTTTTCCTTTTTCTTTTCTGTTCTTTTGTGCTCTTGTTTTCCTTTCTTTTCCGTGTTCTATTAGTTCTATTGTTTTCCTTTCTCTTTTGTATTCTTTTGTGTTAGTTTTGTTCTATTGAGTTATCTTGTTTTCCTTTCTCTTTTGTGTTCTACTGTGTTCTACTGAGTTCCATTTTGTCCCATTGTTTTCCTTTCTTTTTTGTGTTCTGTTGCGTTCTATTGTGTTACTTTGTCTTTTGTGTTCTGTTGTGTGCTGCTGTGTGCTGTTGTGTGCTGTTGTGTTCTTTTCTCTTTTGTGTTCTATTTTGTTCTTCTGTTCTGTTGTGTTGTATTGCTTTCCTTTCTCTTTTATATTCTTTTGTTTATTGTGTTCTGTTCTTTCCTTTCTCTTTTGTGTTCTATTCTGTCCTATTGTTTTTCTTTCTATTTTGTGTTCTTTTGTGCTCTTTGGTTTTCCTTTTTTTGTGTGTGTTCTATTCTGTTGTATTGTTTTCCTTTCTCTTTTGTGCTGTTTTGTGTTCCGTTGTGTGTTCGTTTGTGTTCTTCTGATTTCCTTTCTCTTCTCCGTTCTTTTGTGTTTATTGCGTTCTATTGCTCTATTGTTTTCCTTTCACGTTTGTGTTCTTTTGTGTTTATTGTCTTCTATTGTGTTCCTTTCTCTCTTTGTGCTCTATTCTGTTCTGTTGTTTTCCGTTCTCTTTTCTCTTCTTTTGTACTCTTTTGTTTTCCTTTCTTTTCTGCGTTCTATTGAGTTATCCTGTTTTCTTTTCTCTCTTGTGTTCTACTGTGTTCTACTGTGTTCCGTTGGGGTCTACTTTTTTTCCTATCTCGTTTGAGTTCCGTTGTGTTCTCTTGTTTTCCATTGTTGTCTGTTGTTTTCCTTTCTCTTTTGTGTTCTATTGTGTTCTACTGTGGTCTATTGTTTTCATTTCTATTTTGTGTTCTACTCTGTTCTATTGTTTTCTTTTCTCTGTTGTGTTCTACTGTGTTCTATACTCTCTTTTGCGCTCTGTTGTGTTGTGTTGTGTGCTGATGTGTGCTATTGTGTGCTATTGTTTTCCTTTCTCTTTTGTGTTCTTTTGTGTGTTCTTCTGATTTCCTTTCTCTTCTCCGTTCTTTTGTGTGCTCTTGTGTTCTATTGTTGCACTGTTTTCCTTTCTCTTTTGTATTCTTTTGTTTATTGTATTCTGTTTTTTTCCTTTCTCTTTTGTGTTCTATTCTGTTCTACGGTTTTCCTTTCTCTTTTGTGTTCTTTTGTGCTCTTTTTTTTCCTTTTTTGTGTGTTCTATTCTGTTCTATTATTTTCCTTTCTCTTTTGTGCTGTTTTCTGTTCTGTTGTGTGTTCATTTGTGTTCTTCTGATTTCCTTTCTCTTCTTCATTCTTTTGAGTGCTATTGTGTTCTATTGCTGTATCGTTTTCCTTTCTCTTTTGTGTCCTATTGTGTTCTACTGCGGTCTATCGTTTTCATTTCTCTTTTGTGTTCTACTCTGTTCTATTGTGGTCCTTTCTCTTTCCTGTTCTTTGGTGTTCTATTGTGTTCCTCTGTGTTACTTTCTCTTTTGTGTTATATTTTGTGCTATTGTGTGCTATTGCTTTTCTTTTGTGTTCTGTTGTGTTTATTTTGTTCTATTGAGTTCTGCTTCCTTTCTCTTTTTTGCTCTACTGTGTTCCATTGTTTTCTTTTCTCTTTTGTGTTCTACTGGGTTCTACTGGGTTCCATTGTGGTCTATTGTTTTCCTATCTCGTTTGTGTTCTGTTGTGTTCTATTGTTTTCTACTGTTCTCTACTGAGTTCTTTTCCCTTTTCTGTACTATTGTCCTCTATTGTGTTACTTTCTCTTTTGCATTCTATTGCGTTCTATTGTGTTCTCGTGTTCCTTTCTCTGTTGTGTTCTGTCGTGTTCTACTGCATTCTATTCTTCTCCTTTCTCTATTGTGTTCTACTGTGTTCTATTGTGTTACTCTCTTTTGCGTTCTATTGTGTGCTGTTGTGTGTTGTTGTGTGCTGTTGTGTGCTGTTGTGTGCTGTTGTGTGCTATTGTTTTCCTTTCTCTTTTGTGTTCTTTTGTGTGTTCTTGTGTTTTCTTCTGATTTCCTTTCTCTTCTCCGTTCTTTTGTGTGCTATTGTGTTCTGTTGTTGCATTGTTTTCCTTTCTCTTTTGTATTCTTTTGTGTTTATTGTGTTCTATTTTTATAGTCTTCTATTTTTTTCGTTCTCTTTTGTGTTCTATTCTGTTCTGTTGTTTTCCTTTTTCTTTTCTGTTCTTTTGTGCTCTTGTTTTCCTTTCTTTTCCGTGTTCTATTAGTTCTATTGTTTTCCTTTCTCTTTTGTATTCTTTTGTGTTAGTTTTGTTCTATTGAGTTATCTTGTTTTCCTTTCTCTTTTGTGTTCTACTGTGTTCTACTGAGTTCCATTTTGTCCCATTGTTTTCCTTTCTTTTTTGTGTTCTGTTGCGTTCTATTGTGTTACTTTGTCTTTTGTGTTCTGTTGTGTGCTGCTGTGTGCTGTTGTGTGCTGTTGTGTTCTTTTCTCTTTTGTGTTCTATTTTGTTCTTCTGTTCTGTTGTGTTGTATTGCTTTCCTTTCTCTTTTATATTCTTTTGTTTATTGTGTTCTGTTCTTTCCTTTCTCTTTTGTGTTCTATTCTGTCCTATTGTTTTTCTTTCTCTTTTGTGTTCTTTTGTGCTCTTTGGTTTTCCTTTTTTTGTGTGTGTTCTATTCTGTTGTATTGTTTTCCTTTCTCTTTTGTGCTGTTTTGTGTTCCGTTGTGTGTTCGTTTGTGTTCTTCTGATTTCCTTTCTCTTCTCCGTTCTTTTGTGTTTATTGCGTTCTATTGCTCTATTGTTTTCCTTTCACGTTTGTGTTCTTTTGTGTTTATTGTCTTCTATTGTGTTCCTTTCTCTCTTTGTGCTCTATTCTGTTCTGTTGTTTTCCGTTCTCTTTTCTCTTCTTTTGTACTCTTTTGTTTTCCTTTCTTTTCTGCATTCTATTGAGTTATCTTGTTTTCTTTTCTCTCTTGTGTTCTACTGTGTTCTACTGTGTTCCGTTGGGGTCTACTTTTTTTCCTATCTCGTTTGAGTTCCGTTGTGTTCTCTTGTTTTCCATTGTTGTCTGTTGTTTTCCTTTCTCTTTTGTGTTCTATTGTGTTCTACTGTTTTCATTTCTATTTTGTGTTCTACTCTGTTCTATTGTTTTCTTTTCTCTGTTGTGTTCTACTGTGTTCTATACTCTCTTTTGCGCTCTGTTGTGTTGTGTTGTGTGCTGATGTGTGCTATTGTGTGCTATTGTTTTCCTTTCTCTTTTGTGTTCTTTTGTGTGTTCTTCTGATTTCCTTTCTCTTCTCCATTCTTTTGTGTGCTCTTGTGTTCTATTGTTGCACTGTTTTCCTTTCTCTTTTGTATTCTTTTGTTTATTGTATTCTGTTTTTTTCCTTTCTCTTTTGTGTTCTATTCTGTTCTACGGTTTTCCTTTCTCTTTTGTGTTCTTTTGTGCTCTTTTTTTTCCTTTTTTGTGTGTTCTATTCTGTTCTATTGTTTTCCTTTCTCTTTTGTGCTGTTTTCTGTTCTGTTGTGTGTTCATTTGTGTTCTTCTGATTTCCTTTCTCTTCTTCATTCTTTTGAGTGCTATTGTGTTCTATTGCTGTATCGTTTTCCTTTCTCTTTTGTGTCCTATTGTGTTCTACTGCGGTCTATCGTTTTCATTTCTCTTTTGTGTTCTACTCTGTTCTATTGTGGTCCTTTCTCTTTCCTGTTCTTTGGTGTTCTATTGTGTTCCTCTGTGTTACTTTCTCTTTTGTGTTATATTTTGTGCTATTGTGTGCTATTGCTTTTCTTTTGTGTTCTGTTGTGTTTATTTTGTTCTATTGAGTTCTGCTTCCTTTCTCTTTTTTGCTCTACTGCGTTCCATTGTTTTCTTTTCTCTTTTGTGTTCTACTGGGTTCTACTGGGTTCCATTGTGGTCTATTGTTTTCCTATCTCGTTTGTGTTCTGTTGTGTTCTATTGTTTTCTACTGTTCTCTACTGAGTTCTTTTCCCTTTTCTGTACTATTGTCCTCTATTGTGTTACTTTCTCTTTTGCATTCTATTGCGTTCTATTGTGTTCTCGTGTTCCTTTCTCTGTTGTGTTCTGTCGTGTTCTACTGCATTCTATTCTTCTCCTTTCTCTATTGTGTTCTACTGTGTTCTATTGTGTTACTCTCTTTTGCGTTCTATTGTGTGCTGTTGTGTGTTGTTGTGTGCTGTTGTGTGCTGTTGTGTGCTGTTGTGTGCTATTGTTTTCCTTTCTCTTTTGTGTTCTTTTGTGTGTTCTTGTGTTTTCTTCTGATTTCCTTTCTCTTCTCCGTTCTTTTGTGTGCTATTGTGTTCTGTTGTTGCATTGTTTTCCTTTCTCTTTTGTATTCTTTTGTGTTTATTGTGTTCTATTTTTATAGTCTTCTATTTTTTTCGTTCTCTTTTGTGTTCTATTCTGTTCTGTTGTTTTCCTTTTTCTTTTCTGTTCTTTTGTGCTCTTGTTTTCCTTTCTTTTCCGTGTTCTATTAGTTCTATTGTTTTCCTTTCTCTTTTGTATTCTTTTGTGTTAGTTTTGTTCTATTGAGTTATCTTGTTTTCCTTTCTCTTTTGTGTTCTACTGTGTTCTACTGAGTTCCATTTTGTCCCATTGTTTTCCTTTCTTTTTTGTGTTCTGTTGCGTTCTATTGTGTTACTTTGTCTTTTGTGTTCTGTTGTGTGCTGCTGTGTGCTGTTCTGTGCTGTTGTGTTCTTTTCTCTTTTGTGTTCTATTTTGTTCTTCTGTTCTGTTGTGTTGTATTGCTTTCCTTTCTCTTTTATATTCTTTTGTTTATTGTGTTCTGTTCTTTCCTTTCTCTTTTGTGTTCTATTCTGTCCTATTGTTTTTCTTTCTCTTTTGTGTTCTTTTGTGCTCTTTGGTTTTCCTTTTTTTGTGTGTGTTCTATTCTGTTGTATTGTTTTCCTTTCTCTTTTGTGCTGTTTTGTGTTCCGTTGTGTGTTCGTTTGTGTTCTTCTGATTTCCTTTCTCTTCTCCGTTCTTTTGTGTTTATTGCGTTCTATTGCTCTATTGTTTTCCTTTCACGTTTGTGTTCTTTTGTGTTTATTGTCTTCTATTGTGTTCCTTTCTCTCTTTGTGCTCTATTCTGTTCTGTTGTTTTCCGTTCTCTTTTCTCTTCTTTTGTACTCTTTTGTTTTCCTTTCTTTTCTGCGTTCTATTGAGTTATCTTGTTTTCTTTTCTCTCTTGTGTTCTACTGTGTTCTACTGTGTTCCGTTGGGGTCTACTTTTTTTCCTATCTCGTTTGAGTTCCGTTGTGTTCTCTTGTTTTCCATTGTTGTCTGTTGTTTTCCTTTCTCTTTTGTGTTCTATTGTGTTCTACTGTTTTCATTTCTATTTTGTGTTCTACTCTGTTCTATTGTTTTCTTTTCTCTGTTGTGTTCTACTGTGTTCTATACTCTCTTTTGCGCTCTGTTGTGTTGTGTTGTGTGCTGATGTGTGCTATTGTGTGCTATTGTTTTCCTTTCTCTTTTGTGTTCTTTTGTGTGTTCTTCTGATTTCCTTTCTCTTCTCCATTCTTTTGTGTGCTCTTGTGTTCTATTGTTGCACTGTTTTCCTTTCTCTTTTGTATTCTTTTGTTTATTGTATTCTGTTTTTTTCCTTTCTCTTTTGTGTTCTATTCTGTTCTACGGTTTTCCTTTCTCTTTTGTGTTCTTTTGTGCTCTTTTTTTTCCTTTTTTGTGTGTTCTATTCTGTTCTATTGTTTTCCTTTCTCTTTTGTGCTGTTTTCTGTTCTGTTGTGTGTTCATTTGTGTTCTTCTGATTTCCTTTCTCTTCTTCATTCTTTTGAGTGCTATTGTGTTCTATTGCTGTATCGTTTTCCTTTCTCTTTTGTGTCCTATTGTGTTCTACTGCGGTCTATCGTTTTCATTTCTCTTTTGTGTTCTACTCTGTTCTATTGTGGTCCTTTCTCTTTCCTGTTCTTTGGTGTTCTATTGTGTTCCTCTGTGTTACTTTCTCTTTTGTGTTATATTTTGTGCTATTGTGTGCTATTGCTTTTCTTTTGTGTTCTGTTGTGTTTATTTTGTTCTATTGAGTTCTGCTTCCTTTCTCTTTTTTGCTCTACTGCGTTCCATTGTTTTCTTTTCTCTTTTGTGTTCTACTGGGTTCTACTGGGTTCCATTGTGGTCTATTGTTTTCCTATCTCGTTTGTGTTCTGTTGTGTTCTATTGTTTTCTACTGTTCTCTACTGAGTTCTTTTCCCTTTTCTGTACTATTGTCCTCTATTGTGTTACTTTCTCTTTTGCATTCTATTGCGTTCTATTGTGTTCTCGTGTTCCTTTCTCTGTTGTGTTCTGTCGTGTTCTACTGCATTCTATTCTTCTCCTTTCTCTATTGTGTTCTACTGTGTTCTATTGTGTTACTCTCTTTTGCGTTCTATTGTGTGCTGTTGTGTGTTGTTGTGTGCTGTTGTGTGCTGTTGTGTGCTGTTGTGTGCTATTGTTTTCCTTTCTCTTTTGTGTTCTTTTGTGTGTTCTTGTGTTTTCTTCTGATTTCCTTTCTCTTCTCCGTTCTTTTGTGTGCTATTGTGTTCTGTTGTTGCATTGTTTTCCTTTCTCTTTTGTATTCTTTTGTGTTTATTGTGTTCTATTTTTATAGTCTTCTATTTTTTTCGTTCTCTTTTGTGTTCTATTCTGTTCTGTTGTTTTCCTTTTTCTTTTCTGTTCTTTTGTGCTCTTGTTTTCCTTTCTTTTCCGTGTTCTATTAGTTCTATTGTTTTCCTTTCTCTTTTGTATTCTTTTGTGTTAGTTTTGTTCTATTGAGTTATCTTGTTTTCCTTTCTCTTTTGTGTTCTACTGTGTTCTACTGAGTTCCATTTTGTCCCATTGTTTTCCTTTCTTTTTTGTGTTCTGTTGCGTTCTATTGTGTTACTTTGTCTTTTGTGTTCTGTTGTGTGCTGCTGTGTGCTGTTCTGTGCTGTTGTGTTCTTTTCTCTTTTGTGTTCTATTTTGTTCTTCTGTTCTGTTGTGTTGTATTGCTTTCCTTTCTCTTTTATATTCTTTTGTTTATTGTGTTCTGTTCTTTCCTTTCTCTTTTGTGTTCTATTCTGTCCTATTGTTTTTCTTTCTCTTTTGTGTTCTTTTGTGCTCTTTGGTTTTCCTTTTTTTGTGTGTGTTCTATTCTGTTGTATTGTTTTCCTTTCTCTTTTGTGCTGTTTTGTGTTCCGTTGTGTGTTCGTTTGTGTTCTTCTGATTTCCTTTCTCTTCTCCGTTCTTTTGTGTTTATTGCGTTCTATTGCTCTATTGTTTTCCTTTCACGTTTGTGTTCTTTTGTGTTTATTGTCTTCTATTGTGTTCCTTTCTCTCTTTGTGCTCTATTCTGTTCTGTTGTTTTCCGTTCTCTTTTCTCTTCTTTTGTACTCTTTTGTTTTCCTTTCTTTTCTGCGTTCTATTGAGTTATCTTGTTTTCTTTTCTCTCTTGTGTTCTACTGTGTTCTACTGTGTTCCGTTGGGGTCTACTTTTTTTCCTATCTCGTTTGAGTTCCGTTGTGTTCTCTTGTTTTCCATTGTTGTCTGTTGTTTTCCTTTCTCTTTTGTGTTCTATTGTGTTCTACTGTTTTCATTTCTATTTTGTGTTCTACTCTGTTCTATTGTTTTCTTTTCTCTGTTGTGTTCTACTGTGTTCTATACTCTCTTTTGCGCTCTGTTGTGTTGTGTTGTGTGCTGATGTGTGCTATTGTGTGCTATTGTTTTCCTTTCTCTTTTGTGTTCTTTTGTGTGTTCTTCTGATTTCCTTTCTCTTCTCCGTTCTTTTGTGTGCTCTTGTGTTCTATTGTTGCACTGTTTTCCTTTCTCTTTTGTATTCTTTTGTTTATTGTATTCTGTTGTTTTCCTTTCTCTTTTGTGTTCTATTCTGTTCTACGGTTTTCCTTTCTCTTTTGTGTTCTTTTGTGCTCTTTTTTTTCCTTTTTTTGTGTGTTCTATTCTGTTCTATTGTTTTCCTTTCTCTTTTGTGCTGTTTTCTGTTCTGTTGTGTGTTCATTTGTGTTCTTCTGATTTCCTTTCTCTTCTTCATTCTTTTGAGTGCTATTGTGTTCTATTGCTGTATCGTTTTCCTTTCTCTTTTGTGTCCTATTGTGTTCTACTGCGGTCTATCGTTTTCATTTCTCTTTTGTGTTCTACTCTGTTCTATTGTGGTCCTTTCTCTTTCATGTTCTTTGGTGTTCTATTGTGTTCCTCTGTGTTACTTTCTCTTTTGTGTTATATTTTGTGCTATTGTGTGCTATTGCTTGCTGTTGAGTGCTATTGTGTGCTATTGCTTTTCTTTTGTGTTCTGTTGTGTTTATTTTGTTCTATTGAGTTCTGCTTCCTTTCTCTTTTTTGCTCTACTGCGTTCCATTGTTTTCTTTTCTCTTTTGTGTTCTACTGGGTTCTACTGGGTTCCATTGTGGTCTATTGTTTTCCTATCTCGTTTGTGTTCTGTTGTGTTCTATTGTTTTCTACTGTTCTCTACTGAGTTCTTTTCCCTTTTCTGTACTATTGTCCTCTATTGTGTTACTTTCTCTTTTGCATTCTATTGCGTTCTGTTGTGTTCTCGTGTTCCTTTCTCTGTTGTGTTCTGTCGTGTTCTACTGCATTCTATTCTTCTCCTTTCTCTATTGTGTTCTACTGTGTTCTATTGTGTTACTCTCTTTTGCGTTCTATTGTGTGCTGTTGTGTGTTGTTGTGTGCTATTGTGTGCTGTTGTGTGCTGTTGTGTGCTATTGTTTTCCTTTCTCTTTTGTGTTCTTTTTTGTGTGTTCTTGTGTTTTCTTCTGATTTCCTTTCTCTTCTCCGTTCTTTTGTGTGCTATTGTGTTCTGTTGTTGCATTGTTTTCCTTTCTCTTTTGTATTCTTTTGTGTTTATTGTGTTCTATTTTTATAGTCTTCTATTTTTTTCGTTCTCTTTTGTGTTCTATTCTGTTCTGTTGTTTTCCTTTTTCTTTTCTGTTCTTTTGTGCTCTTGTTTTCCTTTCTTTTCCGTGTTCTATTAGTTCTATTGTTTTCCTTTCTCTTTTGTATTCTTTTGTGTTAGTTTTGTTCTATTGAGTTATCTTGTTTTCCTTTCTCTTTTGTGTTCTACTGTGTTCTACTGAGTTCCATTTTGTCCCATTGTTTTCCTTTCTTTTTTGTGTTCTGTTGCGTTCTATTGTGTTACTTTGTCTTTTGTGTTCTGTTGTGTGCTGCTGTGTGCTGTTGTGTGCTGTTGTGTTCTTTTCTCTTTTGTGTTCTATTTTGTTCTTCTGTTCTGTTGTGTTGTATTGCTTTCCTTTCTCTTTTATATTCTTTTGTTTATTGTGTTCTGTTCTTTCCTTTCTCTTTTGTGTTCTATTCTGTCCTATTGTTTTTCTTTCTATTTTGTGTTCTTTTGTGCTCTTTGGTTTTCCTTTTTTTGTGTGTGTTCTATTCTGTTGTATTGTTTTCCTTTCTCTTTTGTGCTGTTTTGTGTTCCGTTGTGTGTTCGTTTGTGTTCTTCTGATTTCCTTTCTCTTCTCCATTCTTTTGTGTTTATTGCGTTCTATTGCTCTATTGTTTTCCTTTCACGTTTGTGTTCTTTTGTGTTTATTGTCTTCTATTGTGTTCCTTTCTCTCTTTGTGCTCTATTCTGTTCTGTTGTTTTCCGTTCTCTTTTCTCTTCTTTTGTACTCTTTTGTTTTCCTTTCTTTTCTGCGTTCTATTGAGTTATCCTGTTTTCTTTTCTCTCTTGTGTTCTACTGTGTTCTACTGTGTTCCGTTGGGGTCTACTTTTTTTCCTATCTCGTTTGAGTTCCGTTGTGTTCTCTTGTTTTCCATTGTTGTCTGTTGTTTTCCTTTCTCTTTTGTGTTCTATTGTGTTCTACTGTGGTCTATTGTTTTCATTTCTATTTTGTGTTCTACTCTGTTCTATTGTTTTCTTTTCTCTGTTGTGTTCTACTGTGTTCTATACTCTCTTTTGCGCTCTGTTGTGTTGTGTTGTGTGCTGATGTGTGCTATTGTGTGCTATTGTTTTCCTTTCTCTTTTGTGTTCTTTTGTGTGTTCTTCTGATTTCCTTTCTCTTCTCCGTTCTTTTGTGTGCTCTTGTGTTCTATTGTTGCACTGTTTTCCTTTCTCTTTTGTATTCTTTTGTTTATTGTATTCTGTTTTTTTCCTTTCTCTTTTGTGTTCTATTCTGTTCTACGGTTTTCCTTTCTCTTTTGTGTTCTTTTGTGCTCTTTTTTTTCCTTTTTTTGTGTGTTCTATTCTGTTCTATTGTTTTCCTTTCTCTTTTGTGCTGTTTTCTGTTCTGTTGTGTGTTCATTTGTGTTCTTCTGATTTCCTTTCTCTTCTTCATTCTTTTGAGTGCTATTGTGTTCTATTGCTGTATCGTTTTCCTTTCTCTTTTGTGTCCTATTGTGTTCTGCTGCGGTCTATCGTTTTCATTTCTCTTTTGTGTTCTACTCTGTTCTATTGTGGTCCTTTCTCTTTCATGTTCTTTGGTGTTCTATTGTGTTCCTCTGTGTTACTTTCTCTTTTGTGTTATATTTTGTGCTATTGTGTGCTATTGCTTTTCTTTTGTGTTCTGTTGTGTTTATTTTGTTCTATTGAGTTCTGCTTCCTTTCTCTTTTTTGCTCTACTGCGTTCCATTGTTTTCTTTTCTCTTTTGTGTTCTACTGGGTTCTACTGGGTTCCATTGTGGTCTATTGTTTTCCTATCTCGTTTGTGTTCCGTTGTGTTCTATTGTTTTCTACTGTTCTCTACTGAGTTCTTTTCCCTTTTCTGTACTATTGTCCTCTATTGTGTTACTTTCTCTTTTGCATTCTATTGCGTTCTATTGTGTTCTCGTGTTCCTTTCTCTGTTGTGTTCTGTCGTGTTCTACTGCATTCTATTCTTCTCCTTTCTCTATTGTGTTCTACTGTGTTCTATTGTGTTACTCTCTTTTGCGTTCTATTGTGTGCTGTTGTGTGTTGTTGTGTGCTGTTGTGTGCTGTTGTGTGCTATTGTTTTCCTTTCTCTTTTGTGTTCTTTTGTGTGTTCTTGTGTTTTCTTCTGATTTCCTTTCTCTTCTCCGTTCTTTTGTGTGCTATTGTGTTCTGTTGTTGCATTGTTTTCCTTTCTCTTTTGTATTCTTTTGTGTTTATTGTGTTCTATTTTTATAGTCTTCTATTTTTTTCGTTCTCTTTTGTGTTCTATTCTGTTCTGTTGTTTTCCTTTTTCTTTTCTGTTCTTTTGTGCTCTTGTTTTCCTTTCTTTTCCGTGTTCTATTAGTTCTATTGTTTTCCTTTCTCTTTTGTATTCTTTTGTGTTAGTTTTGTTCTATTGAGTTATCTTGTTTTCCTTTCTCTTTTGTGTTCTACTGTGTTCTACTGAGTTCCATTTTGTCCCATTGTTTTCCTTTCTTTTTTGTGTTCTGTTGCGTTCTATTGTGTTACTTTGTCTTTTGTGTTCTGTTGTGTGCTGCTGTGTGCTGCTGTGTGCTGTTGTGTTCTTTTCTCTTTTGTGTTCTATTTTGTTCTTCTGTTCTGTTGTGTTGTATTGCTTTCCTTTCTCTTTTATATTCTTTTGTTTATTGTGTTCTGTTCTTTCCTTTCTCTTTTGTGTTCTATTCTGTCCTATTGTTTTTCTTTCTCTTTTGTGTTCTTTTGTGCTCTTTGGTTTTCCTTTTTTTGTGTGTGTTCTATTCTGTTGTATTGTTTTCCTTTCTCTTTTGTGCTGTTTTGTGTTCCGTTGTGTGTTCGTTTGTGTTCTTCTGATTTCCTTTCTCTTCTCCGTTCTTTTGTGTTTATTGCGTTCTATTGCTCTATTGTTTTCCTTTCACGTTTGTGTTCTTTTGTGTTTATTGTCTTCTATTGTGTTCCTTTCTCTCTTTGTGCTCTATTCTGTTCTGTTGTTTTCCGTTCTCTTTTCTCTTCTTTTGTACTCTTTTGTTTTCCTTTCTTTTCTGCGTTCTATTGAGTTATCTTGTTTTCTTTTCTCTCTTGTGTTCTACTGTGTTCTACTGTGTTCCGTTGGGGTCTACGTTTTTTCCTATCTCGTTTGAGTTCCGTTGTGTTCTCTTGTTTTCCATTGTTGTCTGTTGTTTTCCTTTCTCTTTTGTGTTCTATTGTGTTCTACTGTGGTCTATTGTTTTCATTTCTATTTTGTGTTCTACTCTGTTCTATTGTTTTCTTTTCTCTGTTGTGTTCTACTGTGTTCTATACTCTCTTTTGCGCTCTGTTGTGTTGTGTTGTGTGCTGATGTGTGCTATTGTGTGCTATTGTTTTCCTTTCTCTTTTGTGTTCTTTTGTGTGTTCTTCTGATTTCCTTTCTCTTCTCCGTTCTTTTGTGTGCTCTTGTGTTCTATTGTTGCACTGTTTTCCTTTCTCTTTTGTATTCTTTTGTTTATTGTATTCTGTTTTTTTCCTTTCTCTTTTGTGTTCTATTCTGTTCTACTCTTTTCCTTTCTCTTTTGTGTTCTTTTGTGCTCTTTTTTTTCCTTTTTTTGTGTGTTCTTTTCTGTTCTATTGTTTTCCTTTCTCTTTTGTGCTGTTTTCTGTTCTGTTGTGTGTTCATTTGTGTTCTTCTGATTTCCTTTCTCTTCTTCATTCTTTTGAGTGCTATTGTGTTCTATTGCTGTATCGTTTTCCTTTCTCTTTTGTGTCCTATTGTGTTCTACTGCGGTCTATCGTTTTCATTTCTCTTTTGTGTTCTACTCTGTTCTATTGTGGTCCTTTCTCTTTCATGTTCTTTGGTGTTCTATTGTGTTCCTCTGTGTTACTTTCTCTTTTGTGTTATATTTTGTGCTATTGTGTGCTATTGCTTGCTGTTGAGTGCTATTGTGTGCTATTGCTTTTCTTTTGTGTTCTGTTGTGTTTATTTTGTTCTATTGAGTTCTGCTTCCTTTCTCTTTTTTGCTCTACTGCGTTCCATTGTTTTCTTTTCTCTTTTGTGTTCTACTGGGTTCTACTGGGTTCCATTGTGGTCTATTGTTTTCCTATCTCGTTTGTGTTCTGTTGTGTTCTATTGTTTTCTACTGTTCTCTACTGAGTTCTTTTCCCTTTTCTGTACTATTGTCCTCTATTGTGTTACTTTCTCTTTTGCATTCTATTGCGTTCTATTGTGTTCTCGTGTTCCTTTCTCTGTTGTGTTCTGTCGTGTTCTACTGCATTCTATTCTTCTCCTTTCTCTATTGTGTTCTACTGTGTTCTATTGTGTTACTCTCTTTTGCGTTCTATTGTGTGCTGTTGTGTGTTGTTGTGTGCTGTTGTGTGCTGTTGTGTGCTGTTGTGTGCTATTGTTTTCCTTTCTCTTTTGTGTTCTTTTGTGTGTTCTTGTGTTTTCTTCTGATTTCCTTTCTCTTCTCCGTTCTTTTGTGTGCTATTGTGTTCTGTTGTTGCATTGTTTTCCTTTCTCTTTTGTATTCTTTTGTGTTTATTGTGTTCTATTTTTATAGTCTTCTATTTTTTTCGTTCTCTTTTGTGTTCTATTCTGTTCTGTTGTTTTCCTTTTTCTTTTCTGTTCTTTTGTGCTCTTGTTTTCCTTTCTTTTCCGTGTTCTATTAGTTCTATTGTTTTCCTTTCTCTTTTGTATTCTTTTGTGTTAGTTTTGTTCTATTGAGTTATCTTGTTTTCCTTTCTCTTTTGTGTTCTACTGTGTTCTACTGAGTTCCATTTTGTCCCATTGTTTTCCTTTCTTTTTTGTGTTCTGTTGTGTTCTATTGTGATACTTTGTCTTTTGTGTTCTGTTGTGTGCTGCTGTGTGCTGCTGTGTGCTGTTGTGTTCTTTTCTCTTTTGTGTTCTATTTTGTTCTTCTGTTCTGTTGTGTTGTATTGCTTTCCTTTCTCTTTTATATTCTTTTGTTTATTGTGTTCTGTTCTTTCCTTTCTCTTTTGTGTTCTATTCTGTCCTATTGTTTTTCTTTCTCTTTTGTGTTCTTTTGTGCTCTTTGGTTTTCCTTTTTTTGTGTGTGTTCTATTCTGTTGTATTGTTTTCCTTTCTCTTTTGTGCTGTTTTGTGTTCCGTTGTGTGTTCGTTTGTGTTCTTCTGATTTCCTTTCTCTTCTCCGTTCTTTTGTGTTTATTGCGTTCTATTGCTCTATTGTTTTCCTTTCACGTTTGTGTTCTTTTGTGTTTATTGTCTTCTATTGTGTTCCTTTCTCTCTTTGTGCTCTATTCTGTTCTGTTGTTTTCCGTTCTCTTTTCTCTTCTTTTGTACTCTTTTGTTTTCCTTTCTTTTCTGCGTTCTATTGAGTTATCTTGTTTTCTTTTCTCTCTTGTGTTCTACTGTGTTCTACTGTGTTCCGTTGGGGTCTACGTTTTTTCCTATCTCGTTTGAGTTCCGTTGTGTTCTCTTGTTTTCCATTGTTGTCTGTTGTTTTCCTTTCTCTTTTGTGTTCTATTGTGTTCTACTGTGGTCTATTGTTTTCATTTCTATTTTGTGTTCTACTCTGTTCTATTGTTTTCTTTTCTCTGTTGTGTTCTACTGTGTTCTATACTCTCTTTTGCGCTCTGTTGTGTTGTGTTGTGTGCTGATGTGTGCTATTGTGTGCTATTGTTTTCCTTTCTCTTTTGTGTTCTTTTGTGTGTTCTTCTGATTTCCTTTCTCTTCTCCGTTCTTTTGTGTGCTCTTGTGTTCTATTGTTGCACTGTTTTCCTTTCTCTTTTGTATTCTTTTGTTTATTGTATTCTGTTTTTTTCCTTTCTCTTTTGTGTTCTATTCTGTTCTACTCTTTTCCTTTCTCTTTTGTGTTCTTTTGTGCTCTTTTTTTTCCTTTTTTTGTGTGTTCTTTTCTGTTCTATTGTTTTCCTTTCTCTTTTGTGCTGTTTTCTGTTCTGTTGTGTGTTCATTTGTGTTCTTCTGATTTCCTTTCTCTTCTTCATTCTTTTGAGTGCTATTGTGTTCTATTGCTGTATCGTTTTCCTTTCTCTTTTGTGTCCTATTGTGTTCTGCTGCGGTCTATCGTTTTCATTTCTCTTTTGTGTTCTACTCTGTTCTATTGTGGTCCTTTCTCTTTCATGTTCTTTGGTGTTCTATTGTGTTCCTCTGTGTTACTTTCTCTTTTGTGTTATATTTTGTGCTATTGTGTGCTATTGCTTGCTGTTGAGTGCTATTGTGTGCTATTGCTTTTCTTTTGTGTTCTGTTGTGTTTATTTTGTTCTATTGAGTTCTGCTTCCTTTCTCTTTTTTGCTCTACTGCGTTCCATTGTTTTCTTTTCTCTTTTGTGTTCTACTGGGTTCTACTGGGTTCCATTGTGGTCTATTGTTTTCCTATCTCGTTTGTGTTCTGTTGTGTTCTATTGTTTTCTACTGTTCTCTACTGAGTTCTTTTCCCTTTTCTGTACTATTGTCCTCTATTGTGTTACTTTCTCTTTTGCATTCTATTGCGTTCTATTGTGTTCTCGTGTTCCTTTCTCTGTTGTGTTCTGTCGTGTTCTACTGCATTCTATTCTTCTCCTTTCTCTATTGTGTTCTACTGTGTTCTATTGTGTTACTCTCTTTTGCGTTCTATTGTGTGCTGTTGTGTGTTGTTGTGTGCTGTTGTGTGCTGTTGTGTGCTGTTGTGTGCTATTGTTTTCCTTTCTCTTTTGTGTTCTTTTGTGTGTTCTTGTGTTTTCTTCTGATTTCCTTTCTCTTCTCCGTTCTTTTGTGTGCTATTGTGTTCTGTTGTTGCATTGTTTTCCTTTCTCTTTTGTATTCTTTTGTGTTTATTGTGTTCTATTTTTATAGTCTTCTATTTTTTTCGTTCTCTTTTGTGTTCTATTCTGTTCTGTTGTTTTCCTTTTTCTTTTCTGTTCTTTTGTGCTCTTGTTTTCCTTTCTTTTCCGTGTTCTATTAGTTCTATTGTTTTCCTTTCTCTTTTGTATTCTTTTGTGTTAGTTTTGTTCTATTGAGTTATCTTGTTTTCCTTTCTCTTTTGTGTTCTACTGTGTTCTACTGAGTTCCATTTTGTCCCATTGTTTTCCTTTCTTTTTTGTGTTCTGTTGCGTTCTATTGTGTTACTTTGTCTTTTGTGTTCTGTTGTGTGCTGCTGTGTGCTGCTGTGTGCTGTTGTGTTCTTTTCTCTTTTGTGTTCTATTTTGTTCTTCTGTTCTGTTGTGTTGTATTGCTTTCCTTTCTCTTTTATATTCTTTTGTTTATTGTGTTCTGTTCTTTCCTTTCTCTTTTGTGTTCTATTCTGTCCTATTGTTTTTCTTTCTCTTTTGTGTTCTTTTGTGCTCTTTGGTTTTCCTTTTTTTGTGTGTGTTCTATTCTGTTCTATTGTTTTCCTTTCTCTTTTGTGCTGTTTTGTGTTCCGTTGTGTGTTCGTTTGTGTTCTTCTGATTTCCTTTCTCTTCTCCGTTCTTTTGTGTTTATTGCGTTCTATTGCTCTATTGTTTTCCTTTCACGTTTGTGTTCTTTTGTGTTTATTGTCTTCTATTGTGTTCCTTTCTCTCTTTGTGCTCTATTCTGTTCTGTTGTTTTCCGTTCTCTTTTCTCTTCTTTTGTACTCTTTTGTTTTCCTTTCTTTTCTGCGTTCTATTGAGTTATCTTGTTTTCTTTTCTCTCTTGTGTTCTACTGTGTTCTACTGTGTTCCGTTGGGGTCTACGTTTTTTCCTATCTCGTTTGAGTTCCGTTGTGTTCTCTTGTTTTCCATTGTTGTCTGTTGTTTTCCTTTCTCTTTTGTGTTCTATTGTGTTCTACTGTGGTCTATTGTTTTCATTTCTATTTTGTGTTCTACTCTGTTCTATTGTTTTCTTTTCTCTGTTGTGTTCTACTGTGTTCTATACTCTCTTTTGCGCTCTGTTGTGTTGTGTTGTGTGCTGATGTGTGCTATTGTGTGCTATTGTTTTCCTTTCTCTTTTGTGTTCTTTTGTGTGTTCTTCTGATTTCCTTTCTCTTCTCCGTTCTTTTGTGTGCTCTTGTGTTCTATTGTTGCACTGTTTTCCTTTCTCTTTTGTATTCTTTTGTTTATTGTATTCTGTTTTTTTCCTTTCTCTTTTGTGTTCTATTCTGTTCTACTCTTTTCCTTTCTCTTTTGTGTTCTTTTGTGCTCTTTTTTTTCCTTTTTTTGTGTGTTCTTTTCTGTTCTATTGTTTTCCTTTCTCTTTTGTGCTGTTTTCTGTTCTGTTGTGTGTTCATTTGTGTTCTTCTGATTTCCTTTCTCTTCTTCATTCTTTTGAGTGCTATTGTGTTCTATTGCTGTATCGTTTTCCTTTCTCTTTTGTGTCCTATTGTGTTCTGCTGCGGTCTATCGTTTTCATTTCTCTTTTGTGTTCTACTCTGTTCTATTGTGGTCCTTTCTCTTTCATGTTCTTTGGTGTTCTATTGTGTTCCTCTGTGTTACTTTCTCTTTTGTGTTATATTTTGTGCTATTGTGTGCTATTGCTTGCTGTTGAGTGCTATTGTGTGCTATTGCTTTTCTTTTGTGTTCTGTTGTGTTTATTTTGTTCTATTGAGTTCTGCTTCCTTTCTCTTTTTTGCTCTACTGCGTTCCATTGTTTTCTTTTCTCTTTTGTGTTCTACTGGGTTCTACTGGGTTCCATTGTGGTCTATTGTTTTCCTATCTCGTTTGTGTTCTGTTGTGTTCTATTGTTTTCTACTGTTCTCTACTGAGTTCTTTTCCCTTTTCTGTACTATTGTCCTCTATTGTGTTACTTTCTCTTTTGCATTCTGTTGCGTTCTATTGTGTTCTCGTGTTCCTTTCTCTGTTGTGTTCTGTCGTGTTCTACTGCATTCTATTCTTCTCCTTTCTCTATTGTGTTCTACTGTGTTCTATTGTGTTACTCTCTTTTGCGTTCTATTGTGTGCTGTTGTGTGTTGTTGTGTGCTGTTGTGTGCTGTTGTGTGCTGTTGTGTGCTATTGTTTTCCTTTCTCTTTTGTGTTCTTTTGTGTGTTCTTGTGTTTTCTTCTGATTTCCTTTCTCTTCTCCGTTCTTTTGTGTGCTATTGTGTTCTGTTGTTGCATTGTTTTCCTTTCTCTTTTGTATTCTTTTGTGTTTATTGTGTTCTATTTTTATAGTCTTCTATTTTTTTCGTTCTCTTTTGTGTTCTATTCTGTTCTGTTGTTTTCCTTTTTCTTTTCTGTTCTTTTGTGCTCTTGTTTTCCTTTCTTTTCCGTGTTCTATTAGTTCTATTGTTTTCCTTTCTCTTTTGTATTCTTTTGTGTTAGTTTTGTTCTATTGAGTTATCTTGTTTTCCTTTCTCTTTTGTGTTCTACTGTGTTCTACTGAGTTCCATTTTGTCCCATTGTTTTCCTTTCTTTTTTGTGTTCTGTTGCGTTCTATTGTGTTACTTTGTCTTTTGTGTTCTGTTGTGTGCTGCTGTGTGCTGCTGTGTGCTGTTGTGTTCTTTTCTCTTTTGTGTTCTATTTTGTTCTTCTGTTCTGTTGTGTTGTATTGCTTTCCTTTCTCTTTTATATTCTTTTGTTTATTGTGTTCTGTTCTTTCCTTTCTCTTTTGTGTTCTATTCTGTCCTATTGTTTTTCTTTCTCTTTTGTGTTCTTTTGTGCTCTTTGGTTTTCCTTTTTTTGTGTGTGTTCTATTCTGTTGTATTGTTTTCCTTTCTCTTTTGTGCTGTTTTGTGTTCCGTTGTGTGTTCGTTTGTGTTCTTCTGATTTCCTTTCTCTTCTCCGTTCTTTTGTGTTTATTGCGTTCTATTGCTCTATTGTTTTCCTTTCACGTTTGTGTTCTTTTGTGTTTATTGTCTTCTATTGTGTTCCTTTCTCTCTTTGTGCTCTATTCTGTTCTGTTGTTTTCCGTTCTCTTTTCTCTTCTTTTGTACTCTTTTGTTTTCCTTTCTTTTCTGCGTTCTATTGAGTTATCTTGTTTTCTTTTCTCTCTTGTGTTCTACTGTGTTCTACTGTGTTCCGTTGGGGTCTACGTTTTTTCCTATCTCGTTTGAGTTCCGTTGTGTTCTCTTGTTTTCCATTGTTGTCTGTTGTTTTCCTTTCTCTTTTGTGTTCTATTGTGTTCTACTGTGGTCTATTGTTTTCATTTCTATTTTGTGTTCTACTCTGTTCTATTGTTTTCTTTTCTCTGTTGTGTTCTACTGTGTTCTATACTCTCTTTTGCGCTCTGTTGTGTTGTGTTGTGTGCTGATGTGTGCTATTGTGTGCTATTGTTTTCCTTTCTCTTTTGTGTTCTTTTGTGTGTTCTTCTGATTTCCTTTCTCTTCTCCGTTCTTTTGTGTGCTCTTGTGTTCTATTGTTGCACTGTTTTCCTTTCTCTTTTGTATTCTTTTGTTTATTGTATTCTGTTTTTTTCCTTTCTCTTTTGTGTTCTATTCTGTTCTACTCTTTTCCTTTCTCTTTTGTGTTCTTTTGTGCTCTTTTTTTTCCTTTTTTTGTGTGTTCTTTTCTGTTCTATTGTTTTCCTTTCTCTTTTGTGCTGTTTTCTGTTCTGTTGTGTGTTCATTTGTGTTCTTCTGATTTCCTTTCTCTTCTTCATTCTTTTGAGTGCTATTGTGTTCTATTGCTGTATCGTTTTCCTTTCTCTTTTGTGTCCTATTGTGTTCTGCTGCGGTCTATCGTTTTCATTTCTCTTTTGTGTTCTACTCTGTTCTATTGTGGTCCTTTCTCTTTCATGTTCTTTGGTGTTCTATTGTGTTCCTCTGTGTTACTTTCTCTTTTGTGTTATATTTTGTGCTATTGTGTGCTATTGCTTGCTGTTGAGTGCTATTGTGTGCTATTGCTTTTCTTTTGTGTTCTGTTGTGTTTATTTTGTTCTATTGAGTTCTGCTTCCTTTCTCTTTTTTGCTCTACTGCGTTCCATTGTTTTCTTTTCTCTTTTGTGTTCTACTGGGTTCTACTGGGTTCCATTGTGGTCTATTGTTTTCCTATCTCGTTTGTGTTCTGTTGTGTTCTATTGTTTTCTACTGTTCTCTACTGAGTTCTTTTCCCTTTTCTGTACTATTGTCCTCTATTGTGTTACTTTCTCTTTTGCATTCTATTGCGTTCTATTGTGTTCTCGTGTTCCTTTCTCTGTTGTGTTCTGTCGTGTTCTACTGCATTCTATTCTTCTCCTTTCTCTATTGTGTTCTACTGTGTTCTATTGTGTTACTCTCTTTTGCGTTCTATTGTGTGCTGTTGTGTGTTGTTGTGTGCTGTTGTGTGCTGTTGTGTGCTGTTGTGTGCTATTGTTTTCCTTTCTCTTTTGTGTTCTTTTGTGTGTTCTTGTGTTTTCTTCTGATTTCCTTTCTCTTCTCCGTTCTTTTGTGTGCTATTGTGTTCTGTTGTTGCATTGTTTTCCTTTCTCTTTTGTATTCTTTTGTGTTTATTGTGTTCTATTTTTATAGTCTTCTATTTTTTTCGTTCTCTTTTGTGTTCTATTCTGTTCTGTTGTTTTCCTTTTTCTTTTCTGTTCTTTTGTGCTCTTGTTTTCCTTTCTTTTCCGTGTTCTATTAGTTCTATTGTTTTCCTTTCTCTTTTGTATTCTTTTGTGTTAGTTTTGTTCTATTGAGTTATCTTGTTTTCCTTTCTCTTTTGTGTTCTACTGTGTTCTACTGAGTTCCATTTTGTCCCATTGTTTTCCTTTCTTTTTTGTGTTCTGTTGCGTTCTATTGTGTTACTTTGTCTTTTGTGTTCTGTTGTGTGCTGCTGTGTGCTGCTGTGTGCTGTTGTGTTCTTTTCTCTTTTGTGTTCTATTTTGTTCTTCTGTTCTGTTGTGTTGTATTGCTTTCCTTTCTCTTTTATATTCTTTTGTTTATTGTGTTCTGTTCTTTCCTTTCTCTTTTGTGTTCTATTCTGTCCTATTGTTTTTCTTTCTCTTTTGTGTTCTTTTGTGCTCTTTGGTTTTCCTTTTTTTGTGTGTGTTCTATTCTGTTGTATTGTTTTCCTTTCTCTTTTGTGCTGTTTTGTGTTCCGTTGTGTGTTCGTTTGTGTTCTTCTGATTTCCTTTCCCTTCTCCGTTCTTTTGTGTTTATTGCGTTCTATTGCTCTATTGTTTTCCTTTCACGTTTGTGTTCTTTTGTGTTTATTGTCTTCTATTGTGTTCCTTTCTCTCTTTGTGCTCTATTCTGTTCTGTTGTTTTCCGTTCTCTTTTCTCTTCTTTTGTACTCTTTTGTTTTCCTTTCTTTTCTGCGTTCTATTGAGTTATCTTGTTTTCTTTTCTCTCTTGTGTTCTACTGTGTTCTACTGTGTTCCGTTGGGGTCTACGTTTTTTCCTATCTCGTTTGAGTTCCGTTGTGTTCTCTTGTTTTCCATTGTTGTCTGTTGTTTTCCTTTCTCTTTTGTGTTCTATTGTGTTCTACTTTGGTCTATTGTTTTCATTTCTATTTTGTGTTCTACTCTGTTCTATTGTTTTCTTTTCTCTGTTGTGTTCTACTGTGTTCTATACTCTCTTTTGCGCTCTGTTGTGTTGTGTTGTGTGCTGATGTGTGCTATTGTGTGCTATTGTTTTCCTTTCTCTTTTGTGTTCTTTTGTGTGTTCTTCTGATTTCCTTTCTCTTCTCCGTTCTTTTGTGTGCTCTTGTGTTCTATTGTTGCACTGTTTTCCTTTCTCTTTTGTATTCTTTTGTTTATTGTATTCTGTTTTTTTCCTTTCTCTTTTGTGTTCTATTCTGTTCTACTCTTTTCCTTTCTCTTTTGTGTTCTTTTGTGCTCTTTTTTTTTCCTTTTTTTGTGTGTTCTTTTCTGTTCTATTGTTTTCCTTTCTCTTTTGTGCTGTTTTCTGTTCTGTTGTGTGTTCATTTGTGTTCTTCTGATTTCCTTTCTCTTCTTCATTCTTTTGAGTGCTATTGTGTTCTATTGCTGTATCGTTTTCCTTTCTCTTTTGTGTCCTATTGTGTTCTGCTGCGGTCTATCGTTTTCATTTCTCTTTTGTGTTCTACTCTGTTCTATTGTGGTCCTTTCTCTTTCATGTTCTTTGGTGTTCTATTGTGTTCCTCTGTGTTACTTTCTCTTTTGTGTTATATTTTGTGCTATTGTGTGCTATTGCTTGCTGTTGAGTGCTATTGTGTGCTATTGCTTTTCTTTTGTGTTCTGTTGTGTTTATTTTGTTCTATTGAGTTCTGCTTCCTTTCTCTTTTTTGCTCTACTGCGTTCCATTGTTTTCTTTTCTCTTTTGTGTTCTACTGGGTTCTACTGGGTTCCATTGTGGTCTATTGTTTTCCTATCTCGTTTGTGTTCTGTTGTGTTCTATTGTTTTCTACTGTTCTCTACTGAGTTCTTTTCCCTTTTCTGTACTATTGTCCTCTATTGTGTTACTTTCTCTTTTGCATTCTATTGCGTTCTATTGTGTTCTCGTGTTCCTTTCTCTGTTGTGTTCTGTCGTGTTCTACTGCATTCTATTCTTCTCCTTTCTCTATTGTGTTCTACTGTGTTCTATTGTGTTACTCTCTTTTGCGTTCTATTGTGTGCTGTTGTGTGTTGTTGTGTGCTGTTGTGTGCTATTGTTTTCCTTTCTCTTTTGTGTTCTTTTGTGTGTTCTTGTGTTTTCTTCTGATTTCCTTTCTCTTCTCCGTTCTTTTGTGTGCTATTGTGTTCTGTTGTTGCATTGTTTTCCTTTCTCTTTTGTATTCTTTTGTGTTTATTGTGTTCTATTTTTATAGTCTTCTATTTTTTTCGTTCTCTTTTGTGTTCTATTCTGTTCTGTTGTTTTCCTTTTTCTTTTCTGTTCTTTTGTGCTCTTGTTTTCCTTTCTTTTCCGTGTTCTATTAGTTCTATTGTTTTCCTTTCTCTTTTGTATTCTTTTGTGTTAGTTTTGTTCTATTGAGTTATCTTGTTTTCCTTTCTCTTTTGTGTTCTACTGTGTTCTACTGAGTTCCATTTTGTCCCATTGTTTTCCTTTCTTTTTTGTGTTCTGTTGCGTTCTATTGTGTTACTTTGTCTTTTGTGTTCTGTTGTGTGCTGCTGTGTGCTGTTGTGTGCTGTTGTGTTCTTTTCTCTTTTGTGTTCTATTTTGTTCTTCTGTTCTGTTGTGTTGTATTGCTTTCCTTTCTCTTTTATATTCTTTTGTTTATTGTGTTCTGTTCTTTCCTTTCTCTTTTGTGTTCTATTCTGTCCTATTGTTTTTCTTTCTCTTTTGTGTTCTTTTGTGCTCTTTGGTTTTCCTTTTTTTGTGTGTGTTCTATTCTGTTGTATTGTTTTCCTTTCTCTTTTGTGCTGTTTTGTGTTCCGTTGTGTGTTCGTTTGTGTTCTTCTGATTTCCTTTCTCTTCTCCGTTCTTTTGTGTTTATTGCGTTCTATTGCTCTATTGTTTTCCTTTCACGTTTGTGTTCTTTTATTGTCTGTTTATTGTCTTCTATTGTGTTCCTTTCTCTCTTTGTGCTCTATTCTGTTCTGTTGTTTTCCGTTCTCTTTTCTCTTCTTTTGTACTCTTTTGTTTTCCTTTCTTTTCTGCGTTCTATTGAGTTATCTTGTTTTCTTTTCTCTCTTGTGTTCTACTGTGTTCTACTGTGTTCCGTTGGGGTCTACGTTTTTTCCTATCTCGTTTGAGTTCCGTTGTGTTCTCTTGTTTTCCATTGTTGTCTGTTGTTTTCCTTTCTCTTTTGTGTTCTATTGTGTTCTACTGTGGTCTATTGTTTTCATTTCTATTTTGTGTTCTACTCTGTTCTATTGTTTTCTTTTCTCTGTTGTGTTCTACTGTGTTCTATACTCTCTTTTGCGCTCTGTTGTGTTGTGTTGTGTGCTGATGTGTGCTATTGTGTGCTATTGTTTTCCTTTCTCTTTTGTGTTCTTTTGTGTGTTCTTCTGATTTCCTTTCTCTTCTCCGTTCTTTTGTGTGCTCTTGTGTTCTATTGTTGCACTGTTTTCCTTTCTCTTTTGTATTCTTTTGTTTATTGTATTCTGTTTTTTTCCTTTCTCTTTTGTGTTCTATTCTGTTCTACGGTTTTCCTTTCTCTTTTGTGTTCTTTTGTGCTCTTTTTTTTTCCTTTTTTTGTGTGTTCTTTTCTGTTCTATTGTTTTCCTTTCTCTTTTGTGCTGTTTTCTGTTCTGTTGTGTGTTCATTTGTGTTCTTCTGATTTCCTTTCTCTTCTTCATTCTTTTGAGTGCTATTGTGTTCTATTGCTGTATCGTTTTCCTTTCTCTTTTGTGTCCTATTGTGTTCTGCTGCGGTCTATCGTTTTCATTTCTCTTTTGTGTTCTACTCTGTTCTATTGTGGTCCTTTCTCTTTCATGTTCTTTGGTGTTCTATTGTGTTCCTCTGTGTTACTTTCTCTTTTGTGTTATATTTTGTGCTATTGTGTGCTATTGCTTGCTGTTGAGTGCTATTGTGTGCTATTGCTTTTCTTTTGTGTTCTGTTGTGTTTATTTTGTTCTATTGAGTTCTGCTTCCTTTCTCTTTTTTGCTCTACTGCGTTCCATTGTTTTCTTTTCTCTTTTGTGTTCTACTGGGTTCTACTGGGTTCCATTGTGGTCTATTGTTTTCCTATCTCGTTTGTGTTCTGTTGTGTTCTATTGTTTTCTACTGTTCTCTACTGAGTTCTTTTCCCTTTTCTGTACTATTGTCCTCTATTGTGTTACTTTCTCTTTTGCATTCTATTGCGTTCTATTGTGTTCTCGTGTTCCTTTCTCTGTTGTGTTCTGTCGTGTTCTACTGCATTCTATTCTTCTCCTTTCTCTATTGTGTTCTACTGTGTTCTATTGTGTTACTCTCTTTTGCGTTCTATTGTGTGCTGTTGTGTGTTGTTGTGTGCTGTTGTGTGCTATTGTTTTCCTTTCTCTTTTGTGTTCTTTTGTGTGTTCTTGTGTTTTCTTCTGATTTCCTTTCTCTTCTCCGTTCTTTTGTGTGCTATTGTGTTCTGTTGTTGCATTGTTTTCCTTTCTCTTTTGTATTCTTTTGTGTTTATTGTGTTCTATTTTTATAGTCTTCTATTTTTTTCGTTCTCTTTTGTGTTCTATTCTGTTCTGTTGTTTTCCTTTTTCTTTTCTGTTCTTTTGTGCTCTTGTTTTCCTTTCTTTTCCGTGTTCTATTAGTTCTATTGTTTTCCTTTCTCTTTTGTATTCTTTTGTGTTAGTTTTGTTCTATTGAGTTATCTTGTTTTCCTTTCTCTTTTGTGTTCTACTGTGTTCTACTGAGTTCCATTTTGTCCCATTGTTTTCCTTTCTTTTTTGTGTTCTGTTGCGTTCTATTGTGTTACTTTGTCTTTTGTGTTCTGTTGTGTGCTGCTGTGTGCTGTTGTGTGCTGTTGTGTTCTTTTCTCTTTTGTGTTCTATTTTGTTCTTCTGTTCTGTTGTGTTGTATTGCTTTCCTTTCTCTTTTATATTCTTTTGTTTATTGTGTTCTGTTCTTTCCTTTCTCTTTTGTGTTCTATTCTGTCCTATTGTTTTTCTTTCTCTTTTGTGTTCTTTTGTGCTCTTTGGTTTTCCTTTTTTTGTGTGTGTTCTATTCTGTTGTATTGTTTTCCTTTCTCTTTTGTGCTGTTTTGTGTTCCGTTGTGTGTTCGTTTGTGTTCTTCTGATTTCCTTTCTCTTCTCCGTTCTTTTGTGTTTATTGCGTTCTATTGCTCTATTGTTTTCCTTTCACGTTTGTGTTCTTTTATTGTCTGTTTATTGTCTTCTATTGTGTTCCTTTCTCTCTTTGTGCTCTATTCTGTTCTGTTGTTTTCCGTTCTCTTTTCTCTTCTTTTGTACTCTTTTGTTTTCCTTTCTTTTCTGCGTTCTATTGAGTTATCTTGTTTTCTTTTCTCTCTTGTGTTCTACTGTGTTCTACTGTGTTCCGTTGGGGTCTACGTTTTTTCCTATCTCGTTTGAGTTCCGTTGTGTTCTCTTGTTTTCCATTGTTGTCTGTTGTTTTCCTTTCTCTTTTGTGTTCTATTGTGTTCTACTGTGGTCTATTGTTTTCATTTCTATTTTGTGTTCTACTCTGTTCTATTGTTTTCTTTTCTCTGTTGTGTTCTACTGTGTTCTATACTCTCTTTTGCGCTCTGTTGTGTTGTGTTGTGTGCTGATGTGTGCTATTGTGTGCTATTGTTTTCCTTTCTCTTTTGTGTTCTTTTGTGTGTTCTTCTGATTTCCTTTCTCTTCTCCGTTCTTTTGTGTGCTCTTGTGTTCTATTGTTGCACTGTTTTCCTTTCTCTTTTGTATTCTTTTGTTTATTGTATTCTGTTTTTTTCCTTTCTCTTTTGTGTTCTATTCTGTTCTACGGTTTTCCTTTCTCTTTTGTGTTCTTTTGTGCTCTTTTTTTTTCCTTTTTTTGTGTGTTCTTTTCTGTTCTATTGTTTTCCTTTCTCTTTTGTGCTGTTTTCTGTTCTGTTGTGTGTTCATTTGTGTTCTTCTGATTTCCTTTCTCTTCTTCATTCTTTTGAGTGCTATTGTGTTCTATTGCTGTATCGTTTTCCTTTCTCTTTTGTGTCCTATTGTGTTCTGCTGCGGTCTATCGTTTTCATTTCTCTTTTGTGTTCTACTCTGTTCTATTGTGGTCCTTTCTCTTTCATGTTCTTTGGTGTTCTATTGTATTCCTCTGTGTTACTTTCTCTTTTGTGTTATATTTTGTGCTATTGTGTGCTATTGCTTGCTGTTGAGTGCTATTGTGTGCTATTGCTTTTCTTTTGTGTTCTGTTGTGTTTATTTTGTTCTATTGAGTTCTGCTTCCTTTCTCTTTTTTGCTCTACTGCGTTCCATTGTTTTCTTTTCTCTTTTGTGTTCTACTGGGTTCTACTGGGTTCCATTGTGGTCTATTGTTTTCCTATCTCGTTTGTGTTCTGTTGTGTTCTATTGTTTTCTACTGTTCTCTATTGAGTTCTTTTCCCTTTTCTGTACTATTGTCCTCTATTGTGTTACTTTCTCTTTTGCATTCTATTGCGTTCTATTGTGTTCTCATGTTCCTTTCTCTGTTGTGTTCTGTCGTGTTCTACTGCATTCTATTCTTCTCCTTTCTCTATTGTGTTCTACTGTGTTCTATTGTGTTCCTCTCTTTTGCGTTCTATTGTGTGCTGTTGTGTGTTGTTGTGTGCTATTGTGTGCTGTTGTGTGCTGTTGTGTGCTATTGTTTTCCTTTCTCTTTTGTGTTCTTTTGTGTGTTCTTGTGTTTTCTTCTGATTTCCTTTCTCTTCTCCGTTCTTTTGTGTGCTATTGTGTTCTGTTGTTGCATTGTTTTCCTTTCTCTTTTGTATTCTTTTGTGTTTATTGTGTTCTATTTTTATAGTCTTCTATTTTTTTCGTTCTCTTTTGTGTTCTATTCTGTTCTGTTGTTTTCCTTTTTCTTTTCTGTTCTTTTGTGCTCTTGTTTTCCTTTCTTTTCCGTGTTCTATTAGTTCTATTGTTTTCCTTTCTCTTTTGTATTCTTTTGTGTTAGTTTTGTTCTATTGAGTTATCTTGTTTTCCTTTCTCTTTTGTGTTCTACTGTGTTCTACTGAGTTCCATTTTGTCCCATTGTTTTCCTTTCTTTTTTGTGTTCTGTTGCGTTCTATTGTGTTACTTTGTCTTTTGTGTTCTGTTGTGTGCTGCTGTGTGCTGCTGTGTGCTGTTGTGTTCTTTTCTCTTTTGTGTTCTATTTTGTTCTTCTGTTCTGTTGTGTTGTATTGCTTTCCTTTCTCTTTTATATTCTTTTGTTTATTGTGTTCTGTTCTTTCCTTTCTCTTTTGTGTTCTATTCTGTCCTATTGTTTTTCTTTCTCTTTTGTGTTCTTTTGTGCTCTTTGGTTTTCCTTTTTTTGTGTGTGTTCTATTCTGTTGTATTGTTTTCCTTTCTCTTTTGTGCTGTTTTGTGTTCCGTTGTGTGTTCGTTTGTGTTCTTCTGATTTCCTTTCTCTTCTCCGTTCTTTTGTGTTTATTGCGTTCTATTGCTCTATTGTTTTCCTTTCACGTTTGTGTTCTTTTGTGTTTATTGTCTTCTATTGTGTTCCTTTCTCTCTTTGTGCTCTATTCTGTTCTGTTGTTTTCCGTTCTCTTTTCTCTTCTTTTGTACTCTTTTGTTTTCCTTTCTTTTCTGCGTTCTATTGAGTTATCTTGTTTTCTTTTCTCTCTTGTGTTCTACTGTGTTCCGTTGGGGTCTACTTTTTTTCCTATCTCGTTTGAGTTCCGTTGTGTTCTCTTGTTTTCCATTGTTGTCTGTTGTTTTCCTTTCTCTTTTGTGTTCTATTGTGTTCTACTGTGGTCTATTGTTTTCATTTCTATTTTGTGTTCTACTCTGTTCTATTGTTTTCTTTTCTCTGTTGTGTTCTACTGTGTTCTATACTCTCTTTTGCGCTCTGTTGTGTTGTGTTGTGTGCTGATGTGTGCTATTGTGTGCTATTGTTTTCCTTTCTCTTTTGTGTTCTTTTGTGTGTTCTTCTGATTTCCTTTCTCTTCTCCGTTCTTTTGTGTGCTCTTGTGTTCTATTGTTGCACTGTTTTCCTTTCTCTTTTGTATTCTTTTGTTTATTGTATTCTGTTTTTTTCCTTTCTCTTTTGTGTTCTATTCTGTTCTACTCTTTTCCTTTCTCTTTTGTGTTCTTTTGTGCTCTTTTTTTTCCTTTTTTTGTGTGTTCTTTTCTGTTCTATTGTTTTCCTTTCTCTTTTGTGCTGTTTTCTGTTCTGTTGTGTGTTCATTTGTGTTCTTCTGATTTCCTTTCTCTTCTTCATTCTTTTGAGTGCTATTGTGTTCTATTGCTGTATCGTTTTCCTTTCTCTTTTGTGTCCTATTGTGTTCTGCTGCGGTCTATCGTTTTCATTTCTCTTTTGTGTTCTACTCTGTTCTATTGTGGTCCTTTCTCTTTCATGTTCTTTGGTGTTCTATTGTATTCCTCTGTGTTACTTTCTCTTTTGTGTTATATTTTGTGCTATTGTGTGCTATTGCTTGCTGTTGAGTGCTATTGTGTGCTATTGCTTTTCTTTTGTGTTCTGTTGTGTTTATTTTGTTCTATTGAGTTCTGCTTCCTTTCTCTTTTTTGCTCTACTGCGTTCCATTGTTTTCTTTTCTCTTTTGTGTTCTACTGGGTTCTACTGGGTTCCATTGTGGTCTATTGTTTTCCTATCTCGTTTGTGTTCTGTTGTGTTCTATTGTTTTCTACTGTTCTCTATTGAGTTCTTTTCCCTTTTCTGTACTATTGTCCTCTATTGTGTTACTTTCTCTTTTGCATTCTATTGCGTTCTATTGTGTTCTCATGTTCCTTTCTCTGTTGTGTTCTGTCGTGTTCTACTGCATTCTATTCTTCTCCTTTCTCTATTGTGTTCTACTGTGTTCTATTGTGTTCCTCTCTTTTGCGTTCTATTGTGTGCTGTTGTGTGTTGTTGTGTGCTATTGTGTGCTGTTGTGTGCTGTTGTGTGCTATTGTTTTCCTTTCTCTTTTGTGTTCTTTTGTGTGTTCTTGTGTTTTCTTCTGATTTCCTTTCTCTTCTCCGTTCTTTTGTGTGCTATTGTGTTCTGTTGTTGCATTGTTTTCCTTTCTCTTTTGTATTCTTTTGTGTTTATTGTGTTCTATTTTTATAGTCTTCTATTTTTTTCGTTCTCTTTTGTGTTCTATTCTGTTCTGTTGTTTTCCTTTTTCTTTTCTGTTCTTTTGTGCTCTTGTTTTCCTTTCTTTTCCGTGTTCTATTAGTTCTATTGTTTTCCTTTCTCTTTTGTATTCTTTTGTGTTAGTTTTGTTCTATTGAGTTATCTTGTTTTCCTTTCTCTTTTGTGTTCTACTGTGTTCTACTGAGTTCCATTTTGTCCCATTGTTTTCCTTTCTTTTTTGTGTTCTGTTGCGTTCTATTGTGTTACTTTGTCTTTTGTGTTCTGTTGTGTGCTGCTGTGTGCTGCTGTGTGCTGTTGTGTTCTTTTCTCTTTTGTGTTCTATTTTGTTCTTCTGTTCTGTTGTGTTGTATTGCTTTCCTTTCTCTTTTATATTCTTTTGTTTATTGTGTTCTGTTCTTTCCTTTCTCTTTTGTGTTCTATTCTGTCCTATTGTTTTTCTTTCTCTTTTGTGTTCTTTTGTGCTCTTTGGTTTTCCTTTTTTTGTGTGTGTTCTATTCTGTTGTATTGTTTTCCTTTCTCTTTTGTGCTGTTTTGTGTTCCGTTGTGTGTTCGTTTGTGTTCTTCTGATTTCCTTTCTCTTCTCCGTTCTTTTGTGTTTATTGCGTTCTATTGCTCTATTGTTTTCCTTTCACGTTTGTGTTCTTTTGTGTTTATTGTCTTCTATTGTGTTCCTTTCTCTCTTTGTGCTCTATTCTGTTCTGTTGTTTTCCGTTCTCTTTTCTCTTCTTTTGTACTCTTTTGTTTTCCTTTCTTTTCTGCGTTCTATTGAGTTATCTTGTTTTCTTTTCTCTCTTGTGTTCTACTGTGTTCCGTTGGGGTCTACTTTTTTTCCTATCTCGTTTGAGTTCCGTTGTGTTCTCTTGTTTTCCATTGTTGTCTGTTGTTTTCCTTTCTCTTTTGTGTTCTATTGTGTTCTACTGTGGTCTATTGTTTTCATTTCTATTTTGTGTTCTACTCTGTTCTATTGTTTTCTTTTCTCTGTTGTGTTCTACTGTGTTCTATACTCTCTTTTGCGCTCTGTTGTGTTGTGTTGTGTGCTGATGTGTGCTATTGTGTGCTATTGTTTTCCTTTCTCTTTTGTGTTCTTTTGTGTGTTCTTCTGATTTCCTTTCTCTTCTCCGTTCTTTTGTGTGCTCTTGTGTTCTATTGTTGCACTGTTTTCCTTTCTCTTTTGTATTCTTTTGTTTATTGTATTCTGTTTTTTTCCTTTCTCTTTTGTGTTCTATTCTGTTCTACTCTTTTCCTTTCTCTTTTGTGTTCTTTTGTGCTCTTTTTTTTCCTTTTTTTGTGTGTTCTTTTCTGTTCTATTGTTTTCCTTTCTCTTTTGTGCTGTTTTCTGTTCTGTTGTGTGTTCATTTGTGTTCTTCTGATTTCCTTTCTCTTCTTCATTCTTTTGAGTGCTATTGTGTTCTATTGCTGTATCGTTTTCCTTTCTCTTTTGTGTCCTATTGTGTTCTGCTGCGGTCTATCGTTTTCATTTCTCTTTTGTGTTCTACTCTGTTCTATTGTGGTCCTTTCTCTTTCATGTTCTTTGGTGTTCTATTGTATTCCTCTGTGTTACTTTCTCTTTTGTGTTATATTTTGTGCTATTGTGTGCTATTGCTTGCTGTTGAGTGCTATTGTGTGCTATTGCTTTTCTTTTGTGTTCTGTTGTGTTTATTTTGTTCTATTGAGTTCTGCTTCCTTTCTCTTTTTTGCTCTACTGCGTTCCATTGTTTTCTTTTCTCTTTTGTGTTCTACTGGGTTCTACTGGGTTCCATTGTGGTCTATTGTTTTCCTATCTCGTTTGTGTTCTGTTGTGTTCTATTGTTTTCTACTGTTCTCTATTGAGTTCTTTTCCCTTTTCTGTACTATTGTCCTCTATTGTGTTACTTTCTCTTTTGCATTCTATTGCGTTCTATTGTGTTCTCATGTTCCTTTCTCTGTTGTGTTCTGTCGTGTTCTACTGCATTCTATTCTTCTCCTTTCTCTATTGTGTTCTACTGTGTTCTATTGTGTTCCTCTCTTTTGCGTTCTATTGTGTGCTGTTGTGTGTTGTTGTGTGCTATTGTGTGCTGTTGTGTGCTGTTGTGTGCTATTGTTTTCCTTTCTCTTTTGTGTTCTTTTGTGTGTTCTTGTGTTTTCTTCTGATTTCCTTTCTCTTCTCCGTTCTTTTGTGTGCTATTGTGTTCTGTTGTTGCATTGTTTTCCTTTCTCTTTTGTATTCTTTTGTGTTTATTGTGTTCTATTTTTATAGTCTTCTATTTTTTTCGTTCTCTTTTGTGTTCTATTCTGTTCTGTTGTTTTCCTTTTTCTTTTCTGTTCTTTTGTGCTCTTGTTTTCCTTTCTTTTCCGTGTTCTATTAGTTCTATTGTTTTCCTTTCTCTTTTGTATTCTTTTGTGTTAGTTTTGTTCTATTGAGTTATCTTGTTTTCCTTTCTCTTTTGTGTTCTACTGTGTTCTACTGAGTTCCATTTTGTCCCATTGTTTTCCTTTCTTTTTTGTGTTCTGTTGCGTTCTATTGTGTTACTTTGTCTTTTGTGTTCTGTTGTGTGCTGCTGTGTGCTGCTGTGTGCTGTTGTGTTCTTTTCTCTTTTGTGTTCTATTTTGTTCTTCTGTTCTGTTGTGTTGTATTGCTTTCCTTTCTCTTTTATATTCTTTTGTTTATTGTGTTCTGTTCTTTCCTTTCTCTTTTGTGTTCTATTCTGTCCTATTGTTTTTCTTTCTCTTTTGTGTTCTTTTGTGCTCTTTGGTTTTCCTTTTTTTGTGTGTGTTCTATTCTGTTCTATTGTTTTCCTTTCTCTTTTGTGCTGTTTTGTGTTCCGTTGTGTGTTCGTTTGTGTTCTTCTGATTTCCTTTCTCTTCTCCGTTCTTTTGTGTTTATTGCGTTCTATTGCTCTATTGTTTTCCTTTCACGTTTGTGTTCTTTTGTGTTTATTGTCTTCTATTGTGTTCCTTTCTCTCTTTGTGCTCTATTCTGTTCTGTTGTTTTCCGTTCTCTTTTCTCTTCTTTTGTACTCTTTTGTTTTCCTTTCTTTTCTGCGTTCTATTGAGTTATCTTGTTTTCTTTTCTCTCTTGTGTTCTACTGTGTTCCGTTGGGGTCTACTTTTTTTCCTATCTCGTTTGAGTTCCGTTGTGTTCTCTTGTTTTCCATTGTTGTCTGTTGTTTTCCTTTCTCTTTTGTGTTCTATTGTGTTCTACTGTGGTCTATTGTTTTCATTTCTATTTTGTGTTCTACTCTGTTCTATTGTTTTCTTTTCTCTGTTGTGTTCTACTGTGTTCTATACTCTCTTTTGCGCTCTGTTGTGTTGTGTTGTGTGCTGATGTGTGCTATTGTGTGCTATTGTTTTCCTTTCTCTTTTGTGTTCTTTTGTGTGTTCTTCTGATTTCCTTTCTCTTCTCCGTTCTTTTGTGTGCTCTTGTGTTCTATTGTTGCACTGTTTTCCTTTCTCTTTTGTATTCTTTTGTTTATTGTATTCTGTTTTTTTCCTTTCTCTTTTGTGTTCTATTCTGTTCTACTCTTTTCCTTTCTCTTTTGTGTTCTTTTGTGCTCTTTTTTTTCCTTTTTTGTGTGTTCTATTCTGTTCTATTGTTTTCCTTTCTCTTTTGTGCTGTTTTCTGTTCTGTTGTGTGTTCATTTGTGTTCTTCTGATTTCCTTTCTCTTCTTCATTCTTTTGAGTGCTATTGTGTTCTATTGCTGTATCGTTTTCCTTTCTCTTTTGTGTCCTATTGTGTTCTGCTGCGGTCTATCGTTTTCATTTCTCTTTTGTGTTCTACTCTGTTCTATTGTGGTCCTTTCTCTTTCATGTTCTTCGGTGTTCTATTGTGTTCCTCTGTGTTACTTTCTCTTTTGTGTTATATTTTGTGCTATTGTGTGCTATTGCTTGCTGTTGAGTGCTATTGTGTGCTATTGCTTTTCTTTTGTGTTCTGTTGTGTTTATTTTGTTCTATTGAGTTCTGCTTCCTTTCTCTTTTTTGCTCTACTGCGTTCCATTGTTTTCTTTTCTCTTTTGTGTTCTACTGGGTTCTACTGGGTTCCATTGTGGTCTATTGTTTTCCTGTCTCGCTTGTGTTCTGTTGTGTTCTATTGTTTTCTACTGTTCTCTACTGAGTTCTTTTCCCTTTTCTGTACTATTGTCCTCTATTGTGTTACTTTCTCTTTTGCATTCTATTGCGTTCTGTTGTTTTCTCGTGTTCCTTTCTCTGTTGTGTTCTGTCGTGTTCTACTGCATTCTATTCTTCTCCTTTCTCTATTGTGTTCTGCTGTGTTCTATTGTGTTACTCTCTTTTGCGTTCTATTGTGTGCTGTTGTGTGCTGTTGTGTGCTGTTGTGTGCTGTTGTTTTCCTTTCTCTTTTGTGTTCTTTTTTGTGTTCTTGTGTTTTCTTCTGATTTCCTTTCTCTTCTCTGTTCTTTTGTGTGCTATTGTGTTCTGTTGTTCCATTGTTTTCCTTTCTCTTTTGTATTCTTTTGTGTTTATTGTGTTCTGTTTTTATAGTCTTCTATTTTTTTCTTTCTCTTTGTGTTCTATTCTGTTCTGTTGTTTTCCTTTTTCTTTTCTGTTCTTTTGTGCTCTTGTTTTCCTTTCTTTTCCGTGTTCTATTAGTTCTATTGTTTTCCTTTCTCTTTTGTATTCTTTTGTGTTAGTTTTGTTCTATTGAGTTATCTTGTTTTCCTTTCTCTTTTGTGTTCTACTGTGTTCTACTGAGTTCCATTTTGTCCCATTGTTTTCCTTTCTTTTTTGTGTTCTGTTGTGTTCTATTGTGTTACTTTGTCTTTTGTGTTCTGTTGTGTGCTGCTGTGTGCTGTTGTGTGCTGTTGTGTTCTTTTCTCTTTTGTGTTCTATTTTGTTCTTCTGTTCTGTTGTGTTGTATTGCTTTCCTTTCTCTTTTATATTCTTTTGTTTATTGTGTTCTGTTCTTTCCTTTCTCTTTTGTGTTCTATTCTGTTCTATTGTTTTTCTTTCTCTTTTGTGTTCTTTTGTGCTCTTTGGTTTTCCTTTTTTTGTGTGTGTTCTATTCTGTTCTATTGTTTTCCTTTCTCTTTTGTGCTGTTTTGTGTTCCGTTGTGTGTTCGTTTGTGTTCTTCTGATTTCCTTTCTCTTCTCCGTTCTTTTGTGTTTATTGCGTTCTATTGCTCTATTGTTTTCCTTTCACGTTTGTGTTCTTTTGTGTTTATTGTCTTCTATTGTGTTCCTTTCTCTCTTTGTGCTCTATTCTGTTCTGTTGTTTTCCGTTCTCTTTTCTCTTCTTTTGTACTCTTTTGTTTTCCTTTCTTTTCTGCGTTCTATTGAGTTATCTTGTTTTCTTTTCTCTCTTGTGTTCTACTGTATTCCGTTGGGGTCTACTTTTTTTCCTATCTCGTTTGAGTTCCGTTGTGTTCTCTTGTTTTCCATTGTTGTCTGTTGTTTTCCTTTCTCTTTTGTGTTCTTTTGTTTATTGTATTCTGTTTTTTTCCTTTCTCTTTTGTGTTCTATTCTGTTCTACTGTGGTCTATTGTTTTCATTTCTATTTTGTGTTCTACTCTGTTCTATTGTTTTCTTTTCTCTGTTGTGTTCTACTGTGTTCTATACTCTCTTTTGCGCTCTGTTGTGTTGTGTTGTGTGCTGATGTGTGCTATTGTGTGCTATTGTTTTCCTTTCTCTTTTGTGTTCTTTTGTGTGTTCTTGTGTTTTCTTCTGATTTCCTTTCTCTTCTCCGTTCTTTTGTGTGCTATTGTGTTCTGTTGTTGCACTGTTTTCCTTTCTCTTTTGTATTCTTTTGTTTATTGTATTCTGTTTTTTTCCTTTCTCTTTTGTGTTCTATTCTGTTCTACTCTTTTCCTTTCTCTTTTGTGTTCCTTTGTGCTCTTTTTTTTCCTTTTTTTGTGTGTTCTATTCTGTTCTATTGTTTTCCTTTCTCTTTTGTGCTGTTTTCTGTTCTGTTATGTGTTCATTTGTGTTCTTCTGATTTCCTTTCTCTTCTTCATTATTTTGAGTGCTATTGTGTTCTATTGCTGTATCGTTTTCCTTTCTCTTTTGTGTCCTATTGTGTTCTGCTGCGGTCTATCGTTTTCATTTCTCTTTTGTGTTCTACTCTGTTCTATTGTGGTCCTTTCTCTTTCATGTTCTTTGGTGTTCTATTGTATTCCTCTGTGTTACTTTCTCTTTTGTGTTATATTTTGTGCTATTGTGTGCTATTGCTTGCTGTTGAGTGCTATTGTGTGCTATTGCTTTTCTTTTGTGTTCTGTTGTGTTTATTTTGTTCTATTGAGTTCTGCTTCCTTTCTCTTTTTTGCTCTACTGCGTTCCATTGTTTTCTTTTCTCTTTTGTGTTCTACTGGGTTCTACTGGGTTCCATTGTGGTCTATTGTTTTCCTATCTCGTTTGTGTTCTGTTGTGTTCTATTGTTTTCTACTGTTCTCTACTGAGTTCTTTTCCCTTTTCTGTACTATTGTCCTCTATTGTGTTACTTTCTCTTTTGCATTCTATTGCGTTCTATTGTGTTCTCGTGTTCCTTTCTCTGTTGTGTTCTGTCGTGTTCTACTGCATTCTATTCTTCTCCTTTCTCTATTGTGTTCTACTGTGTTCTATTGTGTTACTCTCTTTTGCGTTCTATTGTGTGCTGTTGTGTGTTGTTGTGTGCTATTCTGTGCTGTTGTGTGCTGTTGTGTGCTGTTGTTTTCCTTTCTCTTTTGTGTTCTTTTTTGTGTGTTCTTGTGTTTTCTTCTGATTTCCTTTCTCTTCTCCGTTCTTTTGTGTGCTATTGTGTTCTGTTGTTGCATTGTTTTCCTTTCTCTTTTGTATTCTTTTGTGTTTATTGTGTTCTATTTTTATAGTCTTCTATTTTTTCTTTCTCTTTTGTGTTCTATTCTGTTCTGTTGTTTTCCTTTTTCTTTTCTGTTCTTTTGTGCTCTTGTTTTCCTTTCTTTTCCGTGTTCTATTAGTTCTATTGTTTTCCTTTCTCTTTTGTATTCTTTTGTGTTAGTTTTGTTCTATTGAGTTATCTTGTTTTCCTTTCTCTTTTGTGTTCTACTGTGTTCTACTGAGTTCCATTTTGTCCCATTGTTTTCCTTTCTTTTTTGTGTTCTGTTGCGTTCTATTGTGTTACTTTGTCTTTTGTGTTCTGTTGTGTGCTGCTGTGTGCTGCTGTGTGCTGTTGTGTTCTTTTCTCTTTTGTGTTCTATTTTGTTCTTCTGTTCTGTTGTGTTGTATTGCTTTCCTTTCTCTTTTATATTCTTTTGTTTATTGTGTTCTGTTCTTTCCTTTCTCTTTTGTGTTCTATTCTGTCCTATCGTTTTTCTTTCTCTTTTGTGTTCTTTTGTGCTCTTTGGTTTTCCTTTTTTTGTGTGTGTTCTATTCTGTTCTATTGTTTTCCTTTCTCTTTTGTGCTGTTTTGTGTTCCGTTGTGTGTTCGTTTGTGTTCTTCTGATTTCCTTTCTCTTCTCCGTTCTTTTGTGTTTATTGCGTTCTATTGCTCTATTGTTTTCCTTTCACGTTTGTGTTCTTTTGTGTTTATTGTCTTCTATTGTGTTCCTTTCTCTCTTTGTGCTCTATTCTGTTCTGTTGTTTTCCGTTCTCTTTTCTCTTCTTTTGTACTCTTTTGTTTTCCTTTCTTTTCTGCGTTCTATTGAGTTATCTTGTTTTCTTTTCTCTCTTGTGTTCTACTGTGTTCTACTGTGTTCCGTTAGGGTCTACTTTTTTTCCTATCTCATTTGAGTTCCATTGTGTTCTCTTGTTTTCCATTGTTGTCTGTTGTTTTCCTTTCTCTTTTGTGTTCTATTGTGTTCTGCTGTGGTCTATTGTTTTCATTTCTATTTTGTGTTCTACTCTGTTCTATTGTTTTCTTTTCTCTGTTGTGTTCTACTGTGTTCTATACTCTCTTTTGCGCTCTGTTGTGTTGTGTTGTGTGCTGATGTGTGCTATTGTGTGCTATTGTTTTCCTTTCTCTTTTGTGTTCTTTTGTGTGTTCTTCTGATTTCCTTTCTCTTCTCCGTTCTTTTGTGTGCTCTTGTGTTCTATTGTTGCACTGTTTTCCTTTCTCTTTTGTATTCTTTTGTTTATTGTATTCTGTTTTTTTCCTTTCTCTTTTGTGTTCTATTCTGTTCTACTCTTTTCCTTTCTCTTTTGTGTTCTTTTGTGCCCTTTTTTTTCCTTTTTTGTGTGTTCTATTCTGTTCTATTGTTTTCCTTTCGCTTTTGTGCTGTTTTCTGTTCTGTTGTGTGTTCCTTTGTGTTCTTCTGATTTCCTTTCTCTTCTTCATTCTTTTGAGTGCTATTGTGTTCTATTGCTGTATCGTTTTCCTTTCTCTTTTGTGTCCTATTGTGTTCTACTGTGGTCTATCGTTTTCATTTCTCTTTTGTGTTCTACTCTGTTCTATTGTGGTCCTTTCTCTTTCATGTTCTTTGGTGTTCTATTGTGTTCCTCTGTGTTACTTTCTCTTTTGTGTTATATTTTGTGCTATTGTGTGCTATTGCTTGCTGTTGAGTGCTATTGTGTGCTATTGCTTTTCTTTTGTGTTCTGTTGTGTTTATTTTGTTCTATTGAGTTCTGCTTCCTTTCTCTTTTTTGCTCTACTGCGTTCCATTGTTTTCTTTTCTCTTTTGTGTTCTACTGTGTTCTACTGGGTTCCATTGTGGTCTATTGTTTTCCTGTCTCGCTTGTGTTCTGTTGTGTTCTATTGTTTTCTACTGTTCTCTACTGAGTTCTTTTCCCTTTTCTGTACTATTGTCCTCTATTGTGTTACTTTCTCTTTTGCATTCTATTGCGTTCTATTGTGTTCTCGTGTTCCTTTCTCTGTTGTGTTCTGTCGTGTTCTACTGCATTCTATTCTTCTCCTTTCTCTATTGTGTTCTGCTGTGTTCTATTGTGTTACTCTCTTTTGCATTCTATTGTGTGCTGTTGTGTGCTGTTGTGTGCTGTTGTGTGCTGTTGTTTTCCTTTCTCTTTTGTGTTCTTTTGTGTGTTCTTGTGTTTTCTTCTGATTTCCTTTCTCTTCTCCGTTCTTTTGTGTGCTATTGTGTTCTGTTGTTGCATTGTTTTCCTTTCTCTTTTGTATTCTTTTGTGTTTATTGTGTTCTATTTTTATAGTCTTCTATTTTTTTCGTTCTCTTTTGTGTTCTATTCTGTTCTGTTGTTTTCCTTTTTCTTTTCTGTTCTTTTGTGCTCTTGTTTTCCTTTCTTTTCCGTGTTCTATTAGTTCTATTGTTTTCCTTTCTCTTTTGTATTCTTTTGTGTTAGTTTTGTTCTATTGAGTTATCTTGTTTTCCTTTCTCTTTTGTGTTCTACTGTGTTCTACTGAGTTCCATTTTGTCCCATTGTTTTCCTTTCTTTTTTGTGTTCTGTTGCGTTCTATTGTGTTACTTTGTCTTTTGTGTTCTGTTGTGTGCTGCTGTGTGCTGCTGTGTGCTGTTGTGTTCTTTTCTCTTTTGTGTTCTATTTTGTTCTTCTGTTCTGTTGTGTTGTATTGCTTTCCTTTCTCTTTTATATTCTTTTGTTTATTGTGTTCTGTTCTTTCCTTTCTCTTTTGTGTTCTATTCTGTCCTATTGTTTTTCTTTCTCTTTTGTGTTCTTTTGTGCTCTTTGGTTTTCCTTTTTTTGTGTGTGTTCTATTCTGTTGTATTGTTTTCCTTTCTCTTTTGTGCTGTTTTGTGTTCCGTTGTGTGTTCGTTTGTGTTCTTCTGATTTCCTTTCTCTTCTCCGTTCTTTTGTGTTTATTGCGTTCTATTGCTCTATTGTTTTCCTTTCACGTTTGTGTTCTTTTGTGTTTATTGTCTTCTATTGTGTTCCTTTCTCTCTTTGTGCTCTATTCTGTTCTGTTGTTTTCCGTTCTCTTTTCTCTTCTTTTGTACTCTTTTGTTTTCCTTTCTTTTCTGCGTTCTATTGAGTTATCTTGTTTTCTTTTCTCTCTTGTGTTCTACTGTGTTCCGTTGGGGTCTACTTTTTTTCCTATCTCGTTTGAGTTCCGTTGTGTTCTCTTGTTTTCCATTGTTGTCTGTTGTTTTCCTTTCTCTTTTGTGTTCTATTGTGTTCTACTGTGGTCTATTGTTTTCATTTCTATTTTGTGTTCTACTCTGTTCTATTGTTTTCTTTTCTCTGTTGTGTTCTACTGTGTTCTATACTCTCTTTTGCGCTCTGTTGTGTTGTGTTGTGTGCTGATGTGTGCTATTGTGTGCTATTGTTTTCCTTTCTCTTTTGTGTTCTTTTGTGTGTTCTTGTGTTTTCTTCTGATTGCCTTTCTCTTCTCCGTTCTTTTGTGTGCTATTGTGTTCTGTTGTTGCACTGTTTTCCTTTCTCTTTTGTATTCTTTTGTTTATTGTATTCTGTTTTTTTCCTTTCTCTTTTGTGTTCTATTCTGTTCTACTCTTTTCCTTTCTCTTTTGTGTTCTTTTGTGCTCTTTTTTTTCCTTTTTTTGTGTGTTCTATTCTGTTCTATTGTTTTCCTTTCTCTTTTGTGCTGTTTTCTGTTCTGTTGTGTGTTCATTTGTGTTCTTCTGATTTCCTTTCTCTTCTTCATTCTTTTGAGTGCTATTGTGTTCTATTGCTGTATCGTTTTCCTTTCTCTTTTGTGTCCTATTGTGTTCTGCTGCGGTCTATCGTTTTCATTTCTCTTTTGTGTTCTACTCTGTTCTATTGTGGTCCTTTCTCTTTCATGTTCTTTGGTGTTCTATTGTATTCCTCTGTGTTACTTTCTCTTTTGTGTTATATTTTGTGCTATTGTGTGCTATTGCTTGCTGTTGAGTGCTATTGTGTGCTATTGCTTTTCTTTTGTGTTCTGTTGTGTTTATTTTGTTCTATTGAGTTCTGCTTCCTTTCTCTTTTTTGCTCTACTGCGTTCCATTGTTTTCTTTTCTCTTTTGTGTTCTACTGGGTTCTACTGGGTTCCATTGTGATCTATTGTTTTCCTATCTCGTTTGTGTTCTGTTGTGTTCTATTGTTTTCTACTGTTCTCTATTGAGTTCTTTTCCCTTTTCTGTACTATTGTCCTCTATTGTGTTACTTTCTCTTTTGCATTCTGTTGCGTTCTATTGTGTTCTCGTGTTCCTTTCTCTGTTGTGTTCTGTCGTGTTCTACTGCATTCTATTCTTCTCCTTTCTCTATTGTGTTCTACTGTGTTCTATTGTGTTACTCTCTTTTGCGTTCTATTGTGTGCTGTTGTGTGTTGTTGTGTGCTGTTGTGTGCTGTTGTGTGCTGTTGTGTGCTGTTGTTTTCCTTTCTCTTTTGTGTTCTTTTGTGTGTTCTTGTGTTTTCTTCTGATTTCCTTTCTCTTCTCCGTTCTTTTGTGTGCTATTGTGTTCTGTTGTTGCATTGTTTTCCTTTCTCTTTTGTATTCTTTTGTGTTTATTGTGTTCTATTTTTATAGTCTTCTATTTTTTTCTTTCTCTTTTGTGTTCTATTCTGTTCTGTTGTTTTCCTTTTTCTTTTCTGTTCTTTTGTGCTCTTGTTTTCCTTTCTTTTCCGTGTTCTATTAGTTCTATTGTTTTCCTTTCTCTTTTGTATTCTTTTGTGTTAGTTTTGTTCTATTGAGTTATCTTGTTTTCCTTTCTCTTTTGTGTTCTACTGTGTTCTACTGAGTTCCATTTTGTCCCATTGTTTTCCTTTCTTTTTTGTGTTCTGTTGCGTTCTATTGTGTTACTTTGTCTTTTGTGTTCTGTTGTGTGCTGCTGTGTGCTGCTGTGTGCTGTTGTGTTCTTTTCTCTTTTGTGTTCTATTTTGTTCTTGTGTTCTGTTGTGTTGTATTGCTTTCCTTTCTCTTTTATATTCTTTTGTTTATTGTGTTCTGTTCTTTCCTTTCTCTTTTGTGTTCTATTCTGTCCTATTGTTTTTCTTTCTCTTTTGTGTTCTTTTGTGCTCTTTGGTTTTCCTTTTTTTGTGTGTGTTCTATTCTGTTCTATTGTTTTCCTTTCTCTTTTGTGCTGTTTTGTGTTCCGTTGTGTGTTCGTTTGTGTTCTTCTGATTTCCTTTCTCTTCTCCGTTCTTTTGTGTTTATTGCGTTCTATTGCTCTATTGTTTTCCTTTCACGTTTGTGTTCTTTTGTGTTTATTGTCTTCTATTGTGTTCCTCTCTCTCTTTGTGCTCTATTCTGTTCTGTTGTTTTCCGTTCTCTTTTCTCTTCTTTTGTACTCTTTTGTTTTCCTTTCTTTTCTGCGTTCTATTGAGTTATCTTGTTTTCTTTTCTCTCTTGTGTTCTACTGTGTTCTACTGTGTTCCGTTGGGGTCTACTTTTTTTCCTATCTCATTTGAGTTCCATTGTGTTCTCTTGTTTTCCATTGTTGTCTGTTGTTTTCCTTTCTCTTTTGTGTTCTATTGTGTTCTACTGTGGTCTATTGTTTTCATTTCTATTTTGTGTTCTACTCTGTTCTATTGTTTTCTTTTCTCTGTTGTGTTCTACTGTGTTCTATACTCTCTTTTGCGCTCTGTTGTGTTGTGTTGTGTGCTGATGTGTGCTATTGTGTGCTATTGTTTTCCTTTCTCTTTTGTGTTCTTTTGTGTGTTCTTCTGATTTCCTTTCTCTTCTCCGTTCTTTTGTGTGCTCTTGTGTTCTATTGTTGCACTGTTTTCCTTTCTCTTTTGTATTCTTTTGTTTATTGTATTCTGTTTTTTTCCTTTCTCTTTTGTGTTCTATTCTGTTCTACTCTTTTCCTTTCTCTTTTGTGTTCTTTTGTGCCCTTTTTTTTCCTTTTTTGTGTGTTCTATTCTGTTCTATTGTTTTCCTTTCGCTTTTGTGCTGTTTTCTGTTCTGTTGTGTGTTCCTTTGTGTTCTTCTGATTTCCTTTCTCTTCTTCATTCTTTTGAGTGCTATTGTGTTCTATTGCTGTATCGTTTTCCTTTCTCTTTTGTGTCCTATTGTGTTCTACTGCGGTCTATCGTTTTCATTTCTCTTTTGTGTTCTACTCTGTTCTATTGTGGTCCTTTCTCTTTCATGTTCTTTGGTGTTCTATTGTGTTCCTCTGTGTTACTTTCTCTTTTGTGTTATATTTTGTGCTATTGTGTGCTATTGCTTGCTGTTGAGTGCTATTGTGTGCTATTGCTTTTCTTTTGTGTTCTGTTGTGTTTATTTTGTTCTATTGAGTTCTGCTTCCTTTCTCTTTTTTGCTCTACTGCGTTCCATTGTTTTCTTTTCTCTTTTGTGTTCTACTGTGTTCTACTGGGTTCCATTGTGGTCTATTGTTTTCCTGTCTCGCTTGTGTTCTGTTGTGTTCTATTGTTTTCTACTGTTCTCTACTGAGTTCTTTTCCCTTTTCTGTACTATTGTCCTCTATTGTGTTACTTTCTCTTTTGCATTCTATTGCGTTCTATTGTGTTCTCGTGTTCCTTTCTCTGTTGTGTTCTGTCGTGTTCTACTGCATTCTATTCTTCTCCTTTCTCTATTGTGTTCTGCTGTGTTCTATTGTGTTACTCTCTTTTGCATTCTATTGTGTGCTGTTGTGTGCTGTTGTGTGCTGTTGTGTGCTGTTGTTTTCCTTTCTCTTTTGTGTTCTTTTGTGTGTTCTTGTGTTTTCTTCTGATTTCCTTTCTCTTCTCCGTTCTTTTGTGTGCTATTGTGTTCTGTTGTTGCATTGTTTTCCTTTCTCTTTTGTATTCTTTTGTGTTTATTGTGTTCTATTTTTATAGTCTTCTATTTTTTTCGTTCTCTTTTGTGTTCTATTCTGTTCTGTTGTTTTCCTTTTTCTTTTCTGTTCTTTTGTGCTCTTGTTTTCCTTTCTTTTCCGTGTTCTATTAGTTCTATTGTTTTCCTTTCTCTTTTGTATTCTTTTGTGTTAGTTTTGTTCTATTGAGTTATCTTGTTTTCCTTTCTCTTTTGTGTTCTACTGTGTTCTACTGAGTTCCATTTTGTCCCATTGTTTTCCTTTCTTTTTTGTGTTCTGTTGCGTTCTATTGTGTTACTTTGTCTTTTGTGTTCTGTTGTGTGCTGCTGTGTGCTGCTGTGTGCTGTTGTGTTCTTTTCTCTTTTGTGTTCTATTTTGTTCTTGTGTTCTGTTGTGTTGTATTGCTTTCCTTTCTCTTTTATATTCTTTTGTTTATTGTGTTCTGTTCTTTCCTTTCTCTTTTGTGTTCTATTCTGTCCTATTGTTTTTCTTTCTCTTTTGTGTTCTTTTGTGCTCATTGGTTTTCCTTTTTTGTGTGTGTTCTATTCTGTTCTATTGTTTTCCTTTCTCTTTTGTGCTGTTTTGTGTTCCGTTGTGTGTTCGTTTGTGTTCTTCTGATTTCCTTTCTCTTCTCCGTTCTTTTGTGTTTATTGCGTTCTATTGCTCTATTGTTTTCCTTTCACGTTTGTGTTCTTTTGTGTTTATTGTCTTCTATTGTGTTCCTTTCTCTCTTTGTGCTCTATTCTGTTCTGTTGTTTTCCGTTCTCTTTTCTCTTCTTTTGTACTCTTTTGTTTTCCTTTCTTTTCTGCGTTCTATTGAGTTATCTTGTTTTCTTTTCTCTCTTGTGTTCTACTGTGTTCTACTGTGTTCCGTTAGGGTCTACTTTTTTTCCTATCTCATTTGAGTTCCATTGTGTTCTCTTGTTTTCCATTGTTGTCTGTTGTTTTCCTTTCTCTTTTGTGTTCTATTGTGTTCTACTGTGGTCTATTGTTTTCATTTCTATTTTGTGTTCTACTCTGTTCTATTGTTTTCTTTTCTCTGTTGTGTTCTACTGTGTTCTATACTCTCTTTTGCGCTCTGTTGTGTTGTGTTGTGTGCTGATGTGTGCTATTGTGTGCTATTGTTTTCCTTTCTCTTTTGTGTTCTTTTGTGTGTTCTTCTGATTTCCTTTCTCTTCTCCGTTCTTTTGTGTGCTCTTGTGTTCTATTGTTGCACTGTTTTCCTTTCTCTTTTGTATTCTTTTGTTTATTGTATTCTGTTGTTTTCCTTTCTCTTTTGTGTTCTATTCTGTTCTACTCTTTTCCTTTCTCTTTTGTGTTCTTTTGTGCTCTTTTTTTTTCCTTTTTTGTGTGTTCTATTCTGTTCTATTGTTTTCCTTTCGCTTTTGTGCTGTTTTCTGTTCTGTTGTGTGTTCCTTTGTGTTCTTCTGATTTCCTTTCTCTTCTTCATTCTTTTGAGTGCTATTGTGTTCTATTGCTGTATCGTTTTCCTTTCTCTTTTGTGTCCTATTGTGTTCTACTGCGGTCTATCGTTTTCATTTCTCTTTTGTGTTCTACTCTGTTCTATTGTGGTCCTTTCTCTTTCATGTTCTTTGGTGTTCTATTGTGTTCCTCTGTGTTACTTTCTCTTTTGTGTTATATTTTGTGCTATTGTGTGCTATTGCTTGCTGTTGAGTGCTATTGTGTGCTATTGCTTTTCTTTTGTGTTCTGTTGTGTTTATTTTGTTCTATTGAGTTCTGCTTCCTTTCTCTTTTTTGCTCTACTGCGTTCCATTGTTTTCTTTTCTCTTTTGTGTTCTACTGTGTTCTACTGGGTTCCATTGTGGTCTATTGTTTTCCTGTCTCGCTTGTGTTCTGTTGTGTTCTATTGTTTTCTACTGTTCTCTACTGAGTTCTTTTCCCTTTTCTGTACTATTGTCCTCTATTGTGTTACTTTCTCTTTTGCATTCTATTGCGTTCTATTGTGTTCTCGTGTTCCTTTCTCTGTTGTGTTCTGTCGTGTTCTACTGCATTCTATTCTTCTCCTTTCTCTATTGTGTTCTGCTGTGTTCTATTGTGTTACTCTCTTTTGCATTCTATTGTGTGCTGTTGTGTGCTGTTGTGTGCTGTTGTGTGCTGTTGTTTTCCTTTCTCTTTTGTGTTCTTTTGTGTGTTCTTGTGTTTTCTTCTGATTTCCTTTCTCTTCTCCGTTCTTTTGTGTGCTATTGTGTTCTGTTGTTGCATTGTTTTCCTTTCTCTTTTGTATTCTTTTGTGTTTATTGTGTTCTATTTTTATAGTCTTCTATTTTTTTCTTTCTCTTTTGTGTTCTATTCTGTTCTGTTGTTTTCCTTTTTCTTTTCTGTTCTTTTGTGCTCTTGTTTTCCTTTCTTTTCCGTGTTCTATTAGTTCTATTGTTTTCCTTTCTCTTTTGTATTCTTTTGTGTTAGTTTTGTTCTATTGAGTTATCTTGTTTTCCTTTCTCTTTTGTGTTCTACTGTGTTCTACTGAGTTCCATTTTGTCCCATTGTTTTCCTTTCTTTTTTGTGTTCTGTTGCGTTCTATTGTGTTACTTTGTCTTTTGTGTTCTGTTGTGTGCTGCTGTGTGCTGCTGTGTGCTGTTGTGTTCTTTTCTCTTTTGTGTTCTATTTTGTTCTTGTGTTCTGTTGTGTTGTATTGCTTTCCTTTCTCTTTTATATTCTTTTGTTTATTGTGTTCTGTTCTTTCCTTTCTCTTTTGTGTTCTATTCTGTCCTATTGTTTTTCTTTCTCTTTTGTGTTCTTTTGTGCTCATTGGTTTTCCTTTTTTGTGTGTGTTCTATTCTGTTCTATTGTTTTCCTTTCTCTTTTGTGCTGTTTTGTGTTCCGTTGTGTGTTCGTTTGTGTTCTTCTGATTTCCTTTCTCTTCTCCGTTCTTTTGTGTTTATTGCGTTCTATTGCTCTATTGTTTTCCTTTCACGTTTGTGTTCTTTTGTGTTTATTGTCTTCTATTGTGTTCCTTTCTCTCTTTGTGCTCTATTCTGTTCTGTTGTTTTCCGTTCTCTTTTCTCTTCTTTTGTACTCTTTTGTTTTCCTTTCTTTTCTGCGTTCTATTGAGTTATCTTGTTTTCTTTTCTCTCTTGTGTTCTACTGTGTTCTACTGTGTTCCGTTAGGGTCTACTTTTTTTCCTATCTCATTTGAGTTCCATTGTGTTCTCTTGTTTTCCATTGTTGTCTGTTGTTTTCCTTTCTCTTTTGTGTTCTATTGTGTTCTACTGTGGTCTATTGTTTTCATTTCTATTTTGTGTTCTACTCTGTTCTATTGTTTTCTTTTCTCTGTTGTGTTCTACTGTGTTCTATACTCTCTTTTGCGCTCTGTTGTGTTGTGTTGTGTGCTGATGTGTGCTATTGTGTGCTATTGTTTTCCTTTCTCTTTTGTGTTCTTTTGTGTGTTCTTCTGATTTCCTTTCTCTTCTCCGTTCTTTTGTGTGCTCTTGTGTTCTATTGTTGCACTGTTTTCCTTTCTCTTTTGTATTCTTTTGTTTATTGTATTCTGTTGTTTTCCTTTCTCTTTTGTGTTCTATTCTGTTCTACTCTTTTCCTTTCTCTTTTGTGTTCTTTTGTGCTCTTTTTTTTTCCTTTTTTGTGTGTTCTATTCTGTTCTATTGTTTTCCTTTCGCTTTTGTGCTGTTTTCTGTTCTGTTGTGTGTTCCTTTGTGTTCTTCTGATTTCCTTTCTCTTCTTCATTCTTTTGAGTGCTATTGTGTTCTATTGCTGTATCGTTTTCCTTTCTCTTTTGTGTCCTATTGTGTTCTACTGCGGTCTATCGTTTTCATTTCTCTTTTGTGTTCTACTCTGTTCTATTGTGGTCCTTTCTCTTTCATGTTCTTTGGTGTTCTATTGTGTTCCTCTGTGTTACTTTCTCTTTTGTGTTATATTTTGTGCTATTGTGTGCTATTGCTTGCTGTTGAGTGCTATTGTGTGCTATTGCTTTTCTTTTGTGTTCTGTTGTGTTTATTTTGTTCTATTGAGTTCTGCTTCCTTTCTCTTTTTTGCTCTACTGCGTTCCATTGTTTTCTTTTCTCTTTTGTGTTCTACTGTGTTCTACTGGGTTCCATTGTGGTCTATTGTTTTCCTGTCTCGCTTGTGTTCTGTTGTGTTCTATTGTTTTCTACTGTTCTCTACTGAGTTCTTTTCCCTTTTCTGTACTATTGTCCTCTATTGTGTTACTTTCTCTTTTGCATTCTATTGCGTTCTATTGTGTTCTCGTGTTCCTTTCTCTGTTGTGTTCTGTCGTGTTCTACTGCATTCTATTCTTCTCCTTTCTCTATTGTGTTCTGCTGTGTTCTATTGTGTTACTCTCTTTTGCATTCTATTGTGTGCTGTTGTGTGCTGTTGTGTGCTGTTGTGTGCTGTTGTTTTCCTTTCTCTTTTGTGTTCTTTTGTGTGTTCTTGTGTTTTCTTCTGATTTCCTTTCTCTTCTCCGTTCTTTTGTGTGCTATTGTGTTCTGTTGTTGCATTGTTTTCCTTTCTCTTTTGTATTCTTTTGTGTTTATTGTGTTCTATTTTTATAGTCTTCTATTTTTTTCTTTCTCTTTTGTGTTCTATTCTGTTCTGTTGTTTTCCTTTTTCTTTTCTGTTCTTTTGTGCTCTTGTTTTCCTTTCTTTTCCGTGTTCTATTAGTTCTATTGTTTTCCTTTCTCTTTTGTATTCTTTTGTGTTAGTTTTGTTCTATTGAGTTATCTTGTTTTCCTTTCTCTTTTGTGTTCTACTGTGTTCTACTGAGTTCCATTTTGTCCCATTGTTTTCCTTTCTTTTTTGTGTTCTGTTGCGTTCTATTGTGTTACTTTGTCTTTTGTGTTCTGTTGTGTGCTGCTGTGTGCTGCTGTGTGCTGTTGTGTTCTTTTCTCTTTTGTGTTCTATTTTGTTCTTGTGTTCTGTTGTGTTGTATTGCTTTCCTTTCTCTTTTATATTCTTTTGTTTATTGTGTTCTGTTCTTTCCTTTCTCTTTTGTGTTCTATTCTGTCCTATTGTTTTTCTTTCTCTTTTGTGTTCTTTTGTGCTCATTGGTTTTCCTTTTTTTGTGTGTGTTCTATTCTGTTCTATTGTTTTCCTTTCTCTTTTGTGCTGTTTTGTGTTCCGTTGTGTGTTCGTTTGTGTTCTTCTGATTTCCTTTCTCTTCTCCGTTCTTTTGTGTTTATTGCGTTCTATTGCTCTATTGTTTTCCTTTCACGTTTGTGTTCTTTTGTGTTTATTGTCTTCTATTGTGTTCCTTTCTCTCTTTGTGCTCTATTCTGTTCTGTTGTTTTCCGTTCTCTTTTCTCTTCTTTTGTACTCTTTTGTTTTCCTTTCTTTTCTGCGTTCTATTGAGTTATCTTGTTTTCTTTTCTCTCTTGTGTTCTACTGTGTTCTACTGTGTTCCGTTAGGGTCTACTTTTTTTCCTATCTCATTTGAGTTCCATTGTGTTCTCTTGTTTTCCATTGTTGTCTGTTGTTTTCCTTTCTCTTTTGTGTTCTATTGTGTTCTACTGTGGTCTATTGTTTTCATTTCTATTTTGTGTTCTACTCTGTTCTATTGTTTTCTTTTCTCTGTTGTGTTCTACTGTGTTCTATACTCTCTTTTGCGCTCTGTTGTGTTGTGTTGTGTGCTGATGTGTGCTATTGTGTGCTATTGTTTTCCTTTCTCTTTTGTGTTCTTTTGTGTGTTCTTCTGATTTCCTTTCTCTTCTCCGTTCTTTTGTGTGCTCTTGTGTTCTATTGTTGCACTGTTTTCCTTTCTCTTTTGTATTCTTTTGTTTATTGTATTCTGTTGTTTTCCTTTCTCTTTTGTGTTCTATTCTGTTCTACTCTTTTCCTTTCTCTTTTGTGTTCTTTTGTGCTCTTTTTTTTTCCTTTTTTGTGTGTTCTATTCTGTTCTATTGTTTTCCTTTCGCTTTTGTGCTGTTTTCTGTTCTGTTGTGTGTTCCTTTGTGTTCTTCTGATTTCCTTTCTCTTCTTCATTCTTTTGAGTGCTATTGTGTTCTATTGCTGTATCGTTTTCCTTTCTCTTTTGTGTCCTATTGTGTTCTACTGCGGTCTATCGTTTTCATTTCTCTTTTGTGTTCTACTCTGTTCTATTGTGGTCCTTTCTCTTTCATGTTCTTTGGTGTTCTATTGTGTTCCTCTGTGTTACTTTCTCTTTTGTGTTATATTTTGTGCTATTGTGTGCTATTGCTTGCTGTTGAGTGCTATTGTGTGCTATTGCTTTTCTTTTGTGTTCTGTTGTGTTTATTTTGTTCTATTGAGTTCTGCTTCCTTTCTCTTTTTTGCTCTACTGCGTTCCATTGTTTTCTTTTCTCTTTTGTGTTCTACTGTGTTCTACTGGGTTCCATTGTGGTCTATTGTTTTCCTGTCTCGTTTGTGTTCTGTTGTGTTCTATTGTTTTCTACTGTTCTCTATTGAGTTCTTTTCCCTTTTCTGTACTATTGTCCTCTATTGTGTTACTTTCTCTTTTGCATTCTATTGCGTTCTATTGTGTTCTCGTGTTCCTTTCTCTGTTGTGTTCTGTCGTGTTCTACTGCATTCTATTCTTCTCCTTTCTCTATTGTGTTCTGCTGTGTTCTATTGTGTTACTCTCTTTTGCATTCTATTGTGTGCTGTTGTGTGCTGTTGTGTGCTGTTGTGTGCTGTTGTTTTCCTTTCTCTTTTGTGTTCTTTTGTGTGTTCTTGTGTTTTCTTCTGATTTCCTTTCTCTTCTCTGTTCTTTTGTGTGCTATTGTGTTCTGTTGTTGCATTGTTTTCCTTTCTCTTTTGTATTCTTTTGTGTTTATTGTGTTCTATTTTTATAGTCTTCTATTTTTTTCTTTCTCTTTTGTGTTCTATTCTGTTCTGTTGTTTTCCTTTTTCTTTTCTGTTCTTTTGTGCTCTTGTTTTCCTTTCTTTTCCGTGTTCTATTAGTTCTATTGTTTTCCTTTCTCTTTTGTATTCTTTTGTGTTAGTTTTGTTCTATTGAGTTATCTTGTTTTCCTTTCTCTTTTGTGTTCTACTGTGTTCTACTGAGTTCCATTTTGTCCCATTGTTTTCCTTTCTTTTTTGTGTTCTGTTGCGTTCTATTGTGTTACTTTGTCTTTTGTGTTCTGTTGTGTGCTGCTGTGTGCTGCTGTGTGCTGTTGTGTTCTTTTCTCTTTTGTGTTCTATTTTGTTCTTGTGTTCTGTTGTGTTGTATTGCTTTCCTTTCTCTTTTATATTCTTTTGTTTATTGTGTTCTGTTCTTTCCTTTTTCTTTTGTGTTCTATTCTGTCCTATTGTTTTTCTTTCTCTTTTGTGTTCTTTTGTGCTCTTTGGTTTTCCTTTTTTTGTGTGTGTTCTATTCTGTTCTATTGTTTTCCTTTCTCTTTTGTGCTGTTTTGTGTTCCGTTGTGTGTTCGTTTGTGTTCTTCTGATTTCCTTTCTCTTCTCCGTTCTTTTGTGTTTATTGCGTTCTATTGCTCTATTGTTTTCCTTTCACGTTTGTGTTCTTTTGTGTTTATTGTCTTCTATTGTGTTCCTCTCTCTCTTTGTGCTCTATTCTGTTCTGTTGTTTTCCGTTCTCTTTTCTCTTCTTTTGTACTCTTTTGTTTTCCTTTCTTTTCTGCGTTCTATTGAGTTATCTTGTTTTCTTTTCTCTCTTGTGTTCTACTGTGTTCTACTGTGTTCCGTTAGGGTCTACTTTTTTTCCTATCTCATTTGAGTTCCATTGTGTTCTCTTGTTTTCCATTGTTGTCTGTTGTTTTCCTTTCTCTTTTGTGTTCTATTGTGTTCTACTGTGGTCTATTGTTTTCATTTCTATTTTGTGTTCTACTCTGTTCTATTGTTTTCTTTTCTCTGTTGTGTTCTACTGTGTTCTATACTCTCTTTTGCGCTCTGTTGTGTTGTGTTGTGTGCTGATGTGTGCTATTGTGTGCTATTGTTTTCCTTTCTCTTTTGTGTTCTTTTGTGTGTTCTTCTGATTTCCTTTCTCTTCTCCGTTCTTTTGTGTGCTCTTGTGTTCTATTGTTGCACTGTTTTCCTTTCTCTTTTGTATTCTTTTGTTTATTGTATTCTGTTTTTTTCCTTTCTCTTTTGTGTTCTATTCTGTTCTACTCTTTTCCTTTCTCTTTTGTGTTCTTTTGTGCCCTTTTTTTTCCTTTTTTGTGTGTTCTATTCTGTTCTATTGTTTTCCTTTCGCTTTTGTGCTGTTTTCTGTTCTGTTGTGTGTTCCTTTGTGTTCTTCTGATTTCCTTTCTCTTCTTCATTCTTTTGAGTGCTATTGTGTTCTATTGCTGTATCGTTTTCCTTTCTCTTTTGTGTCCTATTGTGTTCTACTGCGGTCTATCGTTTTCATTTCTCTTTTGTGTTCTACTCTGTTCTATTGTGGTCCTTTCTCTTTCATGTTCTTTGGTGTTCTATTGTGTTCCTCTGTGTTACTTTCTCTTTTGTGTTATATTTTGTGCTATTGTGTGCTATTGCTTGCTGTTGAGTGCTATTGTGTGCTATTGCTTTTCTTTTGTGTTCTGTTGTGTTTATTTTGTTCTATTGAGTTCTGCTTCCTTTCTCTTTTTTGCTCTACTGCGTTCCATTGTTTTCTTTTCTCTTTTGTGTTCTACTGTGTTCTACTGGGTTCCATTGTGGTCTATTGTTTTCCTGTCTCGCTTGTGTTCTGTTGTGTTCTATTGTTTTCTACTGTTCTCTACTGAGTTCTTTTCCCTTTTCTGTACTATTGTCCTCTATTGTGTTACTTTCTCTTTTGCATTCTATTGCGTTCTATTGTGTTCTCGTGTTCCTTTCTCTGTTGTGTTCTGTCGTGTTCTACTGCATTCTATTCTTCTCCTTTCTCTATTGTGTTCTGCTGTGTTCTATTGTGTTACTCTCTTTTGCATTCTATTGTGTGCTGTTGTGTGCTGTTGTGTGCTGTTGTGTGCTGTTGTTTTCCTTTCTCTTTTGTGTTCTTTTGTGTGTTCTTGTGTTTTCTTCTGATTTCCTTTCTCTTCTCCGTTCTTTTGTGTGCTATTGTGTTCTGTTGTTGCATTGTTTTCCTTTCTCTTTTGTATTCTTTTGTGTTTATTGTGTTCTATTTTTATAGTCTTCTATTTTTTTCTTTCTCTTTTGTGTTCTATTCTGTTCTGTTGTTTTCCTTTTTCTTTTCTGTTCTTTTGTGCTCTTGTTTTCCTTTCTTTTCCGTGTTCTATTAGTTCTATTGTTTTCCTTTCTCTTTTGTATTCTTTTGTGTTAGTTTTGTTCTATTGAGTTATCTTGTTTTCCTTTCTCTTTTGTGTTCTACTGTGTTCTACTGAGTTCCATTTTGTCCCATTGTTTTCCTTTCTTTTTTGTGTTCTGTTGCGTTCTATTGTGTTACTTTGTCTTTTGTGTTCTGTTGTGTGCTGCTGTGTGCTGCTGTGTGCTGTTGTGTTCTTTTCTCTTTTGTGTTCTATTTTGTTCTTGTGTTCTGTTGTGTTGTATTGCTTTCCTTTCTCTTTTATATTCTTTTGTTTATTGTGTTCTGTTCTTTCCTTTCTCTTTTGTGTTCTATTCTGTCCTATTGTTTTTCTTTCTCTTTTGTGTTCTTTTGTGCTCTTTGGTTTTCCTTTTTTTGTGTGTGTTCTATTCTGTTCTATTGTTTTCCTTTCTCTTTTGTGCTGTTTTGTGTTCCGTTGTGTGTTCGTTTGTGTTCTTCTGATTTCCTTTCTCTTCTCCGTTCTTTTGTGTTTATTGCGTTCTATTGCTCTATTGTTTTCCTTTCACGTTTGTGTTCTTTTGTGTTTATTGTCTTCTATTGTGTTCCTTTCTCTCTTTGTGCTCTATTCTGTTCTGTTGTTTTCCGTTCTCTTTTCTCTTCTTTTGTACTCTTTTGTTTTCCTTTCTTTTCTGCGTTCTATTGAGTTATCTTGTTTTCTTTTCTCTCTTGTGTTCTACTGTGTTCTACTGTGTTCCGTTAGGGTCTACTTTTTTTCCTATCTCATTTGAGTTCCATTGTGTTCTCTTGTTTTCCATTGTTGTCTGTTGTTTTCCTTTCTCTTTTGTGTTCTATTGTGTTCTACTGTGGTCTATTGTTTTCATTTCTATTTTGTGTTCTACTCTGTTCTATTGTTTTCTTTTCTCTGTTGTGTTCTACTGTGTTCTATACTCTCTTTTGCGCTCTGTTGTGTTGTGTTGTGTGCTGATGTGTGCTATTGTGTGCTATTGTTTTCCTTTCTCTTTTGTGTTCTTTTGTGTGTTCTTCTGATTTCCTTTCTCTTCTCCGTTCTTTTGTGTGCTCTTGTGTTCTATTGTTGCACTGTTTTCCTTTCTCTTTTGTATTCTTTTGTTTATTGTATTCTGTTGTTTTCCTTTCTCTTTTGTGTTCTATTCTGTTCTACTCTTTTCCTTTCTCTTTTGTGTTCTTTTGTGCTCTTTTTTTTTCCTTTTTTGTGTGTTCTATTCTGTTCTATTGTTTTCCTTTCGCTTTTGTGCTGTTTTCTGTTCTGTTGTGTGTTCCTTTGTGTTCTTCTGATTTCCTTTCTCTTCTTCATTCTTTTGAGTGCTATTGTGTTCTATTGCTGTATCGTTTTCCTTTCTCTTTTGTGTCCTATTGTGTTCTACTGCGGTCTATCGTTTTCATTTCTCTTTTGTGTTCTACTCTGTTCTATTGTGGTCCTTTCTCTTTCATGTTCTTTGGTGTTCTATTGTGTTCCTCTGTGTTACTTTCTCTTTTGTGTTATATTTTGTGCTATTGTGTGCTATTGCTTGCTGTTGAGTGCTATTGTGTGCTATTGCTTTTCTTTTGTGTTCTGTTGTGTTTATTTTGTTCTATTGAGTTCTGCTTCCTTTCTCTTTTTTGCTCTACTGCGTTCCATTGTTTTCTTTTCTCTTTTGTGTTCTACTGTGTTCTACTGGGTTCCATTGTGGTCTATTGTTTTCCTGTCTCGTTTGTGTTCTGTTGTGTTCTATTGTTTTCTACTGTTCTCTACTGAGTTCTTTTCCCTTTTCTGTACTATTGTCCTCTATTGTGTTACTTTCTCTTTTGCATTCTATTGCGTTCTATTGTGTTCTCGTGTTCCTTTCTCTGTTGTGTTCTGTCGTGTTCTACTGCATTCTATTCTTCTCCTTTCTCTATTGTGTTCTGCTGTGTTCTATTGTGTTACTCTCTTTTGCATTCTATTGTGTGCTGTTGTGTGCTGTTGTGTGCTGTTGTGTGCTGTTGTTTTCCTTTCTCTTTTGTGTTCTTTTGTGTGTTCTTGTGTTTTCTTCTGATTTCCTTTCTCTTCTCCGTTCTTTTGTGTGCTATTGTGTTCTGTTGTTGCATTGTTTTCCTTTCTCTTTTGTATTCTTTTGTGTTTATTGTGTTCTATTTTTATAGTCTTCTATTTTTTTCTTTCTCTTTTGTGTTCTATTCTGTTCTGTTGTTTTCCTTTTTCTTTTCTGTTCTTTTGTGCTCTTGTTTTCCTTTCTTTTCCGTGTTCTATTAGTTCTATTGTTTTCCTTTCTCTTTTGTATTCTTTTGTGTTAGTTTTGTTCTATTGAGTTATCTTGTTTTCCTTTCTCTTTTGTGTTCTACTGTGTTCTACTGAGTTCCATTTTGTCCCATTGTTTTCCTTTCTTTTTTGTGTTCTGTTGCGTTCTATTGTGTTACTTTGTCTTTTGTGTTCTGTTGTGTGCTGCTGTGTGCTGCTGTGTGCTGTTGTGTTCTTTTCTCTTTTGTGTTCTATTTTGTTCTTGTGTTCTGTTGTGTTGTATTGCTTTCCTTTCTCTTTTATATTCTTTTGTTTATTGTGTTCTGTTCTTTCCTTTCTCTTTTGTGTTCTATTCTGTCCTATTGTTTTTCTTTCTCTTTTGTGTTCTTTTGTGCTCTTTGGTTTTCCTTTTTTTGTGTGTGTTCTATTCTGTTCTATTGTTTTCCTTTCTCTTTTGTGCTGTTTTGTGTTCCGTTGTGTGTTCGTTTGTGTTCTTCTGATTTCCTTTCTCTTCTCCGTTCTTTTGTGTTTATTGCGTTCTATTGCTCTATTGTTTTCCTTTCACGTTTGTGTTCTTTTGTGTTTATTGTCTTCTATTGTGTTCCTTTCTCTCTTTGTGCTCTATTCTGTTCTGTTGTTTTCCGTTCTCTTTTCTCTTCTTTTGTACTCTTTTGTTTTCCTTTCTTTTCTGCGTTCTATTGAGTTATCTTGTTTTCTTTTCTCTCTTGTGTTCTACTGTGTTCTACTGTGTTCCGTTAGGGTCTACTTTTTTTCCTATCTCATTTGAGTTCCATTGTGTTCTCTTGTTTTCCATTGTTGTCTGTTGTTTTCCTTTCTCTTTTGTGTTCTATTGTGTTCTACTGTGGTCTATTGTTTTCATTTCTATTTTGTGTTCTACTCTGTTCTATTGTTTTCTTTTCTCTGTTGTGTTCTACTGTGTTCTATACTCTCTTTTGCGCTCTGTTGTGTTGTGTTGTGTGCTGATGTGTGCTATTGTGTGCTATTGTTTTCCTTTCTCTTTTGTGTTCTTTTGTGTGTTCTTCTGATTTCCTTTCTCTTCTCCGTTCTTTTGTGTGCTCTTGTGTTCTATTGTTGCACTGTTTTCCTTTCTCTTTTGTATTCTTTTGTTTATTGTATTCTGTTGTTTTCCTTTCTCTTTTGTGTTCTATTCTGTTCTACTCTTTTCCTTTCTCTTTTGTGTTCTTTTGTGCTCTTTTTTTTTCCTTTTTTGTGTGTTCTATTCTGTTCTATTGTTTTCCTTTCGCTTTTGTGCTGTTTTCTGTTCTGTTGTGTGTTCCTTTGTGTTCTTCTGATTTCCTTTCTCTTCTTCATTCTTTTGAGTGCTATTGTGTTCTATTGCTGTATCGTTTTCCTTTCTCTTTTGTGTCCTATTGTGTTCTACTGCGGTCTATCGTTTTCATTTCTCTTTTGTGTTCTACTCTGTTCTATTGTGGTCCTTTCTCTTTCATGTTCTTTGGTGTTCTATTGTGTTCCTCTGTGTTACTTTCTCTTTTGTGTTATATTTTGTGCTATTGTGTGCTATTGCTTGCTGTTGAGTGCTATTGTGTGCTATTGCTTTTCTTTTGTGTTCTGTTGTGTTTATTTTGTTCTATTGAGTTCTGCTTCCTTTCTCTTTTTTGCTCTACTGCGTTCCATTGTTTTCTTTTCTCTTTTGTGTTCTACTGTGTTCTACTGGGTTCCATTGTGGTCTATTGTTTTCCTGTCTCGTTTGTGTTCTGTTGTGTTCTATTGTTTTCTACTGTTCTCTACTGAGTTCTTTTCCCTTTTCTGTACTATTGTCCTCTATTGTGTTACTTTCTCTTTTGCATTCTATTGCGTTCTATTGTGTTCTCGTGTTCCTTTCTCTGTTGTGTTCTGTCGTGTTCTACTGCATTCTATTCTTCTCCTTTCTCTATTGTGTTCTGCTGTGTTCTATTGTGTTACTCTCTTTTGCATTCTATTGTGTGCTGTTGTGTGCTGTTGTGTGCTGTTGTGTGCTGTTGTTTTCCTTTCTCTTTTGTGTTCTTTTGTGTGTTCTTGTGTTTTCTTCTGATTTCCTTTCTCTTCTCCGTTCTTTTGTGTGCTATTGTGTTCTGTTGTTGCATTGTTTTCCTTTCTCTTTTGTATTCTTTTGTGTTTATTGTGTTCTATTTTTATAGTCTTCTATTTTTTTCTTTCTCTTTTGTGTTCTATTCTGTTCTGTTGTTTTCCTTTTTCTTTTCTGTTCTTTTGTGCTCTTGTTTTCCTTTCTTTTCCGTGTTCTATTAGTTCTATTGTTTTCCTTTCTCTTTTGTATTCTTTTGTGTTAGTTTTGTTCTATTGAGTTATCTTGTTTTCCTTTCTCTTTTGTGTTCTACTGTGTTCTACTGAGTTCCATTTTGTCCCATTGTTTTCCTTTCTTTTTTGTGTTCTGTTGCGTTCTATTGTGTTACTTTGTCTTTTGTGTTCTGTTGTGTGCTGCTGTGTGCTGCTGTGTGCTGTTGTGTTCTTTTCTCTTTTGTGTTCTATTTTGTTCTTGTGTTCTGTTGTGTTGTATTGCTTTCCTTTCTCTTTTATATTCTTTTGTTTATTGTGTTCTGTTCTTTCCTTTCTCTTTTGTGTTCTATTCTGTCCTATTGTTTTTCTTTCTCTTTTGTGTTCTTTTGTGCTCTTTGGTTTTCCTTTTTTTGTGTGTGTTCTATTCTGTTCTATTGTTTTCCTTTCTCTTTTGTGCTGTTTTGTGTTCCGTTGTGTGTTCGTTTGTGTTCTTCTGATTTCCTTTCTCTTCTCCGTTCTTTTGTGTTTATTGTGTTCTATTGCTCTATTGTTTTCCTTTCACGTTTGTGTTCTTTTGTGTTTATTGTCTTCTATTGTGTTCCTTTCTCTCTTTGTGCTCTATTCTGTTCTGTTGTTTTCCGTTCTCTTTTCTCTTCTTTTGTACTCTTTTGTTTTCCTTTCTTTTCTGCGTTCTATTGAGTTATCTTGTTTTCTTTTCTCTCTTGTGTTCTACTGTGTTCTACTGTGTTCCGTTAGGGTCTACTTTTTTTCCTATCTCATTTGAGTTCCATTGTGTTCTCTTGTTTTCCATTGTTGTCTGTTGTTTTCCTTTCTCTTTTGTGTTCTATTGTGTTCTACTGTGGTCTATTGTTTTCATTTCTATTTTGTGTTCTACTCTGTTCTATTGTTTTCTTTTCTCTGTTGTGTTCTACTGTGTTCTATACTCTCTTTTGCGCTCTGTTGTGTTGTGTTGTGTGCTGATGTGTGCTATTGTGTGCTATTGTTTTCCTTTCTCTTTTGTGTTCTTTTGTGTGTTCTTCTGATTTCCTTTCTCTTCTCCGTTCTTTTGTGTGCTCTTGTGTTCTATTGTTGCACTGTTTTCCTTTCTCTTTTGTATTCTTTTGTTTATTGTATTCTGTTGTTTTCCTTTCTCTTTTGTGTTCTATTCTGTTCTACTCTTTTCCTTTCTCTTTTGTGTTCTTTTGTGCTCTTTTTTTTTCCTTTTTTGTGTGTTCTATTCTGTTCTATTGTTTTCCTTTCGCTTTTGTGCTGTTTTCTGTTCTGTTGTGTGTTCCTTTGTGTTCTTCTGATTTCCTTTCTCTTCTTCATTCTTTTGAGTGCTATTGTGTTCTATTGCTGTATCGTTTTCCTTTCTCTTTTGTGTCCTATTGTGTTCTACTGCGGTCTATCGTTTTCATTTCTCTTTTGTGTTCTACTCTGTTCTATTGTGGTCCTTTCTCTTTCATGTTCTTTGGTGTTCTATTGTGTTCCTCTGTGTTACTTTCTCTTTTGTGTTATATTTTGTGCTATTGTGTGCTATTGCTTGCTGTTGAGTGCTATTGTGTGCTATTGCTTTTCTTTTGTGTTCTGTTGTGTTTATTTTGTTCTATTGAGTTCTGCTTCCTTTCTCTTTTTTGCTCTACTGCGTTCCATTGTTTTCTTTTCTCTTTTGTGTTCTACTGTGTTCTACTGGGTTCCATTGTGGTCTATTGTTTTCCTGTCTCGTTTGTGTTCTGTTGTGTTCTATTGTTTTCTACTGTTCTCTATTGAGTTCTTTTCCCTTTTCTGTACTATTGTCCTCTATTGTGTTACTTTCTCTTTTGCATTCTATTGCGTTCTATTGTGTTCTCGTGTTCCTTTCTCTGTTGTGTTCTGTCGTGTTCTACTGCATTCTATTCTTCTCCTTTCTCTATTGTGTTCAGCTGTGTTCTATTGTGTTACTCTCTTTTGCATTCTATTGTGTGCTGTTGTGTGCTGTTGTGTGCTGTTGTGTGCTGTTGTTTTCCTTTCTCTTTTGTGTTCTTTTGTGTGTTCTTGTGTTTTCTTCTGATTTCCTTTCTCTTCTCTGTTCTTTTGTGTGCTATTGTGTTCTGTTGTTGCATTGTTTTCCTTTCTCTTTTGTATTCTTTTGTGTTTATTGTGTTCTATTTTTATAGTCTTCTATTTTTTTCTTTCTCTTTTGTGTTCTATTCTGTTCTGTTGTTTTCCTTTTTCTTTTCTGTTCTTTTGTGCTCTTGTTTTCCTTTCTTTTCCGTGTTCTATTAGTTCTATTGTTTTCCTTTCTCTCTTGTATTCTTTTGTGTTAGTTTTGTTCTATTGAGTTATCTTGTTTTCCTTTCTCTTTTGTGTTCTACTGTGTTCTACTGAGTTCCATTTTGTCCCATTGTTTTCCTTTCTTTTTTGTGTTCTGTTGCGTTCTATTGTGTTACTTTGTCTTTTGTGTTCTGTTGTGTGCTGCTGTGTGCTGCTGTGTGCTGTTGTGTTCTTTTCTCTTTTGTGTTCTATTTTGTTCTTGTGTTCTGTTGTGTTGTATTGCTTTCCTTTCTCTTTTATATTCTTTTGTTTATTGTGTTCTGTTCTTTCCTTTCTCTTTTGTGTTCTATTCTGTTCTATTGTTTTTCTTTCTCTTTTGTGTTCTTTTGTGCTCTTTGGTTTTCCTTTTTTTGTGTGTGTTCTATTCTGTTGTATTGTTTTCCTTTCTCTTTTGTGCTGTTTTGTGTTCCGTTGTGTGTTCGTTTGTGTTCTTCTGATTTCCTTTCTCTTCTCCGTTCTTTTGTGTTTATTGCGTTCTATTGCTCTATTGTTTTCCTTTCACGTTTGTGTTCTTTTGTGTTTATTGTCTTCTATTGTGTTCCTTTCTCTCTTTGTGCTCTATTCTGTTCTGTTGTTTTCCGTTCTCTTTTCTCTTCTTTTGTACTCTTTTGTTTTCCTTTCTTTTCTGCGTTCTATTGAGTTATCTTGTTTTCTTTTCTCTCTTGTGTTCTACTGTGTTCTACTGTGTTCCGTTGGGGTCTACTTTTTTTCCTATCTCATTTGAGTTCCATTGTGTTCTCTTGTTTTCCATTGTTGTCTGTTGTTTTCCTTTCTCTTTTGTGTTCTATTGTGTTCTACTGTGGTCTATTGTTTTCATTTCTATTTTGTGTTCTACTCTGTTCTATTGTTTTCTTTTCTCTGTTGTGTTCTACTGTGTTCTATACTCTCTTTTGCGCTCTGTTGTGTTGTGTTGTGTGCTGATGTGTGCTATTGTGTGCTATTGTTTTCCTTTCTCTTTTGTGTTCTTTTGTGTGTTCTTCTGATTTCCTTTCTCTTCTCCGTTCTTTTGTGTGCTCTTGTGTTCTATTGTTGCACTGTTTTCCTTTCTCTTTTGTATTCTTTTGTTTATTGTATTCTGTTGTTTTCCTTTCTCTTTTGTGTTCTATTCTGTTCTACTCTTTTCCTTTCTCTTTTGTGTTCTTTTGTGCTCTTTTTTTTTCCTTTTTTGTGTGTTCTATTCTGTTCTATTGTTTTCCTTTCGCTTTTGTGCTGTTTTCTGTTCTGTTGTGTGTTCCTTTGTGTTCTTCTGATTTCCTTTCTCTTCTTCATTCTTTTGAGTGCTATTGTGTTCTATTGCTGTATCGTTTTCCTTTCTCTTTTGTGTCCTATTGTGTTCTACTGCGGTCTATCGTTTTCATTTCTCTTTTGTGTTCTACTCTGTTCTATTGTGGTCCTTTCTCTTTCATGTTCTTTGGTGTTCTATTGTGTTCCTCTGTGTTACTTTCTCTTTTGTGTTATATTTTGTGCTATTGTGTGCTATTGCTTGCTGTTGAGTGCTATTGTGTGCTATTGCTTTTCTTTTGTGTTCTGTTGTGTTTATTTTGTTCTATTGAGTTCTGCTTCCTTTCTCTTTTTTGCTCTACTGCGTTCCATTGTTTTCTTTTCTCTTTTGTGTTCTACTGTGTTCTACTGGGTTCCATTGTGGTCTATTGTTTTCCTGTCTCGTTTGTGTTCTGTTGTGTTCTATTGTTTTCTACTGTTCTCTACTGAGTTCTTTTCCCTTTTCTGTACTATTGTCCTCTATTGTGTTACTTTCTCTTTTGCATTCTATTGCGTTCTATTGTGTTCTCGTGTTCCTTTCTCTGTTGTGTTCTGTCGTGTTCTACTGCATTCTATTCTTCTCCTTTCTCTATTGTGTTCTGCTGTGTTCTATTGTGTTACTCTCTTTTGCATTCTATTGTGTGCTGTTGTGTGCTGTTGTGTGCTGTTGTTTTCCTTTCTCTTTTGTGTTCTTTTGTGTGTTCTTGTGTTTTCTTCTGATTTCCTTTCTCTTCTCTGTTCTTTTGTGTGCTATTGTGTTCTGTTGTTGCATTGTTTTCCTTTCTCTTTTGTATTCTTTTGTGTTTATTGTGTTCTATTTTTATAGTCTTCTATTTTTTTCTTTCTCTTTTGTGTTCTATTCTGTTCTGTTGTTTTCCTTTTTCTTTTCTGTTCTTTTGTGCTCTTGTTTTCCTTTCTTTTCCGTGTTCTATTAGTTCTATTGTTTTCCTTTCTCTTTTGTATTCTTTTGTGTTAGTTTTGTTCTATTGAGTTATCTTGTTTTCCTTTCTCTTTTGTGTTCTACTGTGTTCTACTGAGTTCCATTTTGTCCCATTGTTTTCCTTTCTTTTTTGTGTTCTGTTGCGTTCTATTGTGTTACTTTGTCTTTTGTGTTCTGTTGTGTGCTGCTGTGTGCTGCTGTGTGCTGTTGTGTTCTTTTCTCTTTTGTGTTCTATTTTGTTCTTGTGTTCTGTTGTGTTGTATTGCTTTCCTTTCTCTTTTATATTCTTTTGTTTATTGTGTTCTGTTCTTTCCTTTCTCTTTTGTGTTCTATTCTGTCCTATTGTTTTTCTTTCTCTTTTGTGTTCTTTTGTGCTCTTTGGTTTTCCTTTTTTTGTGTGTGTTCTATTCTGTTGTATTGTTTTCCTTTCTCTTTTGTGCTGTTTTGTGTTCCGTTGTGTGTTCGTTTGTGTTCTTCTGATTTCCTTTCTCTTCTCCGTTCTTTTGTGTTTATTGCGTTCTATTGCTCTATTGTTTTCCTTTCACGTTTGTGTTCTTTTGTGTTTATTGTCTTCTATTGTGTTCCTCTCTCTCTTTGTGCTCTATTCTGTTCTGTTGTTTTCCGTTCTCTTTTCTCTTCTTTTGTACTCTTTTGTTTTCCTTTCTTTTCTGCGTTCTATTGAGTTATCTTGTTTTCTTTTCTCTCTTGTGTTCTACTGTGTTCTACTGTGTTCCGTTGGGGTCTACTTTTTTTCCTATCTCATTTGAGTTCCATTGTGTTCTCTTGTTTTCCATTGTTGTCTGTTGTTTTCCTTTCTCTTTTGTGTTCTATTGTGTTCTACTGTGGTCTATTGTTTTCATTTCTATTTTGTGTTCTACTCTGTTCTATTGTTTTCTTTTCTCTGTTGTGTTCTACTGTGTTCTATACTCTCTTTTGCGCTCTGTTGTGTTGTGTTGTGTGCTGATGTGTGCTATTGTGTGCTATTGTTTTCCTTTCTCTTTTGTGTTCTTTTGTGTGTTCTTCTGATTTCCTTTCTCTTCTCCGTTCTTTTGTGTGCTCTTGTGTTCTATTGTTGCACTGTTTTCCTTTCTCTTTTGTATTCTTTTGTTTATTGTATTCTGTTGTTTTCCTTTCTCTTTTGTGTTCTATTCTGTTCTACTCTTTTCCTTTCTCTTTTGTGTTCTTTTGTGCCCTTTTTTTTCCTTTTTTGTGTGTTCTATTCTGTTCTATTGTTTTCCTTTCGCTTTTGTGCTGTTTTCTGTTCTGTTGTGTGTTCCTTTGTGTTCTTCTGATTTCCTTTCTCTTCTTCATTCTTTTGAGTGCTATTGTGTTCTATTGCTGTATCGTTTTCCTTTCTCTTTTGTGTCCTATTGTGTTCTACTGCGGTCTATCGTTTTCATTTCTCTTTTGTGTTCTACTCTGTTCTATTGTGGTCCTTTCTCTTTCATGTTCTTTGGTGTTCTATTGTGTTCCTCTGTGTTACTTTCTCTTTTGTGTTATATTTTGTGCTATTGTGTGCTATTGCTTGCTGTTGAGTGCTATTGTGTGCTATTGCTTTTCTTTTGTGTTCTGTTGTGTTTATTTTGTTCTATTGAGTTCTGCTTCCTTTCTCTTTTTTGCTCTACTGCGTTCCATTGTTTTCTTTTCTCTTTTGTGTTCTACTGTGTTCTACTGGGTTCCATTGTGGTCTATTGTTTTCCTGTCTCGTTTGTGTTCTGTTGTGTTCTATTGTTTTCTACTGTTCTCTATTGAGTTCTTTTCCCTTTTCTGTACTATTGTCCTCTATTGTGTTACTTTCTCTTTTGCATTCTATTGCGTTCTATTGTGTTCTCGTGTTCCTTTCTCTGTTGTGTTCTGTCGTGTTCTACTGCATTCTATTCTTCTCCTTTCTCTATTGTGTTCTGCTGTGTTCTATTGTGTTACTCTCTTTTGCATTCTATTGTGTGCTGTTGTGTGCTGTTGTGTGCTGTTGTGTGCTGTTGTTTTCCTTTCTCTTTTGTGTTCTTTTGTGTGTTCTTGTGTTTTCTTCTGATTTCCTTTCTCTTCTCCGTTCTTTTGTGTGCTATTGTGTTCTGTTGTTGCATTGTTTTCCTTTCTCTTTTGTATTCTTTTGTGTTTATTGTGTTCTATTTTTATAGTCTTCTATTTTTTTCTTTCTCTTTTGTGTTCTATTCTGTTCTGTTGTTTTCCTTTTTCTTTTCTGTTCTTTTGTGCTCTTGTTTTCCTTTCTTTTCCGTGTTCTATTAGTTCTATTGTTTTCCTTTCTCTTTTGTATTCTTTTGTGTTAGTTTTGTTCTATTGAGTTATCTTGTTTTCCTTTCTCTTTTGTGTTCTACTGTGTTCTACTGAGTTCCATTTTGTCCCATTGTTTTCCTTTCTTTTTTGTGTTCTGTTGCGTTCTATTGTGTTACTTTGTCTTTTGTGTTCTGTTGTGTGCTGCTGTGTGCTGCTGTGTGCTGTTGTGTTCTTTTCTCTTTTGTGTTCTATTTTGTTCTTGTGTTCTGTTGTGTTGTATTGCTTTCCTTTCTCTTTTATATTCTTTTGTTTATTGTGTTCTGTTCTTTCCTTTCTCTTTTGTGTTCTATTCTGTCCTATTGTTTTTCTTTCTCTTTTGTGTTCTTTTGTGCTCTTTGGTTTTCCTTTTTTTGTGTGTGTTCTATTCTGTTCTATTGTTTTCCTTTCTCTTTTGTGCTGTTTTGTGTTCCGTTGTGTGTTCGTTTGTGTTCTTCTGATTTCCTTTCTCTTCTCCGTTCTTTTGTGTTTATTGCGTTCTATTGCTCTATTGTTTTCCTTTCACGTTTGTGTTCTTTTGTGTTTATTGTCTTCTATTGTGTTCCTTTCTCTCTTTGTGCTCTATTCTGTTCTGTTGTTTTCCGTTCTCTTTTCTCTTCTTTTGTACTCTTTTGTTTTCCTTTCTTTTCTGCGTTCTATTGAGTTATCTTGTTTTCTTTTCTCTCTTGTGTTCTACTGTGTTCTACTGTGTTCCGTTGGGGTCTACTTTTTTTCCTATCTCATTTGAGTTCCATTGTGTTCTCTTGTTTTCCATTGTTGTCTGTTGTTTTCCTTTCTCTTTTGTGTTCTATTGTGTTCTACTGTGGTCTATTGTTTTCATTTCTATTTTGTGTTCTACTCTGTTCTATTGTTTTCTTTTCTCTGTTGTGTTCTACTGTGTTCTATACTCTCTTTTGCGCTCTGTTGTGTTGTGTTGTGTGCTGATGTGTGCTATTGTGTGCTATTGTTTTCCTTTCTCTTTTGTGTTCTTTTGTGTGTTCTTCTGATTTCCTTTCTCTTCTCCGTTCTTTTGTGTGCTCTTGTGTTCTATTGTTGCACTGTTTTCCTTTCTCTTTTGTATTCTTTTGTTTATTGTATTCTGTTTTTTTCCTTTCTCTTTTGTGTTCTATTCTGTTCTACTCTTTTCCTTTCTCTTTTGTGTTCTTTTGTGCTCTTTTTTTTTCCTTTTTTGTGTGTTCTATTCTGTTCTATTGTTTTCCTTTCGCTTTTGTGCTGTTTTCTGTTCTGTTGTGTGTTCCTTTGTGTTCTTCTGATTTCCTTTCTCTTCTTCATTCTTTTGAGTGCTATTGTGTTCTATTGCTGTATCGTTTTCCTTTCTCTTTTGTGTCCTATTGTGTTCTACTGCGGTCTATCGTTTTCATTTCTCTTTTGTGTTCTACTCTGTTCTATTGTGGTCCTTTCTCTTTCATGTTCTTTGGTGTTCTATTGTGTTCCTCTGTGTTACTTTCTCTTTTGTGTTATATTTTGTGCTATTGTGTGCTATTGCTTGCTGTTGAGTGCTATTGTGTGCTATTGCTTTTCTTTTGTGTTCTGTTGTGTTTATTTTGTTCTATTGAGTTCTGCTTCCTTTCTCTTTTTTGCTCTACTGCGTTCCATTGTTTTCTTTTCTCTTTTGTGTTCTACTGTGTTCTACTGGGTTCCATTGTGGTCTATTGTTTTCCTGTCTCGCTTGTGTTCTGTTGTGTTCTATTGTTTTCTACTGTTCTCTACTGAGTTCTTTTCCCTTTTCTGTACTATTGTCCTCTATTGTGTTACTTTCTCTTTTGCATTCTATTGCGTTCTATTGTGTTCTCGTGTTCCTTTCTCTGTTGTGTTCTGTCGTGTTCTACTGCATTCTATTCTTCTCCTTTCTCTATTGTGTTCTGCTGTGTTCTATTGTGTTACTCTCTTTTGCATTCTATTGTGTGCTGTTGTGTGCTGTTGTGTGCTGTTGTGTGCTGTTGTTTTCCTTTCTCTTTTGTGTTCTTTTGTGTGTTCTTGTGTTTTCTTCTGATTTCCTTTCTCTTCTCTGTTCTTTTGTGTGCTATTGTGTTCTGTTGTTGCATTGTTTTCCTTTCTCTTTTGTATTCTTTTGTGTTTATTGTGTTCTATTTTTATAGTCTTCTATTTTTTTCTTTCTCTTTTGTGTTCTATTCTGTTCTGTTGTTTTCCTTTTTCTTTTCTGTTCTTTTGTGCTCTTGTTTTCCTTTCTTTTCCGTGTTCTATTAGTTCTATTGTTTTCCTTTCTCTTTTGTATTCTTTTGTGTTAGTTTTGTTCTATTGAGTTATCTTGTTTTCCTTTCTCTTTTGTGTTCTACTGTGTTCTACTGAGTTCCATTTTGTCCCATTGTTTTCCTTTCTTTTTTGTGTTCTGTTGCGTTCTATTGTGTTACTTTGTCTTTTGTGTTCTGTTGTGTGCTGCTGTGTGCTGCTGTGTGCTGTTGTGTTCTTTTCTCTTTTGTGTTCTATTTTGTTCTTGTGTTCTGTTGTGTTGTATTGCTTTCCTTTCTCTTTTATATTCTTTTGTTTATTGTGTTCTGTTCTTTCCTTTCTCTTTTGTGTTCTATTCTGTTCTATTGTTTTTCTTTCTCTTTTGTGTTCTTTTGTGCTCTTTGGTTTTCCTTTTTTTGTGTGTGTTCTATTCTGTTGTATTGTTTTCCTTTCTCTTTTGTGCTGTTTTGTGTTCCGTTGTGTGTTCGTTTGTGTTCTTCTGATTTCCTTTCTCTTCTCCGTTCTTTTGTGTTTATTGCGTTCTATTGCTCTATTGTTTTCCTTTCACGTTTGTGTTCTTTTGTGTTTATTGTCTTCTATTGTGTTCCTCTCTCTCTTTGTGCTCTATTCTGTTCTGTTGTTTTCCGTTCTCTTTTCTCTTCTTTTGTACTCTTTTGTTTTCCTTTCTTTTCTGCGTTCTATTGAGTTATCTTGTTTTCTTTTCTCTCTTGTGTTCTACTGTGTTCTACTGTGTTCCGTTGGGGTCTACTTTTTTTCCTATCTCATTTGAGTTCCATTGTGTTCTCTTGTTTTCCATTGTTGTCTGTTGTTTTCCTTTCTCTTTTGTGTTCTATTGTGTTCTACTGTGGTCTATTGTTTTCATTTCTATTTTGTGTTCTACTCTGTTCTATTGTTTTCTTTTCTCTGTTGTGTTCTACTGTGTTCTATACTCTCTTTTGCGCTCTGTTGTGTTGTGTTGTGTGCTGATGTGTGCTATTGTGTGCTATTGTTTTCCTTTCTCTTTTGTGTTCTTTTGTGTGTTCTTCTGATTTCCTTTCTCTTCTCCGTTCTTTTGTGTGCTCTTGTGTTCTATTGTTGCACTGTTTTCCTTTCTCTTTTGTATTCTTTTGTTTATTGTATTCTGTTGTTTTCCTTTCTCTTTTGTGTTCTATTCTGTTCTACTCTTTTCCTTTCTCTTTTGTGTTCTTTTGTGCCCTTTTTTTTCCTTTTTTGTGTGTTCTATTCTGTTCTATTGTTTTCCTTTCGCTTTTGTGCTGTTTTCTGTTCTGTTGTGTGTTCCTTTGTGTTCTTCTGATTTCCTTTCTCTTCTTCATTCTTTTGAGTGCTATTGTGTTCTATTGCTGTATCGTTTTCCTTTCTCTTTTGTGTCCTATTGTGTTCTACTGCGGTCTATCGTTTTCATTTCTCTTTTGTGTTCTACTCTGTTCTATTGTGGTCCTTTCTCTTTCATGTTCTTTGGTGTTCTATTGTGTTCCTCTGTGTTACTTTCTCTTTTGTGTTATATTTTGTGCTATTGTGTGCTATTGCTTGCTGTTGAGTGCTATTGTGTGCTATTGCTTTTCTTTTGTGTTCTGTTGTGTTTATTTTGTTCTATTGAGTTCTGCTTCCTTTCTCTTTTTTGCTCTACTGCGTTCCATTGTTTTCTTTTCTCTTTTGTGTTCTACTGTGTTCTACTGGGTTCCATTGTGGTCTATTGTTTTCCTGTCTCGTTTGTGTTCTGTTGTGTTCTATTGTTTTCTACTGTTCTCTATTGAGTTCTTTTCCCTTTTCTGTACTATTGTCCTCTATTGTGTTACTTTCTCTTTTGCATTCTATTGCGTTCTATTGTGTTCTCGTGTTCCTTTCTCTGTTGTGTTCTGTCGTGTTCTACTGCATTCTATTCTTCTCCTTTCTCTATTGTGTTCTGCTGTGTTCTATTGTGTTACTCTCTTTTGCATTCTATTGTGTGCTGTTGTGTGCTGTTGTGTGCTGTTGTGTGCTGTTGTTTTCCTTTCTCTTTTGTGTTCTTTTGTGTGTTCTTGTGTTTTCTTCTGATTTCCTTTCTCTTCTCCGTTCTTTTGTGTGCTATTGTGTTCTGTTGTTGCATTGTTTTCCTTTCTCTTTTGTATTCTTTTGTGTTTATTGTGTTCTATTTTTATAGTCTTCTATTTTTTTCTTTCTCTTTTGTGTTCTATTCTGTTCTGTTGTTTTCCTTTTTCTTTTCTGTTCTTTTGTGCTCTTGTTTTCCTTTCTTTTCCGTGTTCTATTAGTTCTATTGTTTTCCTTTCTCTTTTGTATTCTTTTGTGTTAGTTTTGTTCTATTGAGTTATCTTGTTTTCCTTTCTCTTTTGTGTTCTACTGTGTTCTACTGAGTTCCATTTTGTCCCATTGTTTTCCTTTCTTTTTTGTGTTCTGTTGCGTTCTATTGTGTTACTTTGTCTTTTGTGTTCTGTTGTGTGCTGCTGTGTGCTGCTGTGTGCTGTTGTGTTCTTTTCTCTTTTGTGTTCTATTTTGTTCTTGTGTTCTGTTGTGTTGTATTGCTTTCCTTTCTCTTTTATATTCTTTTGTTTATTGTGTTCTGTTCTTTCCTTTCTCTTTTGTGTTCTATTCTGTCCTATTGTTTTTCTTTCTCTTTTGTGTTCTTTTGTGCTCTTTGGTTTTCCTTTTTTTGTGTGTGTTCTATTCTGTTCTATTGTTTTCCTTTCTCTTTTGTGCTGTTTTGTGTTCCGTTGTGTGTTCGTTTGTGTTCTTCTGATTTCCTTTCTCTTCTCCGTTCTTTTGTGTTTATTGCGTTCTATTGCTCTATTGTTTTCCTTTCACGTTTGTGTTCTTTTGTGTTTATTGTCTTCTATTGTGTTCCTTTCTCTCTTTGTGCTCTATTCTGTTCTGTTGTTTTCCGTTCTCTTTTCTCTTCTTTTGTACTCTTTTGTTTTCCTTTCTTTTCTGCGTTCTATTGAGTTATCTTGTTTTCTTTTCTCTCTTGTGTTCTACTGTGTTCTACTGTGTTCCGTTGGGGTCTACTTTTTTTCCTATCTCATTTGAGTTCCATTGTGTTCTCTTGTTTTCCATTGTTGTCTGTTGTTTTCCTTTCTCTTTTGTGTTCTATTGTGTTCTACTGTGGTCTATTGTTTTCATTTCTATTTTGTGTTCTACTCTGTTCTATTGTTTTCTTTTCTCTGTTGTGTTCTACTGTGTTCTATACTCTCTTTTGCGCTCTGTTGTGTTGTGTTGTGTGCTGATGTGTGCTATTGTGTGCTATTGTTTTCCTTTCTCTTTTGTGTTCTTTTGTGTGTTCTTCTGATTTCCTTTCTCTTCTCCGTTCTTTTGTGTGCTCTTGTGTTCTATTGTTGCACTGTTTTCCTTTCTCTTTTGTATTCTTTTGTTTATTGTATTCTGTTTTTTTCCTTTCTCTTTTGTGTTCTATTCTGTTCTACTCTTTTCCTTTCTCTTTTGTGTTCTTTTGTGCTCTTTTTTTTTCCTTTTTTGTGTGTTCTATTCTGTTCTATTGTTTTCCTTTCGCTTTTGTGCTGTTTTCTGTTCTGTTGTGTGTTCCTTTGTGTTCTTCTGATTTCCTTTCTCTTCTTCATTCTTTTGAGTGCTATTGTGTTCTATTGCTGTATCGTTTTCCTTTCTCTTTTGTGTCCTATTGTGTTCTACTGCGGTCTATCGTTTTCATTTCTCTTTTGTGTTCTACTCTGTTCTATTGTGGTCCTTTCTCTTTCATGTTCTTTGGTGTTCTATTGTGTTCCTCTGTGTTACTTTCTCTTTTGTGTTATATTTTGTGCTATTGTGTGCTATTGCTTGCTGTTGAGTGCTATTGTGTGCTATTGCTTTTCTTTTGTGTTCTGTTGTGTTTATTTTGTTCTATTGAGTTCTGCTTCCTTTCTCTTTTTTGCTCTACTGCGTTCCATTGTTTTCTTTTCTCTTTTGTGTTCTACTGTGTTCTACTGGGTTCCATTGTGGTCTATTGTTTTCCTGTCTCGCTTGTGTTCTGTTGTGTTCTATTGTTTTCTACTGTTCTCTACTGAGTTCTTTTCCCTTTTCTGTACTATTGTCCTCTATTGTGTTACTTTCTCTTTTGCATTCTATTGCGTTCTATTGTGTTCTCGTGTTCCTTTCTCTGTTGTGTTCTGTCGTGTTCTACTGCATTCTATTCTTCTCCTTTCTCTATTGTGTTCTGCTGTGTTCTATTGTGTTACTCTCTTTTGCATTCTATTGTGTGCTGTTGTGTGCTGTTGTGTGCTGTTGTGTGCTGTTGTTTTCCTTTCTCTTTTGTGTTCTTTTGTGTGTTCTTGTGTTTTCTTCTGATTTCCTTTCTCTTCTCTGTTCTTTTGTGTGCTATTGTGTTCTGTTGTTGCATTGTTTTCCTTTCTCTTTTGTATTCTTTTGTGTTTATTGTGTTCTATTTTTATAGTCTTCTATTTTTTTCTTTCTCTTTTGTGTTCTATTCTGTTCTGTTGTTTTCCTTTTTCTTTTCTGTTCTTTTGTGCTCTTGTTTTCCTTTCTTTTCCGTGTTCTATTAGTTCTATTGTTTTCCTTTCTCTTTTGTATTCTTTTGTGTTAGTTTTGTTCTATTGAGTTATCTTGTTTTCCTTTCTCTTTTGTGTTCTACTGTGTTCTACTGAGTTCCATTTTGTCCCATTGTTTTCCTTTCTTTTTTGTGTTCTGTTGCGTTCTATTGTGTTACTTTGTCTTTTGTGTTCTGTTGTGTGCTGCTGTGTGCTGCTGTGTGCTGTTGTGTTCTTTTCTCTTTTGTGTTCTATTTTGTTCTTGTGTTCTGTTGTGTTGTATTGCTTTCCTTTCTCTTTTATATTCTTTTGTTTATTGTGTTCTGTTCTTTCCTTTCTCTTTTGTGTTCTATTCTGTTCTATTGTTTTTCTTTCTCTTTTGTGTTCTTTTGTGCTCTTTGGTTTTCCTTTTTTTGTGTGTGTTCTATTCTGTTGTATTGTTTTCCTTTCTCTTTTGTGCTGTTTTGTGTTCCGTTGTGTGTTCGTTTGTGTTCTTCTGATTTCCTTTCTCTTCTCCGTTCTTTTGTGTTTATTGCGTTCTATTGCTCTATTGTTTTCCTTTCACGTTTGTGTTCTTTTGTGTTTATTGTCTTCTATTGTGTTCCTCTCTCTCTTTGTGCTCTATTCTGTTCTGTTGTTTTCCGTTCTCTTTTCTCTTCTTTTGTACTCTTTTGTTTTCCTTTCTTTTCTGCGTTCTATTGAGTTATCTTGTTTTCTTTTCTCTCTTGTGTTCTACTGTGTTCTACTGTGTTCCGTTGGGGTCTACTTTTTTTCCTATCTCATTTGAGTTCCATTGTGTTCTCTTGTTTTCCATTGTTGTCTGTTGTTTTCCTTTCTCTTTTGTGTTCTATTGTGTTCTACTGTGGTCTATTGTTTTCATTTCTATTTTGTGTTCTACTCTGTTCTATTGTTTTCTTTTCTCTGTTGTGTTCTACTGTGTTCTATACTCTCTTTTGCGCTCTGTTGTGTTGTGTTGTGTGCTGATGTGTGCTATTGTGTGCTATTGTTTTCCTTTCTCTTTTGTGTTCTTTTGTGTGTTCTTCTGATTTCCTTTCTCTTCTCCGTTCTTTTGTGTGCTCTTGTGTTCTATTGTTGCACTGTTTTCCTTTCTCTTTTGTATTCTTTTGTTTATTGTATTCTGTTGTTTTCCTTTCTCTTTTGTGTTCTATTCTGTTCTACTCTTTTCCTTTCTCTTTTGTGTTCTTTTGTGCCCTTTTTTTTCCTTTTTTGTGTGTTCTATTCTGTTCTATTGTTTTCCTTTCGCTTTTGTGCTGTTTTCTGTTCTGTTGTGTGTTCCTTTGTGTTCTTCTGATTTCCTTTCTCTTCTTCATTCTTTTGAGTGCTATTGTGTTCTATTGCTGTATCGTTTTCCTTTCTCTTTTGTGTCCTATTGTGTTCTACTGCGGTCTATCGTTTTCATTTCTCTTTTGTGTTCTACTCTGTTCTATTGTGGTCCTTTCTCTTTCATGTTCTTTGGTGTTCTATTGTGTTCCTCTGTGTTACTTTCTCTTTTGTGTTATATTTTGTGCTATTGTGTGCTATTGCTTGCTGTTGAGTGCTATTGTGTGCTATTGCTTTTCTTTTGTGTTCTGTTGTGTTTATTTTGTTCTATTGAGTTCTGCTTCCTTTCTCTTTTTTGCTCTACTGCGTTCCATTGTTTTCTTTTCTCTTTTGTGTTCTACTGTGTTCTACTGGGTTCCATTGTGGTCTATTGTTTTCCTGTCTCGTTTGTGTTCTGTTGTGTTCTATTGTTTTCTACTGTTCTCTATTGAGTTCTTTTCCCTTTTCTGTACTATTGTCCTCTATTGTGTTACTTTCTCTTTTGCATTCTATTGCGTTCTATTGTGTTCTCGTGTTCCTTTCTCTGTTGTGTTCTGTCGTGTTCTACTGCATTCTATTCTTCTCCTTTCTCTATTGTGTTCTGCTGTGTTCTATTGTGTTACTCTCTTTTGCATTCTATTGTGTGCTGTTGTGTGCTGTTGTGTGCTGTTGTGTGCTGTTGTTTTCCTTTCTCTTTTGTGTTCTTTTGTGTGTTCTTGTGTTTTCTTCTGATTTCCTTTCTCTTCTCCGTTCTTTTGTGTGCTATTGTGTTCTGTTGTTGCATTGTTTTCCTTTCTCTTTTGTATTCTTTTGTGTTTATTGTGTTCTATTTTTATAGTCTTCTATTTTTTTCTTTCTCTTTTGTGTTCTATTCTGTTCTGTTGTTTTCCTTTTTCTTTTCTGTTCTTTTGTGCTCTTGTTTTCCTTTCTTTTCCGTGTTCTATTAGTTCTATTGTTTTCCTTTCTCTTTTGTATTCTTTTGTGTTAGTTTTGTTCTATTGAGTTATCTTGTTTTCCTTTCTCTTTTGTGTTCTACTGTGTTCTACTGAGTTCCATTTTGTCCCATTGTTTTCCTTTCTTTTTTGTGTTCTGTTGCGTTCTATTGTGTTACTTTGTCTTTTGTGTTCTGTTGTGTGCTGCTGTGTGCTGCTGTGTGCTGTTGTGTTCTTTTCTCTTTTGTGTTCTATTTTGTTCTTGTGTTCTGTTGTGTTGTATTGCTTTCCTTTCTCTTTTATATTCTTTTGTTTATTGTGTTCTGTTCTTTCCTTTCTCTTTTGTGTTCTATTCTGTCCTATTGTTTTTCTTTCTCTTTTGTGTTCTTTTGTGCTCTTTGGTTTTCCTTTTTTTGTGTGTGTTCTATTCTGTTCTATTGTTTTCCTTTCTCTTTTGTGCTGTTTTGTGTTCCGTTGTGTGTTCGTTTGTGTTCTTCTGATTTCCTTTCTCTTCTCCGTTCTTTTGTGTTTATTGCGTTCTATTGCTCTATTGTTTTCCTTTCACGTTTGTGTTCTTTTGTGTTTATTGTCTTCTATTGTGTTCCTTTCTCTCTTTGTGCTCTATTCTGTTCTGTTGTTTTCCGTTCTCTTTTCTCTTCTTTTGTACTCTTTTGTTTTCCTTTCTTTTCTGCGTTCTATTGAGTTATCTTGTTTTCTTTTCTCTCTTGTGTTCTACTGTGTTCTACTGTGTTCCGTTGGGGTCTACTTTTTTTCCTATCTCATTTGAGTTCCATTGTGTTCTCTTGTTTTCCATTGTTGTCTGTTGTTTTCCTTTCTCTTTTGTGTTCTATTGTGTTCTACTGTGGTCTATTGTTTTCATTTCTATTTTGTGTTCTACTCTGTTCTATTGTTTTCTTTTCTCTGTTGTGTTCTACTGTGTTCTATACTCTCTTTTGCGCTCTGTTGTGTTGTGTTGTGTGCTGATGTGTGCTATTGTGTGCTATTGTTTTCCTTTCTCTTTTGTGTTCTTTTGTGTGTTCTTCTGATTTCCTTTCTCTTCTCCGTTCTTTTGTGTGCTCTTGTGTTCTATTGTTGCACTGTTTTCCTTTCTCTTTTGTATTCTTTTGTTTATTGTATTCTGTTTTTTTCCTTTCTCTTTTGTGTTCTATTCTGTTCTACTCTTTTCCTTTCTCTTTTGTGTTCTTTTGTGCTCTTTTTTTTTTCCTTTTTTGTGTGTTCTATTCTGTTCTATTGTTTTCCTTTCGCTTTTGTGCTGTTTTCTGTTCTGTTGTGTGTTCCTTTGTGTTCTTCTGATTTCCTTTCTCTTCTTCATTCTTTTGAGTGCTATTGTGTTCTATTGCTGTATCGTTTTCCTTTCTCTTTTGTGTCCTATTGTGTTCTACTGCGGTCTATCGTTTTCATTTCTCTTTTGTGTTCTACTCTGTTCTATTGTGGTCCTTTCTCTTTCATGTTCTTTGGTGTTCTATTGTGTTCCTCTGTGTTACTTTCTCTTTTGTGTTATATTTTGTGCTATTGTGTGCTATTGCTTGCTGTTGAGTGCTATTGTGTGCTATTGCTTTTCTTTTGTGTTCTGTTGTGTTTATTTTGTTCTATTGAGTTCTGCTTCCTTTCTCTTTTTTGCTCTACTGCGTTCCATTGTTTTCTTTTCTCTTTTGTGTTCTACTGTGTTCTACTGGGTTCCATTGTGGTCTATTGTTTTCCTGTCTCGCTTGTGTTCTGTTGTGTTCTATTGTTTTCTACTGTTCTCTACTGAGTTCTTTTCCCTTTTCTGTACTATTGTCCTCTATTGTGTTACTTTCTCTTTTGCATTCTATTGCGTTCTATTGTGTTCTCGTGTTCCTTTCTCTGTTGTGTTCTGTCGTGTTCTACTGCATTCTATTCTTCTCCTTTCTCTATTGTGTTCTGCTGTGTTCTATTGTGTTACTCTCTTTTGCATTCTATTGTGTGCTGTTGTGTGCTGTTGTGTGCTGTTGTGTGCTGTTGTTTTCCTTTCTCTTTTGTGTTCTTTTGTGTGTTCTTGTGTTTTCTTCTGATTTCCTTTCTCTTCTCCGTTCTTTTGTGTGCTATTGTGTTCTGTTGTTGCATTGTTTTCCTTTCTCTTTTGTATTCTTTTGTGTTTATTGTGTTCTATTTTTATAGTCTTCTATTTTTTTCTTTCTCTTTTGTGTTCTATTCTGTTCTGTTGTTTTCCTTTTTCTTTTCTGTTCTTTTGTGCTCTTGTTTTCCTTTCTTTTCCGTGTTCTATTAGTTCTATTGTTTTCCTTTCTCTTTTGTATTCTTTTGTGTTAGTTTTGTTCTATTGAGTTATCTTGTTTTCCTTTCTCTTTTGTGTTCTACTGTGTTCTACTGAGTTCCATTTTGTCCCATTGTTTTCCTTTCTTTTTTGTGTTCTGTTGCGTTCTATTGTGTTACTTTGTCTTTTGTGTTCTGTTGTGTGCTGCTGTGTGCTGCTGTGTGCTGTTGTGTTCTTTTCTCTTTTGTGTTCTATTTTGTTCTTGTGTTCTGTTGTGTTGTATTGCTTTCCTTTCTCTTTTATATTCTTTTGTTTATTGTGTTCTGTTCTTTCCTTTCTCTTTTGTGTTCTATTCTGTCCTATTGTTTTTCTTTCTCTTTTGTGTTCTTTTGTGCTCTTTGGTTTTCCTTTTTTTGTGTGTGTTCTATTCTGTTCTATTGTTTTCCTTTCTCTTTTGTGCTGTTTTGTGTTCCGTTGTGTGTTCGTTTGTGTTCTTCTGATTTCCTTTCTCTTCTCCGTTCTTTTGTGTTTATTGCGTTCTATTGCTCTATTGTTTTCCTTTCACGTTTGTGTTCTTTTGTGTTTATTGTCTTCTATTGTGTTCCTTTCTCTCTTTGTGCTCTATTCTGTTCTGTTGTTTTCCGTTCTCTTTTCTCTTCTTTTGTACTCTTTTGTTTTCCTTTCTTTTCTGCGTTCTATTGAGTTATCTTGTTTTCTTTTCTCTCTTGTGTTCTACTGTGTTCTACTGTGTTCCGTTAGGGTCTACTTTTTTTCCTATCTCATTTGAGTTCCATTGTGTTCTCTTGTTTTCCATTGTTGTCTGTTGTTTTCCTTTCTCTTTTGTGTTCTATTGTGTTCTACTGTGGTCTATTGTTTTCATTTCTATTTTGTGTTCTACTCTGTTCTATTGTTTTCTTTTCTCTGTTGTGTTCTACTGTGTTCTATACTCTCTTTTGCGCTCTGTTGTGTTGTGTTGTGTGCTGATGTGTGCTATTGTGTGCTATTGTTTTCCTTTCTCTTTTGTGTTCTTTTGTGTGTTCTTCTGATTTCCTTTCTCTTCTCCGTTCTTTTGTGTGCTCTTGTGTTCTATTGTTGCACTGTTTTCCTTTCTCTTTTGTATTCTTTTGTTTATTGTATTCTGTTGTTTTCCTTTCTCTTTTGTGTTCTATTCTGTTCTACTCTTTTCCTTTCTCTTTTGTGTTCTTTTGTGCCCTTTTTTTTCCTTTTTTGTGTGTTCTATTCTGTTCTATTGTTTTCCTTTCGCTTTTGTGCTGTTTTCTGTTCTGTTGTGTGTTCCTTTGTGTTCTTCTGATTTCCTTTCTCTTCTTCATTCTTTTGAGTGCTATTGTGTTCTATTGCTGTATCGTTTTCCTTTCTCTTTTGTGTCCTATTGTGTTCTACTGCGGTCTATCGTTTTCATTTCTCTTTTGTGTTCTACTCTGTTCTATTGTGGTCCTTTCTCTTTCATGTTCTTTGGTGTTCTATTGTGTTCCTCTGTGTTACTTTCTCTTTTGTGTTATATTTTGTGCTATTGTGTGCTATTGCTTGCTGTTGAGTGCTATTGTGTGCTATTGCTTTTCTTTTGTGTTCTGTTGTGTTTATTTTGTTCTATTGAGTTCTGCTTCCTTTCTCTTTTTTGCTCTACTGCGTTCCATTGTTTTCTTTTCTCTTTTGTGTTCTACTGTGTTCTACTGGGTTCCATTGTGGTCTATTGTTTTCCTGTCTCGTTTGTGTTCTGTTGTGTTCTATTGTTTTCTACTGTTCTCTATTGAGTTCTTTTCCCTTTTCTGTACTATTGTCCTCTATTGTGTTACTTTCTCTTTTGCATTCTATTGCGTTCTATTGTGTTCTCGTGTTCCTTTCTCTGTTGTGTTCTGTCGTGTTCTACTGCATTCTATTCTTCTCCTTTCTCTATTGTGTTCTGCTGTGTTCTATTGTGTTACTCTCTTTTGCATTCTATTGTGTGCTGTTGTGTGCTGTTGTGTGCTGTTGTGTGCTGTTGTTTTCCTTTCTCTTTTGTGTTCTTTTGTGTGTTCTTGTGTTTTCTTCTGATTTCCTTTCTCTTCTCTGTTCTTTTGTGTGCTATTGTGTTCTGTTGTTGCATTGTTTTCCTTTCTCTTTTGTATTCTTTTGTGTTTATTGTGTTCTATTTTTATAGTCTTCTATTTTTTTCTTTCTCTTTTGTGTTCTATTCTGTTCTGTTGTTTTCCTTTTTCTTTTCTGTTCTTTTGTGCTCTTGTTTTCCTTTCTTTTCCGTGTTCTATTAGTTCTATTGTTTTCCTTTCTCTTTTGTATTCTTTTGTGTTAGTTTTGTTCTATTGAGTTATCTTGTTTTCCTTTCTCTTTTGTGTTCTACTGTGTTCTACTGAGTTCCATTTTGTCCCATTGTTTTCCTTTCTTTTTTGTGTTCTGTTGCGTTCTATTGTGTTACTTTGTCTTTTGTGTTCTGTTGTGTGCTGCTGTGTGCTGCTGTGTGCTGTTGTGTTCTTTTCTCTTTTGTGTTCTATTTTGTTCTTCTGTTCTGTTGTGTTGTATTGCTTTCCTTTCTCTTTTATATTCTTTTGTTTATTGTGTTCTGTTCTTTCCTTTCTCTTTTGTGTTCTATTCTGTTCTATTGTTTTTCTTTCTCTTTTGTGTTCTTTTGTGCTCTTTGGTTTTCCTTTTTTTGTGTGTGTTCTATTCTGTTGTATTGTTTTCCTTTCTCTTTTGTGCTGTTTTGTGTTCCGTTGTGTGTTCGTTTGTGTTCTTCTGATTTCCTTTCTCTTCTCCGTTCTTTTGTGTTTATTGCGTTCTATTGCTCTATTGTTTTCCTTTCACGTTTGTGTTCTTTTGTGTTTATTGTCTTCTATTGTGTTCCTCTCTCTCTTTGTGCTCTATTCTGTTCTGTTGTTTTCCGTTCTCTTTTCTCTTCTTTTGTACTCTTTTGTTTTCCTTTCTTTTCTGCGTTCTATTGAGTTATCTTGTTTTCTTTTCTCTCTTGTGTTCTACTGTGTTCTACTGTGTTCCGTTGGGGTCTACTTTTTTTCCTATCTCATTTGAGTTCCATTGTGTTCTCTTGTTTTCCATTGTTGTCTGTTGTTTTCCTTTCTCTTTTGTGTTCTATTGTGTTCTACTGTGGTCTATTGTTTTCATTTCTATTTTGTGTTCTACTCTGTTCTATTGTTTTCTTTTCTCTGTTGTGTTCTACTGTGTTCTATACTCTCTTTTGCGCTCTGTTGTGTTGTGTTGTGTGCTGATGTGTGCTATTGTGTGCTATTGTTTTCCTTTCTCTTTTGTGTTCTTTTGTGTGTTCTTCTGATTTCCTTTCTCTTCTCCGTTCTTTTGTGTGCTCTTGTGTTCTATTGTTGCACTGTTTTCCTTTCTCTTTTGTATTCTTTTGTTTATTGTATTCTGTTGTTTTCCTTTCTCTTTTGTGTTCTATTCTGTTCTACTCTTTTCCTTTCTCTTTTGTGTTCTTTTGTGCCCTTTTTTTTCCTTTTTTGTGTGTTCTATTCTGTTCTATTGTTTTCCTTTCGCTTTTGTGCTGTTTTCTGTTCTGTTGTGTGTTCCTTTGTGTTCTTCTGATTTCCTTTCTCTTCTTCATTCTTTTGAGTGCTATTGTGTTCTATTGCTGTATCGTTTTCCTTTCTCTTTTGTGTCCTATTGTGTTCTACTGCGGTCTATCGTTTTCATTTCTCTTTTGTGTTCTACTCTGTTCTATTGTGGTCCTTTCTCTTTCATGTTCTTTGGTGTTCTATTGTGTTCCTCTGTGTTACTTTCTCTTTTGTGTTATATTTTGTGCTATTGTGTGCTATTGCTTGCTGTTGAGTGCTATTGTGTGCTATTGCTTTTCTTTTGTGTTCTGTTGTGTTTATTTTGTTCTATTGAGTTCTGCTTCCTTTCTCTTTTTTGCTCTACTGCGTTCCATTGTTTTCTTTTCTCTTTTGTGTTCTACTGTGTTCTACTGGGTTCCATTGTGGTCTATTGTTTTCCTGTCTCGTTTGTGTTCTGTTGTGTTCTATTGTTTTCTACTGTTCTCTATTGAGTTCTTTTCCCTTTTCTGTACTATTGTCCTCTATTGTGTTACTTTCTCTTTTGCATTCTATTGCGTTCTATTGTGTTCTCGTGTTCCTTTCTCTGTTGTGTTCTGTCGTGTTCTACTGCATTCTATTCTTCTCCTTTCTCTATTGTGTTCTGCTGTGTTCTATTGTGTTACTCTCTTTTGCATTCTATTGTGTGCTGTTGTGTGCTGTTGTGTGCTGTTGTGTGCTGTTGTTTTCCTTTCTCTTTTGTGTTCTTTTGTGTGTTCTTGTGTTTTCTTCTGATTTCCTTTCTCTTCTCCGTTCTTTTGTGTGCTATTGTGTTCTGTTGTTGCATTGTTTTCCTTTCTCTTTTGTATTCTTTTGTGTTTATTGTGTTCTATTTTTATAGTCTTCTATTTTTTTCTTTCTCTTTTGTGTTCTATTCTGTTCTGTTGTTTTCCTTTTTCTTTTCTGTTCTTTTGTGCTCTTGTTTTCCTTTCTTTTCCGTGTTCTATTAGTTCTATTGTTTTCCTTTCTCTTTTGTATTCTTTTGTGTTAGTTTTGTTCTATTGAGTTATCTTGTTTTCCTTTCTCTTTTGTGTTCTACTGTGTTCTACTGAGTTCCATTTTGTCCCATTGTTTTCCTTTCTTTTTTGTGTTCTGTTGCGTTCTATTGTGTTACTTTGTCTTTTGTGTTCTGTTGTGTGCTGCTGTGTGCTGCTGTGTGCTGTTGTGTTCTTTTCTCTTTTGTGTTCTATTTTGTTCTTGTGTTTTGTTGTGTTGTATTGCTTTCCTTTCTCTTTTATATTCTTTTGTTTATTGTGTTCTGTTCTTTCCTTTCTCTTTTGTGTTCTATTCTGTCCTATTGTTTTTCTTTCTCTTTTGTGTTCTTTTGTGCTCTTTGGTTTTCCTTTTTTTGTGTGTGTTCTATTCTGTTCTATTGTTTTCCTTTCTCTTTTGTGCTGTTTTGTGTTCCGTTGTGTGTTCGTTTGTGTTCTTCTGATTTCCTTTCTCTTCTCCGTTCTTTTGTGTTTATTGCGTTCTATTGCTCTATTGTTTTCCTTTCACGTTTGTGTTCTTTTGTGTTTATTGTCTTCTATTGTGTTCCTCTCTCTCTTTGTGCTCTATTCTGTTCTGTTGTTTTCCGTTCTCTTTTCTCTTCTTTTGTACTCTTTTGTTTTCCTTTCTTTTCTGCGTTCTATTGAGTTATCTTGTTTTCTTTTCTCGCTTGTGTTCTACTGTGTTCTACTGTGTTCCGTTGGGGTCTACTTTTTTTCCTATCTCATTTGAGTTCCATTGTGTTCTCTTGTTTTCCATTGTTGTCTGTTGTTTTCCTTTCTCTTTTGTGTTCTATTGTGTTCTACTGTGGTCTATTGTTTTCATTTCTATTTTGTGTTCTACTCTGTTCTATTGTTTTCTTTTCTCTGTTGTGTTCTACTGTGTTCTATACTCTCTTTTGCGCTCTGTTGTGTTGTGTTGTGTGCTGATGTGTGCTATTGTGTGCTATTGTTTTCCTTTCTCTTTTGTGTTCTTTTGTGTGTTCTTCTGATTTCCTTTCTCTTCTCCGTTCTTTTGTGTGCTCTTGTGTTCTATTGTTGCACTGTTTTCCTTTCTCTTTTGTATTCTTTTGTTTATTGTATTCTGTTGTTTTCCTTTCTCTTTTGTGTTCTATTCTGTTCTACTCTTCTCCTTTCTCTTTTGTGTTCTTTTGTGCCCTTTTTTTTCCTTTTTGTGTGTTCTATTCTGTTCTATTGTTTTCCTTTCGCTTTTGTGCTGTTTTCTGTTCTGTTGTGTGTTCCTTTGTGTTCTTCTGATTTCCTTTCTCTTCTTCATTCTTTTGAGTGCTATTGTGTTCTATTGCTGTATCGTTTTCCTTTCTCTTTTGTGTCCTATTGTGTTCTACTGCGGTCTATCGTTTTCATTTCTCTTTTGTGTTCTACTCTGTTCTATTGTGGTCCTTTCTCTTTCATGTTCTTTGGTGTTCTATTGTGTTCCTCTGTGTTACTTTCTCTTTTGTGTTATATTTTGTGCTATTGTGTGCTATTGCTTGCTGTTGAGTGCTATTGTGTGCTATTGCTTTTCTTTTGTGTTCTGTTGTGTTTATTTTGTTCTATTGAGTTCTGCTTCCTTTCTCTTTTTTGCTCTACTGCGTTCCATTGTTTTCTTTTCTCTTTTGTGTTCTACTGTGTTCTACTGGGTTCCATTGTGGTCTATTGTTTTCCTGTCTCGCTTGTGTTCTGTTGTGTTCTATTGTTTTCTACTGTTCTCTATTGAGTTCTTTTCCCTTTTCTGTACTATTGTCCTCTATTGTGTTACTTTCTCTTTTGCATTCTATTGCGTTCTATTGTGTTCTCGTGTTCCTTTCTCTGTTGTGTTCTGTCGTGTTCTACTGCATTCTATTCTTCTCCTTTCTCTATTGTGTTCTGCTGTGTTCTATTGTGTTACTCTCTTTTGCATTCTATTGTGTGCTGTTGTGTGCTGTTGTGTGCTGTTGTTTTCCTTTCTCTTTTGTGTTCTTTTGTGTGTTCTTGTGTTTTCTTCTGATTTCCTTTCTCTTCTCCGTTCTTTTGTGTGCTATTGTGTTCTGTTGTTGCATTGTTTTCCTTTCTCTTTTGTATTCTTTTGTGTTTATTGTGTTCTATTTTTATAGTCTTCTATTTTTTTCTTTCTCTTTTGTGTTCTATTCTGTTCTGTTGTTTTCCTTTTTCTTTTCTGTTCTTTTGTGCTCTTGTTTTCCTTTCTTTTCCGTGTTCTATTAGTTCTATTGTTTTCCTTTCTCTTTTGTATTCTTTTGTGTTAGTTTTGTTCTATTGAGTTATCTTGTTTTCCTTTCTCTTTTGTGTTCTACTGTGTTCTACTGAGTTCCATTTTGTCCCATTGTTTTCCTTTCTTTTTTGTGTTCTGTTGCGTTCTATTGTGTTACTTTGTCTTTTGTGTTCTGTTGTGTGCTGCTGTGTGCTGCTGTGTGCTGTTGTGTTCTTTTCTCTTTTGTGTTCTATTTTGTTCTTGTGTTCTGTTGTGTTGTATTGCTTTCCTTTCTCTTTTATATTCTTTTGTTTATTGTGTTCTGTTCTTTCCTTTCTCTTTTGTGTTCTATTCTGTCCTATTGTTTTTCTTTCTCTTTTGTGTTCTTTTGTGCTCTTTGGTTTTCCTTTTTTTGTGTGTGTTCTATTCTGTTCTATTGTTTTCCTTTCTCTTTTGTGCTGTTTTGTGTTCCGTTGTGTGTTCGTTTGTGTTCTTCTGATTTCCTTTCTCTTCTCCGTTCTTTTGTGTTTATTGCGTTCTATTGCTCTATTGTTTTCCTTTCACGTTTGTGTTCTTTTGTGTTTATTGTCTTCTATTGTGTTCCTTTCTCTCTTTGTGCTCTATTCTGTTCTGTTGTTTTCCGTTCTCTTTTCTCTTCTTTTGTACTCTTTTGTTTTCCTTTCTTTTCTGCGTTCTATTGAGTTATCTTGTTTTCTTTTCTCTCTTGTGTTCTACTGTGTTCTACTGTGTTCCGTTAGGGTCTACTTTTTTTCCTATCTCATTTGAGTTCCATTGTGTTCTCTTGTTTTCCATTGTTGTCTGTTGTTTTCCTTTCTCTTTTGTGTTCTATTGTGTTCTACTGTGGTCTATTGTTTTCATTTCTATTTTGTGTTCTACTCTGTTCTATTGTTTTCTTTTCTCTGTTGTGTTCTACTGTGTTCTATACTCTCTTTTGCGCTCTGTTGTGTTGTGTTGTGTGCTGATGTGTGCTATTGTGTGCTATTGTTTTCCTTTCTCTTTTGTGTTCTTTTGTGTGTTCTTCTGATTTCCTTTCTCTTCTCCGTTCTTTTGTGTGCTCTTGTGTTCTATTGTTGCACTGTTTTCCTTTCTCTTTTGTATTCTTTTGTTTATTGTATTCTGTTGTTTTCCTTTCTCTTTTGTGTTCTATTCTGTTCTACTCTTTTCCTTTCTCTTTTGTGTTCTTTTGTGCCCTTTTTTTTCCTTTTTTGTGTGTTCTATTCTGTTCTATTGTTTTCCTTTCGCTTTTGTGCTGTTTTCTGTTCTGTTGTGTGTTCCTTTGTGTTCTTCTGATTTCCTTTCTCTTCTTCATTCTTTTGAGTGCTATTGTGTTCTATTGCTGTATCGTTTTCCTTTCTCTTTTGTGTCCTATTGTGTTCTACTGCGGTCTATCGTTTTCATTTCTCTTTTGTGTTCTACTCTGTTCTATTGTGGTCCTTTCTCTTTCATGTTCTTTGGTGTTCTATTGTGTTCCTCTGTGTTACTTTCTCTTTTGTGTTATATTTTGTGCTATTGTGTGCTATTGCTTGCTGTTGAGTGCTATTGTGTGCTATTGCTTTTCTTTTGTGTTCTGTTGTGTTTATTTTGTTCTATTGAGTTCTGCTTCCTTTCTCTTTTTTGCTCTACTGCGTTCCATTGTTTTCTTTTCTCTTTTGTGTTCTACTGTGTTCTACTGGGTTCCATTGTGGTCTATTGTTTTCCTGTCTCGCTTGTGTTCTGTTGTGTTCTATTGTTTTCTACTGTTCTCTACTGAGTTCTTTTCCCTTTTCTGTACTATTGTCCTCTATTGTGTTACTTTCTCTTTTGCATTCTATTGCGTTCTATTGTGTTCTCGTGTTCCTTTCTCTGTTGTGTTCTGTCGTGTTCTACTGCATTCTATTCTTCTCCTTTCTCTATTGTGTTCTGCTGTGTTCTATTGTGTTACTCTCTTTTGCATTCTATTGTGTGCTGTTGTGTGCTGTTGTGTGCTGTTGTGTGCTGTTGTTTTCCTTTCTCTTTTGTGTTCTTTTGTGTGTTCTTGTGTTTTCTTCTGATTTCCTTTCTCTTCTCCGTTCTTTTGTGTGCTATTGTGTTCTGTTGTTGCATTGTTTTCCTTTCTCTTTTGTATTCTTTTGTGTTTATTGTGTTCTATTTTTATAGTCTTCTATTTTTTTCTTTCTCTTTTGTGTTCTATTCTGTTCTGTTGTTTTCCTTTTTCTTTTCTGTTCTTTTGTGCTCTTGTTTTCCTTTCTTTTCCGTGTTCTATTAGTTCTATTGTTTTCCTTTCTCTTTTGTATTCTTTTGTGTTAGTTTTGTTCTATTGAGTTATCTTGTTTTCCTTTCTCTTTTGTGTTCTACTGTGTTCTACTGAGTTCCATTTTGTCCCATTGTTTTCCTTTCTTTTTTGTGTTCTGTTGCGTTCTATTGTGTTACTTTGTCTTTTGTGTTCTGTTGTGTGCTGCTGTGTGCTGCTGTGTGCTGTTGTGTTCTTTTCTCTTTTGTGTTCTATTTTGTTCTTCTGTTCTGTTGTGTTGTATTGCTTTCCTTTCTCTTTTATATTCTTTTGTTTATTGTGTTCTGTTCTTTCCTTTCTCTTTTGTGTTCTATTCTGTTCTATTGTTTTTCTTTCTCTTTTGTGTTCTTTTGTGCTCTTTGGTTTTCCTTTTTTTGTGTGTGTTCTATTCTGTTCTATTGTTTTCCTTTCTCTTTTGTGCTGTTTTGTGTTCCGTTGTGTGTTCGTTTGTGTTCTTCTGATTTCCTTTCTCTTCTCCGTTCTTTTGTGTTTATTGCGTTCTATTGCTCTATTGTTTTCCTTTCACGTTTGTGTTCTTTTGTGTTTATTGTCTTCTATTGTGTTCCTTTCTCTCTTTGTGCTCTATTCTGTTCTGTTGTTTTCCGTTCTCTTTTCTCTTCTTTTGTACTCTTTTGTTTTCCTTTCTTTTCTGCGTTCTATTGAGTTATCTTGTTTTCTTTTCTCTCTTGTGTTCTACTGTGTTCTACTGTGTTCCGTTGGGGTCTACTTTTTTTCCTATCTCATTTGAGTTCCATTGTGTTCTCTTGTTTTCCATTGTTGTCTGTTGTTTTCCTTTCTCTTTTGTGTTCTATTGTGTTCTACTGTGGTCTATTGTTTTCATTTCTATTTTGTGTTCTACTCTGTTCTATTGTTTTCTTTTCTCTGTTGTGTTCTACTGTGTTCTATACTCTCTTTTGCGCTCTGTTGTGTTGTGTTGTGTGCTGATGTGTGCTATTGTGTGCTATTGTTTTCCTTTCTCTTTTGTGTTCTTTTGTGTGTTCTTCTGATTTCCTTTCTCTTCTCCGTTCTTTTGTGTGCTCTTGTGTTCTATTGTTGCACTGTTTTCCTTTCTCTTTTGTATTCTTTTGTTTATTGTATTCTGTTTTTTTCCTTTCTCTTTTGTGTTCTATTCTGTTCTACTCTTTTCCTTTCTCTTTTGTGTTCTTTTGTGCTCTTTTTTTTCCTTTTTTGTGTGTTCTATTCTGTTCTATTGTTTTCCTTTCGCTTTTGTGCTGTTTTCTGTTCTGTTGTGTGTTCCTTTGTGTTCTTCTGATTTCCTTTCTCTTCTTCATTCTTTTGAGTGCTATTGTGTTCTATTGCTGTATCGTTTTCCTTTCTCTTTTGTGTCCTATTGTGTTCTACTGCGGTCTATCGTTTTCATTTCTCTTTTGTGTTCTACTCTGTTCTATTGTGGTCCTTTCTCTTTCATGTTCTTTGGTGTTCTATTGTGTTCCTCTGTGTTACTTTCTCTTTTGTGTTATATTTTGTGCTATTGTGTGCTATTGCTTGCTGTTGAGTGCTATTGTGTGCTATTGCTTTTCTTTTGTGTTCTGTTGTGTTTATTTTGTTCTATTGAGTTCTGCTTCCTTTCTCTTTTTTGCTCTACTGCGTTCCATTGTTTTCTTTTCTCTTTTGTGTTCTACTGTGTTCTACTGGGTTCCATTGTGGTCTATTGTTTTCCTATCTCGTTTGTGTTCTGTTGTGTTCTATTGTTTTCTACTGTTCTCTATTGAGTTCTTTTCCCTTTTCTGTACTATTGTCCTCTATTGTGTTACTTTCTCTTTTGCATTCTATTGCGTTCTATTGTGTTCTCGTGTTCCTTTCTCTGTTGTGTTCTGTCGTGTTCTACTGCATTCTATTCTTCTCCTTTCTCTATTGTGTTCTGCTGTGTTCTATTGTGTTACTCTCTTTTGCATTCTATTGTGTGCTGTTGTGTGCTGTTGTGTGCTGTTGTGTGCTGTTGTTTTCCTTTCTCTTTTGTGTTCTTTTGTGTGTTCTTGTGTTTTCTTCTGATTTCCTTTCTCTTCTCCGTTCTTTTGTGTGCTATTGTGTTCTGTTGTTGCATTGTTTTCCTTTCTCTTTTGTATTCTTTTGTGTTTATTGTGTTCTATTTTTATAGTCTTCTATTTTTTTCTTTCTCTTTTGTGTTCTATTCTGTTCTGTTGTTTTCCTTTTTCTTTTCTGTTCTTTTGTGCTCTTGTTTTCCTTTCTTTTCCGTGTTCTATTAGTTCTATTGTTTTCCTTTCTCTTTTGTATTCTTTTGTGTTAGTTTTGTTCTATTGAGTTATCTTGTTTTCCTTTCTCTTTTGTGTTCTACTGTGTTCTACTGAGTTCCATTTTGTCCCATTGTTTTCCTTTCTTTTTTGTGTTCTGTTGCGTTCTATTGTGTTACTTTGTCTTTTGTGTTCTGTTGTGTGCTGCTGTGTGCTGCTGTGTGCTGTTGTGTTCTTTTCTCTTTTGTGTTCTATTTTGTTCTTGTGTTCTGTTGTGTTGTATTGCTTTCCTTTCTCTTTTATATTCTTTTGTTTATTGTGTTCTGTTCTTTCCTTTCTCTTTTGTGTTCTATTCTGTTCTATTGTTTTTCTTTCTCTTTTGTGTTCTTTTGTGCTCTTTGGTTTTCCTTTTTTTGTGTGTGTTCTATTCTGTTCTATTGTTTTCCTTTCTCTTTTGTGCTGTTTTGTGTTCCGTTGTGTGTTCGTTTGTGTTCTTCTGATTTCCTTTCTCTTCTCCGTTCTTTTGTGTTTATTGCGTTCTATTGCTCTATTGTTTTCCTTTCACGTTTGTGTTCTTTTGTGTTTATTGTCTTCTATTGTGTTCCTCTCTCTCTTTGTGCTCTATTCTGTTCTGTTGTTTTCCGTTCTCTTTTCTCTTCTTTTGTACTCTTTTGTTTTCCTTTCTTTTCTGCGTTCTATTGAGTTATCCTGTTTTCTTTTCTCTCTTGTGTTCTACTGTGTTCTACTGTGTTCCGTTGGGGTCTACTTTTTTTCCTATCTCGTTTGAGTTCCGTTGTGTTCTCTTGTTTTCCATTGTTGTCTGTTGTTTTCCTTTCTCTTTTGTGTTCTATTGTGTTCTACTGTGGTCTATTGTTTTCATTTCTATTTTGTGTTCTACTCTGTTCTATTGTTTTCTTTTCTCTGTTGTGTTCTACTGTGTTCTATACTCTCTTTTGCGCTCTGTTGTGTTGTGTTGTGTGCTGATGTGTGCTATTGTGTGCTATTGTTTTCCTTTCTCTTTTGTGTTCTTTTGTGTGTTCTTCTGATTTCCTTTCTCTTCTCCGTTCTTTTGTGTGCTCTTGTGTTCTATTGTTGCACTGTTTTCCTTTCTCTTTTGTATTCTTTTGTTTATTGTATTCTGTTGTTTTCCTTTCTCTTTTGTGTTCTATTCTGTTCTACTCTTTTCCTTTCTCTTTTGTGTTCTTTTGTGCTCTTTTTTTTTCCTTTTTTGTGTGTTCTATTCTGTTCTATTGTTTTCCTTTCGCTTTTGTGCTGTTTTCTGTTCTGTTGTGTGTTCCTTTGTGTTCTTCTGATTTCCTTTCTCTTCTTCATTCTTTTGAGTGCTATTGTGTTCTATTGCTGTATCGTTTTCCTTTCTCTTTTGTGTCCTATTGTGTTCTACTGCGGTCTATCGTTTTCATTTCTCTTTTGTGTTCTACTCTGTTCTATTGTGGTCCTTTCTCTTTCATGTTCTTTGGTGTTCTATTGTGTTCCTCTGTGTTACTTTCTCTTTTGTGTTATATTTTGTGCTATTGTGTGCTATTGCTTGCTGTTGAGTGCTATTGTGTGCTATTGCTTTTCTTTTGTGTTCTGTTGTGTTTATTTTGTTCTATTGAGTTCTGCTTCCTTTCTCTTTTTTGCTCTACTGCGTTCCATTGTTTTCTTTTCTCTTTTGTGTTCTACTGTGTTCTACTGGGTTCCATTGTGGTCTATTGTTTTCCTGTCTCGTTTGTGTTCTGTTGTGTTCTATTGTTTTCTACTGTTCTCTATTGAGTTCTTTTCCCTTTTCTGTACTATTGTCCTCTATTGTGTTACTTTCTCTTTTGCATTCTATTGCGTTCTATTGTGTTCTCGTGTTCCTTTCTCTGTTGTGTTCTGTCGTGTTCTACTGCATTCTATTCTTCTCCTTTCTCTATTGTGTTCTGCTGTGTTCTATTGTGTTACTCTCTTTTGCATTCTATTGTGTGCTGTTGTGTGCTGTTGTGTGCTGTTGTTTTCCTTTCTCTTTTGTGTTCTTTTGTGTGTTCTTGTGTTTTCTTCTGATTTCCTTTCTCTTCTCCGTTCTTTTGTGTGCTATTGTGTTCTGTTGTTGCATTGTTTTCCTTTCTCTTTTGTATTCTTTTGTGTTTATTGTGTTCTATTTTTATAGTCTTCTATTTTTTTCTTTCTCTTTTGTGTTCTATTCTGTTCTGTTGTTTTCCTTTTTCTTTTCTGTTCTTTTGTGCTCTTGTTTTCCTTTCTTTTCCGTGTTCTATTAGTTCTATTGTTTTCCTTTCTCTTTTGTATTCTTTTGTGTTAGTTTTGTTCTATTGAGTTATCTTGTTTTCCTTTCTCTTTTGTGTTCTACTGTGTTCTACTGAGTTCCATTTTGTCCCATTGTTTTCCTTTCTTTTTTGTGTTCTGTTGCGTTCTATTGTGTTACTTTGTCTTTTGTGTTCTGTTGTGTGCTGCTGTGTGCTGCTGTGTGCTGTTGTGTTCTTTTCTCTTTTGTGTTCTATTTTGTTCTTGTGTTCTGTTGTGTTGTATTGCTTTCCTTTCTCTTTTATATTCTTTTGTTTATTGTGTTCTGTTCTTTCCTTTCTCTTTTGTGTTCTATTCTGTCCTATTGTTTTTCTTTCTCTTTTGTGTTCTTTTGTGCTCTTTGGTTTTCCTTTTTTTGTGTGTGTTCTATTCTGTTCTATTGTTTTCCTTTCTCTTTTGTGCTGTTTTGTGTTCCGTTGTGTGTTCGTTTGTGTTCTTCTGATTTCCTTTCTCTTCTCCGTTCTTTTGTGTTTATTGCGTTCTATTGCTCTATTGTTTTCCTTTCACGTTTGTGTTCTTTTGTGTTTATTGTCTTCTATTGTGTTCCTTTCTCTCTTTGTGCTCTATTCTGTTCTGTTGTTTTCCGTTCTCTTTTCTCTTCTTTTGTACTCTTTTGTTTTCCTTTCTTTTCTGCGTTCTATTGAGTTATCTTGTTTTCTTTTCTCTCTTGTGTTCTACTGTGTTCTACTGTGTTCCGTTAGGGTCTACTTTTTTTCCTATCTCATTTGAGTTCCATTGTGTTCTCTTGTTTTCCATTGTTGTCTGTTGTTTTCCTTTCTCTTTTGTGTTCTATTGTGTTCTACTGTGGTCTATTGTTTTCATTTCTATTTTGTGTTCTACTCTGTTCTATTGTTTTCTTTTCTCTGTTGTGTTCTACTGTGTTCTATACTCTCTTTTGCGCTCTGTTGTGTTGTGTTGTGTGCTGATGTGTGCTATTGTGTGCTATTGTTTTCCTTTCTCTTTTGTGTTCTTTTGTGTGTTCTTCAGATTTCCTTTCTCTTCTCCATTCTTTTGTGTGCTCTTGTGTTCTATTGTTGCACTGTTTTCCTTTCTCTTTTGTATTCTTTTGTTTATTGTATTCTGTTTTTTTCCTTTCTCTTTTGTGTTCTATTCTGTTCTACTCTTTTCCTTTCTCTTTTGTGTTCTTTTGTGCTCTTTTTTTTCCTTTTTTGTGTGTTCTATTCTGTTCTATTGTTTTCCTTTCGCTTTTGTGCTGTTTTCTGTTCTGTTGTGTGTTCCTTTGTGTTCTTCTGATTTCCTTTCTCTTCTTCATTCTTTTGAGTGCTATTGTGTTCTATTGCTGTATCGTTTTCCTTTCTCTTTTGTGTCCTATTGTGTTCTACTGCGGTCTATCGTTTTCATTTCTCTTTTGTGTTCTACTCTGTTCTATTGTGGTCCTTTCTCTTTCATGTTCTTCGGTGTTCTATTGTGTTCCTCTGTGTTACTTTCTCTTTTGTGTTATATTTTGTGCTATTGTGTGCTATTGCTTGCTGTTGAGTGCTATTGTGTGCTATTGCTTTTCTTTTGTGTTCTGTTGTGTTTATTTTGTTCTATTGAGTTCTGCTTCCTTTCTCTTTTTTGCTCTACTGCGTTCCATTGTTTTCTTTTCTCTTTTGTGTTCTACTGTGTTCTACTGGGTTCCATTGTGGTCTATTGTTTTCCTGTCTCGCTTGTGTTCTGTTGTGTTCTATTGTTTTCTACTGTTCTCTACTGAGTTCTTTTCCCTTTTCTGTACTATTGTCCTCTATTGTGTTACTTTCTCTTTTGCATTCTATTGCGTTCTATTGTGTTCTCGTGTTCCTTTCTCTGTTGTGTTCTGTCGTGTTCTACTGCATTCTATTCTTCTCCTTTCTCTATTGTGTTCTGCTGTGTTCTATTGTGTTACTCTCTTTTGCATTCTATTGTGTGCTGTTGTGTGCTGTTGTGTGCTGTTGTGTGCTGTTGTTTTCCTTTCTCTTTTGTGTTCTTTTGTGTGTTCTTGTGTTTTCTTCTGATTTCCTTTCTCTTCTCCGTTCTTTTGTGTGCTATTGTGTTCTGTTGTTGCATTGTTTTCCTTTCTCTTTTGTATTCTTTTGTGTTTATTGTGTTCTATTTTTATAGTCTTCTATTTTTTTCTTTCTCTTTTGTGTTCTATTCTGTTCTGTTGTTTTCCTTTTTCTTTTCTGTTCTTTTGTGCTCTTGTTTTCCTTTCTTTTCCGTGTTCTATTAGTTCTATTGTTTTCCTTTCTCTTTTGTATTCTTTTGTGTTAGTTTTGTTCTATTGAGTTATCTTGTTTTCCTTTCTCTTTTGTGTTCTACTGTGTTCTACTGAGTTCCATTTTGTCCCATTGTTTTCCTTTCTTTTTTGTGTTCTGTTGCGTTCTATTGTGTTACTTTGTCTTTTGTGTTCTGTTGTGTGCTGCTGTGTGCTGCTGTGTGCTGTTGTGTTCTTTTCTCTTTTGTGTTCTATTTTGTTCTTGTGTTCTGTTGTGTTGTATTGCTTTCCTTTCTCTTTTATATTCTTTTGTTTATTGTGTTCTGTTCTTTCCTTTCTCTTTTGTGTTCTATTCTGTCCTATTGTTTTTCTTTCTCTTTTGTGTTCTTTTGTGCTCTTTGGTTTTCCTTTTTTTGTGTGTGTTCTATTCTGTTCTATTGTTTTCCTTTCTCTTTTGTGCTGTTTTGTGTTCCGTTGTGTGTTCGTTTGTGTTCTTCTGATTTCCTTTCTCTTCTCCGTTCTTTTGTGTTTATTGCGTTCTATTGCTCTATTGTTTTCCTTTCACGTTTGTGTTCTTTTGTGTTTATTGTCTTCTATTGTGTTCCTTTCTCTCTTTGTGCTCTATTCTGTTCTGTTGTTTTCCGTTCTCTTTTCTCTTCTTTTGTACTCTTTTGTTTTCCTTTCTTTTCTGCGTTCTATTGAGTTATCTTGTTTTCTTTTCTCTCTTGTGTTCTACTGTGTTCTACTGTGTTCCGTTAGGGTCTACTTTTTTTCCTATCTCATTTGAGTTCCATTGTGTTCTCTTGTTTTCCATTGTTGTCTGTTGTTTTCCTTTCTCTTTTGTGTTCTATTGTGTTCTACTGTGGTCTATTGTTTTCATTTCTATTTTGTGTTCTACTCTGTTCTATTGTTTTCTTTTCTCTGTTGTGTTCTACTGTGTTCTATACTCTCTTTTGCGCTCTGTTGTGTTGTGTTGTGTGCTGATGTGTGCTATTGTGTGCTATTGTTTTCCTTTCTCTTTTGTGTTCTTTTGTGTGTTCTTCAGATTTCCTTTCTCTTCTCCATTCTTTTGTGTGCTCTTGTGTTCTATTGTTGCACTGTTTTCCTTTCTCTTTTGTATTCTTTTGTTTATTGTATTCTGTTTTTTTCCTTTCTCTTTTGTGTTCTATTCTGTTCTACTCTTTTCCTTTCTCTTTTGTGTTCTTTTGTGCTCTTTTTTTTTCCTTTTTTGTGTGTTCTATTCTGTTCTATTGTTTTCCTTTCGCTTTTGTGCTGTTTTCTGTTCTGTTGTGTGTTCCTTTGTGTTCTTCTGATTTCCTTTCTCTTCTTCATTCTTTTGAGTGCTATTGTGTTCTATTGCTGTATCGTTTTCCTTTCTCTTTTGTGTCCTATTGTGTTCTACTGCGGTCTATCGTTTTCATTTCTCTTTTGTGTTCTACTCTGTTCTATTGTGGTCCTTTCTCTTTCATGTTCTTTGGTGTTCTATTGTGTTCCTCTGTGTTACTTTCTCTTTTGTGTTATATTTTGTGCTATTGTGTGCTATTGCTTGCTGTTGAGTGCTATTGTGTGCTATTGCTTTTCTTTTGTGTTCTGTTGTGTTTATTTTGTTCTATTGAGTTCTGCTTCCTTTCTCTTTTTTGCTCTACTGCGTTCCATTGTTTTCTTTTCTCTTTTGTGTTCTACTGTGTTCTACTGGGTTCCATTGTGGTCTATTGTTTTCCTGTCTCGCTTGTGTTCTGTTGTGTTCTATTGTTTTCTACTGTTCTCTATTGAGTTCTTTTCCCTTTTCTGTACTATTGTCCTCTATTGTGTTACTTTCTCTTTTGCATTCTATTGCGTTCTATTGTGTTCTCGTGTTCCTTTCTCTGTTGTGTTCTGTCGTGTTCTACTGCATTCTATTCTTCTCCTTTCTCTATTGTGTTCTGCTGTGTTCTATTGTGTTACTCTCTTTTGCATTCTATTGTGTGCTGTTGTGTGCTGTTGTGTGCTGTTGTGTGCTGTTGTTTTCCTTTCTCTTTTGTGTTCTTTTGTGTGTTCTTGTGTTTTCTTCTGATTTCCTTTCTCTTCTCCGTTCTTTTGTGTGCTATTGTGTTCTGTTGTTGCATTGTTTTCCTTTCTCTTTTGTATTCTTTTGTGTTTATTGTGTTCTATTTTTATAGTCTTCTATTTTTTTCTTTCTCTTTTGTGTTCTATTCTGTTCTGTTGTTTTCCTTTTTCTTTTCTGTTCTTTTGTGCTCTTGTTTTCCTTTCTTTTCCGTGTTCTATTAGTTCTATTGTTTTCCTTTCTCTTTTGTATTCTTTTGTGTTAGTTTTGTTCTATTGAGTTATCTTGTTTTCCTTTCTCTTTTGTGTTCTACTGTGTTCTACTGAGTTCCATTTTGTCCCATTGTTTTCCTTTCTTTTTTGTGTTCTGTTGCGTTCTATTGTGTTACTTTGTCTTTTGTGTTCTGTTGTGTGCTGCTGTGTGCTGCTGTGTGCTGTTGTGTTCTTTTCTCTTTTGTGTTCTATTTTGTTCTTGTGTTCTGTTGTGTTGTATTGCTTTCCTTTCTCTTTTATATTCTTTTGTTTATTGTGTTCTGTTCTTTCCTTTCTCTTTTGTGTTCTATTCTGTCCTATTGTTTTTCTTTCTCTTTTGTGTTCTTTTGTGCTCTTTGGTTTTCCTTTTTTTGTGTGTGTTCTATTCTGTTGTATTGTTTTCCTTTCTCTTTTGTGCTGTTTTGTGTTCCGTTGTGTGTTCGTTTGTGTTCTTCTGATTTCCTTTCTCTTCTCCGTTCTTTTGTGTTTATTGCGTTCTATTGCTCTATTGTTTTCCTTTCACGTTTGTGTTCTTTTGTGTTTATTGTCTTCTATTGTGTTCCTTTCTCTCTTTGTGCTCTATTCTGTTCTGTTGTTTTCCGTTCTCTTTTCTCTTCTTTTGTACTCTTTTGTTTTCCTTTCTTTTCTGCGTTCTATTGAGTTATCTTGTTTTCTTTTCTCGCTTGTGTTCTACTGTGTTCTACTGTGTTCCGTTGGGGTCTACTTTTTTTCCTATCTCATTTGAGTTCCATTGTGTTCTCTTGTTTTCCATTGTTGTCTGTTGTTTTCCTTTCTCTTTTGTGTTCTATTGTGTTCTACTGTGGTCTATTGTTTTCATTTCTATTTTGTGTTCTACTCTGTTCTATTGTTTTCTTTTCTCTGTTGTGTTCTACTGTGTTCTATACTCTCTTTTGCGCTCTGTTGTGTTGTGTTGTGTGCTGATGTGTGCTATTGTGTGCTATTGTTTTCCTTTCTCTTTTGTGTTCTTTTGTGTGTTCTTCTGATTTCCTTTCTCTTCTCCGTTCTTTTGTGTGCTCTTGTGTTCTATTGTTGCACTGTTTTCCTTTCTCTTTTGTATTCTTTTGTTTATTGTATTCTGTTTTTTTCCTTTCTCTTTTGTGTTCTATTCTGTTCTACTCTTTTCCTTTCTCTTTTGTGTTCTTTTGTGCCCTTTTTTTCCTTTTTTGTGTGTTCTATTCTGTTCTATTGTTTTCCTTTCGCTTTTGTGCTGTTTTCTGTTCTGTTGTGTGTTCCTTTGTGTTCTTCTGATTTCCTTTCTCTTCTTCATTCTTTTGAGTGCTATTGTGTTCTATTGCTGTATCGTTTTCCTTTCTCTTTTGTGTCCTATTGTGTTCTACTGCGGTCTATCGTTTTCATTTCTCTTTTGTGTTCTACTCTGTTCTATTGTGGTCCTTTCTCTTTCATGTTCTTTGGTGTTCTATTGTGTTCCTCTGTGTTACTTTCTCTTTTGTGTTATATTTTGTGCTATTGTGTGCTATTGCTTGCTGTTGAGTGCTATTGTGTGCTATTGCTTTTCTTTTGTGTTCTGTTGTGTTTATTTTGTTCTATTGAGTTCTGCTTCCTTTCTCTTTTTTGCTCTACTGCGTTCCATTGTTTTCTTTTCTCTTTTGTGTTCTACTGTGTTCTACTGGGTTCCATTGTGGTCTATTGTTTTCCTGTCTCGCTTGTGTTCTGTTGTGTTCTATTGTTTTCTACTGTTCTCTATTGAGTTCTTTTCCCTTTTCTGTACTATTGTCCTCTATTGTGTTACTTTCTCTTTTGCATTCTATTGCGTTCTATTGTGTTCTCGTGTTCCTTTCTCTGTTGTGTTCTGTCGTGTTCTACTGCATTCTATTCTTCTCCTTTCTCTATTGTGTTCTGCTGTGTTCTATTGTGTTACTCTCTTTTGCATTCTATTGTGTGCTGTTGTGTGCTGTTGTGTGCTGTTGTTTTCCTTTCTCTTTTGTGTTCTTTTGTGTGTTCTTGTGTTTTCTTCTGATTTCCTTTCTCTTCTCCGTTCTTTTGTGTGCTATTGTGTTCTGTTGTTGCATTGTTTTCCTTTCTCTTTTGTATTCTTTTGTGTTTATTGTGTTCTATTTTTATAGTCTTCTATTTTTTTCTTTCTCTTTTGTGTTCTATTCTGTTCTGTTGTTTTCCTTTTTCTTTTCTGTTCTTTTGTGCTCTTGTTTTCCTTTCTTTTCCGTGTTCTATTAGTTCTATTGTTTTCCTTTCTCTTTTGTATTCTTTTGTGTTAGTTTTGTTCTATTGAGTTATCTTGTTTTCCTTTCTCTTTTGTGTTCTACTGTGTTCTACTGAGTTCCATTTTGTCCCATTGTTTTCCTTTCTTTTTTGTGTTCTGTTGCGTTCTATTGTGTTACTTTGTCTTTTGTGTTCTGTTGTGTGCTGCTGTGTGCTGCTGTGTGCTGTTGTGTTCTTTTCTCTTTTGTGTTCTATTTTGTTCTTGTGTTCTGTTGTGTTGTATTGCTTTCCTTTCTCTTTTATATTCTTTTGTTTATTGTGTTCTGTTCTTTCCTTTCTCTTTTGTGTTCTATTCTGTCCTATTGTTTTTCTTTCTCTTTTGTGTTCTTTTGTGCTCTTTGGTTTTCCTTTTTTTGTGTGTGTTCTATTCTGTTCTATTGTTTTCCTTTCTCTTTTGTGCTGTTTTGTGTTCCGTTGTGTGTTCGTTTGTGTTCTTCTGATTTCCTTTCTCTTCTCCGTTCTTTTGTGTTTATTGCGTTCTATTGCTCTATTGTTTTCCTTTCACGTTTGTGTTCTTTTGTGTTTATTGTCTTCTATTGTGTTCCTTTCTCTCTTTGTGCTCTATTCTGTTCTGTTGTTTTCCGTTCTCTTTTCTCTTCTTTTGTACTCTTTTGTTTTCCTTTCTTTTCTGCGTTCTATTGAGTTATCTTGTTTTCTTTTCTCTCTTGTGTTCTACTGTGTTCTACTGTGTTCCGTTAGGGTCTACTTTTTTTCCTATCTCATTTGAGTTCCATTGTGTTCTCTTGTTTTCCATTGTTGTCTGTTGTTTTCCTTTCTCTTTTGTGTTCTATTGTGTTCTACTGTGGTCTATTGTTTTCATTTCTATTTTGTGTTCTACTCTGTTCTATTGTTTTCTTTTCTCTGTTGTGTTCTACTGTGTTCTATACTCTCTTTTGCGCTCTGTTGTGTTGTGTTGTGTGCTGATGTGTGCTATTGTGTGCTATTGTTTTCCTTTCTCTTTTGTGTTCTTTTGTGTGTTCTTCTGATTTCCTTTCTCTTCTCCGTTCTTTTGTGTGCTCTTGTGTTCTATTGTTGCACTGTTTTCCTTTCTCTTTTGTATTCTTTTGTTTATTGTATTCTGTTTTTTTCCTTTCTCTTTTGTGTTCTATTCTGTTCTACTCTTTTCCTTTCTCTTTTGTGTTCTTTTGTGCTCTTTTTTTTTCCTTTTTTGTGTGTTCTATTCTGTTCTATTGTTTTCCTTTCGCTTTTGTGCTGTTTTCTGTTCTGTTGTGTGTTCCTTTGTGTTCTTCTGATTTCCTTTCTCTTCTTCATTCTTTTGAGTGCTATTGTGTTCTATTGCTGTATCGTTTTCCTTTCTCTTTTGTGTCCTATTGTGTTCTACTGCGGTCTATCGTTTTCATTTCTCTTTTGTGTTCTACTCTGTTCTATTGTGGTCCTTTCTCTTTCATGTTCTTCGGTGTTCTATTGTGTTCCTCTGTGTTACTTTCTCTTTTGTGTTATATTTTGTGCTATTGTATGCTATTGCTTGCTGTTGAGTGCTATTGAGTGCTATTGCTTTTCTTTTGTGTTCTGTTGTGTTTATTTTGTTCTATTGAGTTCTGCTTCCTTTCTCTTTTTTGCTCTACTGCGTTCCATTGTTTTCTTTTCTCTTTTGTGTTCTACTGTGTTCTACTGGGTTCCATTGTGGTCTATTGTTTTCCTGTCTCGTTTGTGTTCTGTTGTGTTCTATTGTTTTCTACTGTTCTCTATTGAGTTCTTTTCCCTTTTCTGTACTATTGTCCTCTATTGTGTTACTTTCTCTTTTGCATTCTATTGCGTTCTATTGTGTTCTCGTGTTCCTTTCTCTGTTGTGTTCTGTCATGTTCTACTGCATTCTATTCTTCTCCTTTCTCTATTGTGTTCTGCTGTGTTCTATTGTGTTACTCTCTTTTGCATTCTATTGTGTGCTGTTGTGTGCTGTTGTGTGCTGTTGTGTGCTGTTGTTTTCCTTTCTCTTTTGTGTTCTTTTGTGTGTTCTTGTGTTTTCTTCTGATTTCCTTTCTCTTCTCCGTTCTTTTGTGTGCTATTGTGTTCTGTTGTTGCATTGTTTTCCTTTCTCTTTTGTATTCTTTTGTGTTTATTGTGTTCTATTTTTATAGTCTTCTATTTTTTTCTTTCTCTTTTGTGTTCTATTCTGTTCTGTTGTTTTCCTTTTTCTTTTCTGTTCTTTTGTGCTCTTGTTTTCCTTTCTTTTCCGTGTTCTATTAGTTCTATTGTTTTCCTTTCTCTTTTGTATTCTTTTGTGTTAGTTTTGTTCTATTGAGTTATCTTGTTTTCCTTTCTCTTTTGTGTTCTACTGTGTTCTACTGAGTTCCATTTTGTCCCATTGTTTTCCTTTCTTTTTTGTGTTCTGTTGCGTTCTATTGTGTTACTTTGTCTTTTGTGTTCTGTTGTGTGCTGCTGTGTGCTGCTGTGTGCTGTTGTGTTCTTTTCTCTTTTGTGTTCTATTTTGTTCTTGTGTTCTGTTGTGTTGTATTGCTTTCCTTTCTCTTTTATATTCTTTTGTTTATTGTGTTCTGTTCTTTCCTTTCTCTTTTGTGTTCTATTCTGTCCTATTGTTTTTCTTTCTCTTTTGTGTTCTTTTGTGCTCTTTGGTTTTCCTTTTTTTGTGTGTGTTCTATTCTGTTGTATTGTTTTCCTTTCTCTTTTGTGCTGTTTTGTGTTCCGTTGTGTGTTCGTTTGTGTTCTTCTGATTTCCTTTCTCTTCTCCGTTCTTTTGTGTTTATTGCGTTCTATTGCTCTATTGTTTTCCTTTCACGTTTGTGTTCTTTTGTGTTTATTGTCTTCTATTGTGTTCCTTTCTCTCTTTGTGCTCTATTCTGTTCTGTTGTTTTCCGTTCTCTTTTCTCTTCTTTTGTACTCTTTTGTTTTCCTTTCTTTTCTGCGTTCTATTGAGTTATCTTGTTTTCTTTTCTCTCTTGTGTTCTACTGTGTTCTACTGTGTTCCGTTAGGGTCTACTTTTTTTCCTATCTCATTTGAGTTCCATTGTGTTCTCTTGTTTTCCATTGTTGTCTGTTGTTTTCCTTTCTCTTTTGTGTTCTATTGTGTTCTACTGTGGTCTATTGTTTTCATTTCTATTTTGTGTTCTACTCTGTTCTATTGTTTTCTTTTCTCTGTTGTGTTCTACTGTGTTCTATACTCTCTTTTGCGCTCTGTTGTGTTGTGTTGTGTGCTGATGTGTGCTATTGTGTGCTATTGTTTTCCTTTCTCTTTTGTGTTCTTTTGTGTGTTCTTCTGATTTCCTTTCTCTTCTCCGTTCTTTTGTGTGCTCTTGTGTTCTATTGTTGCACTGTTTTCCTTTCTCTTTTGTATTCTTTTGTTTATTGTATTCTGTTTTTTTCCTTTCTCTTTTGTGTTCTATTCTGTTCTACTCTTTTCCTTTCTCTTTTGTGTTCTTTTGTGCTCTTTTTTTTTCCTTTTTTGTGTGTTCTATTCTGTTCTATTGTTTTCCTTTCGCTTTTGTGCTGTTTTCTGTTCTGTTGTGTGTTCCTTTGTGTTCTTCTGATTTCCTTTCTCTTCTTCATTCTTTTGAGTGCTATTGTGTTCTATTGCTGTATCGTTTTCCTTTCTCTTTTGTGTCCTATTGTGTTCTACTGCGGTCTATCGTTTTCATTTCTCTTTTGTGTTCTACTCTGTTCTATTGTGGTCCTTTCTCTTTCATGTTCTTCGGTGTTCTATTGTGTTCCTCTGTGTTACTTTCTCTTTTGTGTTATATTTTGTGCTATTGTATGCTATTGCTTGCTGTTGAGTGCTATTGAGTGCTATTGCTTTTCTTTTGTGTTCTGTTGTGTTTATTTTGTTCTATTGAGTTCTGCTTCCTTTCTCTTTTTTGCTCTACTGCGTTCCATTGTTTTCTTTTCTCTTTTGTGTTCTACTGTGTTCTACTGGGTTCCATTGTGGTCTATTGTTTTCCTGTCTCGTTTGTGTTCTGTTGTGTTCTATTGTTTTCTACTGTTCTCTATTGAGTTCTTTTCCCTTTTCTGTACTATTGTCCTCTATTGTGTTACTTTCTCTTTTGCATTCTATTGCGTTCTATTGTGTTCTCGTGTTCCTTTCTCTGTTGTGTTCTGTCATGTTCTACTGCATTCTATTCTTCTCCTTTCTCTATTGTGTTCTGCTGTGTTCTATTGTGTTACTCTCTTTTGCATTCTATTGTGTGCTGTTGTGTGCTGTTGTGTGCTGTTGTGTGCTGTTGTTTTCCTTTCTCTTTTGTGTTCTTTTGTGTGTTCTTGTGTTTTCTTCTGATTTCCTTTCTCTTCTCCGTTCTTTTGTGTGCTATTGTGTTCTGTTGTTGCATTGTTTTCCTTTCTCTTTTGTATTCTTTTGTGTTTATTGTGTTCTATTTTTATAGTCTTCTATTTTTTTCTTTCTCTTTTGTGTTCTATTCTGTTCTGTTGTTTTCCTTTTTCTTTTCTGTTCTTTTGTGCTCTTGTTTTCCTTTCTTTTCCGTGTTCTATTAGTTCTATTGTTTTCCTTTCTCTTTTGTATTCTTTTGTGTTAGTTTTGTTCTATTGAGTTATCTTGTTTTCCTTTCTCTTTTGTGTTCTACTGTGTTCTACTGAGTTCCATTTTGTCCCATTGTTTTCCTTTCTTTTTTGTGTTCTGTTGCGTTCTATTGTGTTACTTTGTCTTTTGTGTTCTGTTGTGTGCTGCTGTGTGCTGCTGTGTGCTGTTGTGTTCTTTTCTCTTTTGTGTTCTATTTTGTTCTTGTGTTCTGTTGTGTTGTATTGCTTTCCTTTCTCTTTTATATTCTTTTGTTTATTGTGTTCTGTTCTTTCCTTTCTCTTTTGTGTTCTATTCTGTCCTATTGTTTTTCTTTCTCTTTTGTGTTCTTTTGTGCTCTTTGGTTTTCCTTTTTTTGTGTGTGTTCTATTCTGTTCTATTGTTTTCCTTTCTCTTTTGTGCTGTTTTGTGTTCCGTTGTGTGTTCGTTTGTGTTCTTCTGATTTCCTTTCTCTTCTCCGTTCTTTTGTGTTTATTGCGTTCTATTGCTCTATTGTTTTCCTTTCACGTTTGTGTTCTTTTGTGTTTATTGTCTTCTATTGTGTTCCTTTCTCTCTTTGTGCTCTATTCTGTTCTGTTGTTTTCCGTTCTCTTTTCTCTTCTTTTGTACTCTTTTGTTTTCCTTTCTTTTCTGCGTTCTATTGAGTTATCTTGTTTTCTTTTCTCTCTTGTGTTCTACTGTGTTCTACTGTGTTCCGTTAGGGTCTACTTTTTTTCCTATCTCATTTGAGTTCCATTGTGTTCTCTTGTTTTCCATTGTTGTCTGTTGTTTTCCTTTCTCTTTTGTGTTCTATTGTGTTCTACTGTGGTCTATTGTTTTCATTTCTATTTTGTGTTCTACTCTGTTCTATTGTTTTCTTTTCTCTGTTGTGTTCTACTGTGTTCTATACTCTCTTTTGCGCTCTGTTGTGTTGTGTTGTGTGCTGATGTGTGCTATTGTGTGCTATTGTTTTCCTTTCTCTTTTGTGTTCTTTTGTGTGTTCTTCTGATTTCCTTTCTCTTCTCCGTTCTTTTGTGTGCTCTTGTGTTCTATTGTTGCACTGTTTTCCTTTCTCTTTTGTATTCTTTTGTTTATTGTATTCTGTTTTTTTCCTTTCTCTTTTGTGTTCTATTCTGTTCTACTCTTTTCCTTTCTCTTTTGTGTTCTTTTGTGCTCTTTTTTTTTCCTTTTTTGTGTGTTCTATTCTGTTCTATTGTTTTCCTTTCGCTTTTGTGCTGTTTTCTGTTCTGTTGTGTGTTCCTTTGTGTTCTTCTGATTTCCTTTCTCTTCTTCATTCTTTTGAGTGCTATTGTGTTCTATTGCTGTATCGTTTTCCTTTCTCTTTTGTGTCCTATTGTGTTCTACTGCGGTCTATCGTTTTCATTTCTCTTTTGTGTTCTACTCTGTTCTATTGTGGTCCTTTCTCTTTCATGTTCTTCGGTGTTCTATTGTGTTCCTCTGTGTTACTTTCTCTTTTGTGTTATATTTTGTGCTATTGTATGCTATTGCTTGCTGTTGAGTGCTATTGAGTGCTATTGCTTTTCTTTTGTGTTCTGTTGTGTTTATTTTGTTCTATTGAGTTCTGCTTCCTTTCTCTTTTTTGCTCTACTGCGTTCCATTGTTTTCTTTTCTCTTTTGTGTTCTACTGTGTTCTACTGGGTTCCATTGTGGTCTATTGTTTTCCTGTCTCGTTTGTGTTCTGTTGTGTTCTATTGTTTTCTACTGTTCTCTATTGAGTTCTTTTCCCTTTTCTGTACTATTGTCCTCTATTGTGTTACTTTCTCTTTTGCATTCTATTGCGTTCTATTGTGTTCTCGTGTTCCTTTCTCTGTTGTGTTCTGTCATGTTCTACTGCATTCTATTCTTCTCCTTTCTCTATTGTGTTCTGCTGTGTTCTATTGTGTTACTCTCTTTTGCATTCTATTGTGTGCTGTTGTGTGCTGTTGTGTGCTGTTGTTTTCCTTTCTCTTTTGTGTTCTTTTGTGTGTTCTTGTGTTTTCTTCTGATTTCCTTTCTCTTCTCCGTTCTTTTGTGTGCTATTGTGTTCTGTTGTTGCATTGTTTTCCTTTCTCTTTTGTATTCTTTTGTGTTTATTGTGTTCTATTTTTATAGTCTTCTATTTTTTTCTTTCTCTTTTGTGTTCTATTCTGTTCTGTTGTTTTCCTTTTTCTTTTCTGTTCTTTTGTGCTCTTGTTTTCCTTTCTTTTCCGTGTTCTATTAGTTCTATTGTTTTCCTTTCTCTTTTGTATTCTTTTGTGTTAGTTTTGTTCTATTGAGTTATCTTGTTTTCCTTTCTCTTTTGTGTTCTACTGTGTTCTACTGAGTTCCATTTTGTCCCATTGTTTTCCTTTCTTTTTTGTGTTCTGTTGCGTTCTATTGTGTTACTTTGTCTTTTGTGTTCTGTTGTGTGCTGCTGTGTGCTGCTGTGTGCTGTTGTGTTCTTTTCTCTTTTGTGTTCTATTTTGTTCTTGTGTTCTGTTGTGTTGTATTGCTTTCCTTTCTCTTTTATATTCTTTTGTTTATTGTGTTCTGTTCTTTCCTTTCTCTTTTGTGTTCTATTCTGTCCTATTGTTTTTCTTTCTCTTTTGTGTTCTTTTGTGCTCTTTGGTTTTCCTTTTTTTGTGTGTGTTCTATTCTGTTCTATTGTTTTCCTTTCTCTTTTGTGCTGTTTTGTGTTCCGTTGTGTGTTCGTTTGTGTTCTTCTGATTTCCTTTCTCTTCTCCGTTCTTTTGTGTTTATTGCGTTCTATTGCTCTATTGTTTTCCTTTCACGTTTGTGTTCTTTTGTGTTTATTGTCTTCTATTGTGTTCCTTTCTCTCTTTGTGCTCTATTCTGTTCTGTTGTTTTCCGTTCTCTTTTCTCTTCTTTTGTACTCTTTTGTTTTCCTTTCTTTTCTGCGTTCTATTGAGTTATCTTGTTTTCTTTTCTCTCTTGTGTTCTACTGTGTTCTACTGTGTTCCGTTAGGGTCTACTTTTTTTCCTATCTCATTTGAGTTCCATTGTGTTCTCTTGTTTTCCATTGTTGTCTGTTGTTTTCCTTTCTCTTTTGTGTTCTATTGTGTTCTACTGTGGTCTATTGTTTTCATTTCTATTTTGTGTTCTACTCTGTTCTATTGTTTTCTTTTCTCTGTTGTGTTCTACTGTGTTCTATACTCTCTTTTGCGCTCTGTTGTGTTGTGTTGTGTGCTGATGTGTGCTATTGTGTGCTATTGTTTTCCTTTCTCTTTTGTGTTCTTTTGTGTGTTCTTCTGATTTCCTTTCTCTTCTCCGTTCTTTTGTGTGCTCTTGTGTTCTATTGTTGCACTGTTTTCCTTTCTCTTTTGTATTCTTTTGTTTATTGTATTCTGTTTTTTTCCTTTCTCTTTTGTGTTCTATTCTGTTCTACTCTTTTCCTTTCTCTTTTGTGTTCTTTTGTGCTCTTTTTTTTTCCTTTTTTGTGTGTTCTATTCTGTTCTATTGTTTTCCTTTCGCTTTTGTGCTGTTTTCTGTTCTGTTGTGTGTTCCTTTGTGTTCTTCTGATTTCCTTTCTCTTCTTCATTCTTTTGAGTGCTATTGTGTTCTATTGCTGTATCGTTTTCCTTTCTCTTTTGTGTCCTATTGTGTTCTACTGCGGTCTATCGTTTTCATTTCTCTTTTGTGTTCTACTCTGTTCTATTGTGGTCCTTTCTCTTTCATGTTCTTCGGTGTTCTATTGTGTTCCTCTGTGTTACTTTCTCTTTTGTGTTATATTTTGTGCTATTGTATGCTATTGCTTGCTGTTGAGTGCTATTGAGTGCTATTGCTTTTCTTTTGTGTTCTGTTGTGTTTATTTTGTTCTATTGAGTTCTGCTTCCTTTCTCTTTTTTGCTCTACTGCGTTCCATTGTTTTCTTTTCTCTTTTGTGTTCTACTGTGTTCTACTGGGTTCCATTGTGGTCTATTGTTTTCCTGTCTCGTTTGTGTTCTGTTGTGTTCTATTGTTTTCTACTGTTCTCTATTGAGTTCTTTTCCCTTTTCTGTACTATTGTCCTCTATTGTGTTACTTTCTCTTTTGCATTCTATTGCGTTCTATTGTGTTCTCGTGTTCCTTTCTCTGTTGTGTTCTGTCATGTTCTACTGCATTCTATTCTTCTCCTTTCTCTATTGTGTTCTGCTGTGTTCTATTGTGTTACTCTCTTTTGCATTCTATTGTGTGCTGTTGTGTGCTGTTGTGTGCTGTTGTGTGCTGTTGTTTTCCTTTCTCTTTTGTGTTCTTTTGTGTGTTCTTGTGTTTTCTTCTGATTTCCTTTCTCTTCTCCGTTCTTTTGTGTGCTATTGTGTTCTGTTGTTGCATTGTTTTCCTTTCTCTTTTGTATTCTTTTGTGTTTATTGTGTTCTATTTTTATAGTCTTCTATTTTTTTCTTTCTCTTTTGTGTTCTATTCTGTTCTGTTGTTTTCCTTTTTCTTTTCTGTTCTTTTGTGCTCTTGTTTTCCTTTCTTTTCCGTGTTCTATTAGTTCTATTGTTTTCCTTTCTCTTTTGTATTCTTTTGTGTTAGTTTTGTTCTATTGAGTTATCTTGTTTTCCTTTCTCTTTTGTGTTCTACTGTGTTCTACTGAGTTCCATTTTGTCCCATTGTTTTCCTTTCTTTTTTGTGTTCTGTTGCGTTCTATTGTGTTACTTTGTCTTTTGTGTTCTGTTGTGTGCTGCTGTGTGCTGCTGTGTGCTGTTGTGTTCTTTTCTCTTTTGTGTTCTATTTTGTTCTTCTGTTCTGTTGTGTTGTATTGCTTTCCTTTCTCTTTTATATTCTTTTGTTTATTGTGTTCTGTTCTTTCCTTTCTCTTTTGTGTTCTATTCTGTCCTATTGTTTTTCTTTCTCTTTTGTGTTCTTTTGTGCTCTTTGGTTTTCCTTTTTTTGTGTGTGTTCTATTCTGTTCTATTGTTTTCCTTTCTCTTTTGTGCTGTTTTGTGTTCCGTTGTGTGTTCGTTTGTGTTCTTCTGATTTCCTTTCTCTTCTCCGTTCTTTTGTGTTTATTGCGTTCTATTGCTCTATTGTTTTCCTTTCACGTTTGTGTTCTTTTGTGTTTATTGTCTTCTATTGTGTTCCTTTCTCTCTTTGTGCTCTATTCTGTTCTGTTGTTTTCCGTTCTCTTTTCTCTTCTTTTGTACTCTTTTGTTTTCCTTTCTTTTCTGCGTTCTATTGAGTTATCTTGTTTTCTTTTCTCTCTTGTGTTCTACTGTGTTCTACTGTGTTCCGTTAGGGTCTACTTTTTTTCCTATCTCATTTGAGTTCCATTGTGTTCTCTTGTTTTCCATTGTTGTCTGTTGTTTTCCTTTCTCTTTTGTGTTCTATTGTGTTCTACTGTGGTCTATTGTTTTCATTTCTATTTTGTGTTCTACTCTGTTCTATTGTTTTCTTTTCTCTGTTGTGTTCTACTGTGTTCTATACTCTCTTTTGCGCTCTGTTGTGTTGTGTTGTGTGCTGATGTGTGCTATTGTGTGCTATTGTTTTCCTTTCTCTTTTGTGTTCTTTTGTGTGTTCTTCTGATTTCCTTTCTCTTCTCCGTTCTTTTGTGTGCTCTTGTGTTCTATTGTTGCACTGTTTTCCTTTCTCTTTTGTATTCTTTTGTTTATTGTATTCTGTTTTTTTCCTTTCTCTTTTGTGTTCTATTCTGTTCTACTCTTTTCCTTTCTCTTTTGTGTTCTTTTGTGCTCTTTTTTTTTCCTTTTTTGTGTGTTCTATTCTGTTCTATTGTTTTCCTTTCGCTTTTGTGCTGTTTTCTGTTCTGTTGTGTGTTCCTTTGTGTTCTTCTGATTTCCTTTCTCTTCTTCATTCTTTTGAGTGCTATTGTGTTCTATTGCTGTATCGTTTTCCTTTCTCTTTTGTGTCCTATTGTGTTCTACTGCGGTCTATCGTTTTCATTTCTCTTTTGTGTTCTACTCTGTTCTATTGTGGTCCTTTCTCTTTCATGTTCTTCGGTGTTCTATTGTGTTCCTCTGTGTTACTTTCTCTTTTGTGTTATATTTTGTGCTATTGTATGCTATTGCTTGCTGTTGAGTGCTATTGAGTGCTATTGCTTTTCTTTTGTGTTCTGTTGTGTTTATTTTGTTCTATTGAGTTCTGCTTCCTTTCTCTTTTTTGCTCTACTGCGTTCCATTGTTTTCTTTTCTCTTTTGTGTTCTACTGTGTTCTACTGGGTTCCATTGTGGTCTATTGTTTTCCTGTCTCGTTTGTGTTCTGTTGTGTTCTATTGTTTTCTACTGTTCTCTATTGAGTTCTTTTCCCTTTTCTGTACTATTGTCCTCTATTGTGTTACTTTCTCTTTTGCATTCTATTGCGTTCTATTGTGTTCTCGTGTTCCTTTCTCTGTTGTGTTCTGTCGTGTTCTACTGCATTCTATTCTTCTCCTTTCTCTATTGTGTTCTGCTGTGTTCTATTGTGTTACTCTCTTTTGCATTCTATTGTGTGCTGTTGTGTGCTGTTGTGTGCTGTTGTGTGCTGTTGTTTTCCTTTCTCTTTTGTGTTCTTTTGTGTGTTCTTGTGTTTTCTTCTGATTTCCTTTCTCTTCTCCGTTCTTTTGTGTGCTATTGTGTTCTGTTGTTGCATTGTTTTCCTTTCTCTTTTGTATTCTTTTGTGTTTATTGTGTTCTATTTTTATAGTCTTCTATTTTTTTCTTTCTCTTTTGTGTTCTATTCTGTTCTGTTGTTTTCCTTTTTCTTTTCTGTTCTTTTGTGCTCTTGTTTTCCTTTCTTTTCCGTGTTCTATTAGTTCTATTGTTTTCCTTTCTCTTTTGTATTCTTTTGTGTTAGTTTTGTTCTATTGAGTTATCTTGTTTTCCTTTCTCTTTTGTGTTCTACTGTGTTCTACTGAGTTCCATTTTGTCCCATTGTTTTCCTTTCTTTTTTGTGTTCTGTTGCGTTCTATTGTGTTACTTTGTCTTTTGTGTTCTGTTGTGTGCTGCTGTGTGCTGCTGTGTGCTGTTGTGTTCTTTTCTCTTTTGTGTTCTATTTTGTTCTTGTGTTCTGTTGTGTTGTATTGCTTTCCTTTCTCTTTTATATTCTTTTGTTTATTGTGTTCTGTTCTTTCCTTTCTCTTTTGTGTTCTATTCTGTCCTATTGTTTTTCTTTCTCTTTTGTGTTCTTTTGTGCTCTTTGGTTTTCCTTTTTTTGTGTGTGTTCTATTCTGTTCTATTGTTTTCCTTTCTCTTTTGTGCTGTTTTGTGTTCCGTTGTGTGTTCGTTTGTGTTCTTCTGATTTCCTTTCTCTTCTCCGTTCTTTTGTGTTTATTGCGTTCTATTGCTCTATTGTTTTCCTTTCACGTTTGTGTTCTTTTGTGTTTATTGTCTTCTATTGTGTTCCTCTCTCTCTTTGTGCTCTATTCTGTTCTGTTGTTTTCCGTTCTCTTTTCTCTTCTTTTGTACTCTTTTGTTTTCCTTTCTTTTCTGCGTTCTATTGAGTTATCTTGTTTTCTTTTCTCGCTTGTGTTCTACTGTGTTCTACTGTGTTCCGTTGGGGTCTACTTTTTTTCCTATCTCATTTGAGTTCCATTGTGTTCTCTTGTTTTCCATTGTTGTCTGTTGTTTTCCTTTCTCTTTTGTGTTCTATTGTGTTCTACTGTGGTCTATTGTTTTCATTTCTATTTTGTGTTCTACTCTGTTCTATTGTTTTCTTTTCTCTGTTGTGTTCTACTGTGTTCTATACTCTCTTTTGCGCTCTGTTGTGTTGTGTTGTGTGCTGATGTGTGCTATTGTGTGCTATTGTTTTCCTTTCTCTTTTGTGTTCTTTTGTGTGTTCTTCTGATTTCCTTTCTCTTCTCCGTTCTTTTGTGTGCTCTTGTGTTCTATTGTTGCACTGTTTTCCTTTCTCTTTTGTATTCTTTTGTTTATTGTATTCTGTTTTTTTCCTTTCTCTTTTGTGTTCTATTCTGTTCTACTCTTTTCCTTTCTCTTTTGTGTTCTTTTGTGCCCTTTTTTTTCCTTTTTTGTGTGTTCTATTCTGTTCTATTGTTTTCCTTTCGCTTTTGTGCTGTTTTCTGTTCTGTTGTGTGTTCCTTTGTGTTCTTCTGATTTCCTTTCTCTTCTTCATTCTTTTGAGTGCTATTGTGTTCTATTGCTGTATCGTTTTCCTTTCTCTTTTGTGTCCTATTGTGTTCTACTGCGGTCTATCGTTTTCATTTCTCTTTTGTGTTCTACTCTGTTCTATTGTGGTCCTTTCTCTTTCATGTTCTTCGGTGTTCTATTGTGTTCCTCTGTGTTACTTTCTCTTTTGTGTTATATTTTGTGCTATTGTGTGCTATTGCTTGCTGTTGAGTGCTATTGTGTGCTATTGCTTTTCTTTTGTGTTCTGTTGTGTTTATTTTGTTCTATTGAGTTCTGCTTCCTTTCTCTTTTTTGCTCTACTGCGTTCCATTGTTTTCTTTTCTCTTTTGTGTTCTACTGTGTTCTACTGGGTTCCATTGTGGTCTATTGTTTTCCTGTCTCGCTTGTGTTCTGTTGTGTTCTATTGTTTTCTACTGTTCTCTATTGAGTTCTTTTCCCTTTTCTGTACTATTGTCCTCTATTGTGTTACTTTCTCTTTTGCATTCTATTGCGTTCTATTGTGTTCTCGTGTTCCTTTCTCTGTTGTGTTCTGTCGTGTTCTACTGCATTCTATTCTTCTCCTTTCTCTATTGTGTTCTGCTGTGTTCTATTGTGTTACTCTCTTTTGCATTCTATTGTGTGCTGTTGTGTGCTGTTGTGTGCTGTTGTTTTCCTTTCTCTTTTGTGTTCTTTTGTGTGTTCTTGTGTTTTCTTCTGATTTCCTTTCTCTTCTCCGTTCTTTTGTGTGCTATTGTGTTCTGTTGTTGCATTGTTTTCCTTTCTCTTTTGTATTCTTTTGTGTTTATTGTGTTCTATTTTTATAGTCTTCTATTTTTTTCTTTCTCTTTTGTGTTCTATTCTGTTCTGTTGTTTTCCTTTTTCTTTTCTGTTCTTTTGTGCTCTTGTTTTCCTTTCTTTTCCGTGTTCTATTAGTTCTATTGTTTTCCTTTCTCTTTTGTATTCTTTTGTGTTAGTTTTGTTCTATTGAGTTATCTTGTTTTCCTTTCTCTTTTGTGTTCTACTGTGTTCTACTGAGTTCCATTTTGTCCCATTGTTTTCCTTTCTTTTTTGTGTTCTGTTGCGTTCTATTGTGTTACTTTGTCTTTTGTGTTCTGTTGTGTGCTGCTGTGTGCTGCTGTGTGCTGTTGTGTTCTTTTCTCTTTTGTGTTCTATTTTGTTCTTGTGTTCTGTTGTGTTGTATTGCTTTCCTTTCTCTTTTATATTCTTTTGTTTATTGTGTTCTGTTCTTTCCTTTCTCTTTTGTGTTCTATTCTGTCCTATTGTTTTTCTTTCTCTTTTGTGTTCTTTTGTGCTCTTTGGTTTTCCTTTTTTTGTGTGTGTTCTATTCTGTTCTATTGTTTTCCTTTCTCTTTTGTGCTGTTTTGTGTTCCGTTGTGTGTTCGTTTGTGTTCTTCTGATTTCCTTTCTCTTCTCCGTTCTTTTGTGTTTATTGCGTTCTATTGCTCTATTGTTTTCCTTTCACGTTTGTGTTCTTTTGTGTTTATTGTCTTCTATTGTGTTCCTCTCTCTCTTTGTGCTCTATTCTGTTCTGTTGTTTTCCGTTCTCTTTTCTCTTCTTTTGTACTCTTTTGTTTTCCTTTCTTTTCTGCGTTCTATTGAGTTATCTTGTTTTCTTTTCTCGCTTGTGTTCTACTGTGTTCTACTGTGTTCCGTTGGGGTCTACTTTTTTTCCTATCTCATTTGAGTTCCATTGTGTTCTCTTGTTTTCCATTGTTGTCTGTTGTTTTCCTTTCTCTTTTGTGTTCTATTGTGTTCTACTGTGGTCTATTGTTTTCATTTCTATTTTGTGTTCTACTCTGTTCTATTGTTTTCTTTTCTCTGTTGTGTTCTACTGTGTTCTATACTCTCTTTTGCGCTCTGTTGTGTTGTGTTGTGTGCTGATGTGTGCTATTGTGTGCTATTGTTTTCCTTTCTCTTTTGTGTTCTTTTGTGTGTTCTTCTGATTTCCTTTCTCTTCTCCGTTCTTTTGTGTGCTCTTGTGTTCTATTGTTGCACTGTTTTCCTTTCTCTTTTGTATTCTTTTGTTTATTGTATTCTGTTTTTTTCCTTTCTCTTTTGTGTTCTATTCTGTTCTACTCTTTTCCTTTCTCTTTTGTGTTCTTTTGTGCTCTTTTTTTTTCCTTTTTTGTGTGTTCTATTCTGTTCTATTGTTTTCCTTTCGCTTTTGTGCTGTTTTCTGTTCTGTTGTGTGTTCCTTTGTGTTCTTCTGATTTCCTTTCTCTTCTTCATTCTTTTGAGTGCTATTGTGTTCTATTGCTGTATCGTTTTCCTTTCTCTTTTGTGTCCTATTGTGTTCTACTGCGGTCTATCGTTTTCATTTCTCTTTTGTGTTCTACTCTGTTCTATTGTGGTCCTTTCTCTTTCATGTTCTTTGGTGTTCTATTGTGTTCCTCTGTGTTACTTTCTCTTTTGTGTTATATTTTGTGCTATTGTGTGCTATTGCTTGCTGTTGAGTGCTATTGTGTGCTATTGCTTTTCTTTTGTGTTCTGTTGTGTTTATTTTGTTCTATTGAGTTCTGCTTCCTTTCTCTTTTTTGCTCTACTGCGTTCCATTGTTTTCTTTTCTCTTTTGTGTTCTACTGTGTTCTACTGGGTTCCATTGTGGTCTATTGTTTTCCTGTCTCGCTTGTGTTCTGTTGTGTTCTATTGTTTTCTACTGTTCTCTATTGAGTTCTTTTCCCTTTTCTGTACTATTGTCCTCTATTGTGTTACTTTCTCTTTTGCATTCTATTGCGTTCTATTGTGTTCTCGTGTTCCTTTCTCTGTTGTGTTCTGTCGTGTTCTACTGCATTCTATTCTTCTCCTTTCTCTATTGTGTTCTGCTGTGTTCTATTGTGTTACTCTCTTTTGCATTCTATTGTGTGCTGTTGTGTGCTGTTGTGTGCTGTTGTTTTCCTTTCTCTTTTGTGTTCTTTTGTGTGTTCTTGTGTTTTCTTCTGATTTCCTTTCTCTTCTCCGTTCTTTTGTGTGCTATTGTGTTCTGTTGTTGCATTGTTTTCCTTTCTCTTTTGTATTCTTTTGTGTTTATTGTGTTCTATTTTTATAGTCTTCTATTTTTTTCTTTCTCTTTTGTGTTCTATTCTGTTCTGTTGTTTTCCTTTTTCTTTTCTGTTCTTTTGTGCTCTTGTTTTCCTTTCTTTTCCGTGTTCTATTAGTTCTATTGTTTTCCTTTCTCTTTTGTATTCTTTTGTGTTAGTTTTGTTCTATTGAGTTATCTTGTTTTCCTTTCTCTTTTGTGTTCTACTGTGTTCTACTGAGTTCCATTTTGTCCCATTGTTTTCCTTTCTTTTTTGTGTTCTGTTGCGTTCTATTGTGTTACTTTGTCTTTTGTGTTCTGTTGTGTGCTGCTGTGTGCTGCTGTGTGCTGTTGTGTTCTTTTCTCTTTTGTGTTCTATTTTGTTCTTGTGTTCTGTTGTGTTGTATTGCTTTCCTTTCTCTTTTATATTCTTTTGTTTATTGTGTTCTGTTCTTTCCTTTCTCTTTTGTGTTCTATTCTGTCCTATTGTTTTTCTTTCTCTTTTGTGTTCTTTTGTGCTCTTTGGTTTTCCTTTTTTTGTGTGTGTTCTATTCTGTTCTATTGTTTTCCTTTCTCTTTTGTGCTGTTTTGTGTTCCGTTGTGTGTTCGTTTGTGTTCTTCTGATTTCCTTTCTCTTCTCCGTTCTTTTGTGTTTATTGCGTTCTATTGCTCTATTGTTTTCCTTTCACGTTTGTGTTCTTTTGTGTTTATTGTCTTCTATTGTGTTCCTCTCTCTCTTTGTGCTCTATTCTGTTCTGTTGTTTTCCGTTCTCTTTTCTCTTCTTTTGTACTCTTTTGTTTTCCTTTCTTTTCTGCGTTCTATTGAGTTATCTTGTTTTCTTTTCTCGCTTGTGTTCTACTGTGTTCTACTGTGTTCCGTTGGGGTCTACTTTTTTTCCTATCTCATTTGAGTTCCATTGTGTTCTCTTGTTTTCCATTGTTGTCTGTTGTTTTCCTTTCTCTTTTGTGTTCTATTGTGTTCTACTGTGGTCTATTGTTTTCATTTCTATTTTGTGTTCTACTCTGTTCTATTGTTTTCTTTTCTCTGTTGTGTTCTACTGTGTTCTATACTCTCTTTTGCGCTCTGTTGTGTTGTGTTGTGTGCTGATGTGTGCTATTGTGTGCTATTGTTTTCCTTTCTCTTTTGTGTTCTTTTGTGTGTTCTTCTGATTTCCTTTCTCTTCTCCGTTCTTTTGTGTGCTCTTGTGTTCTATTGTTGCACTGTTTTCCTTTCTCTTTTGTATTCTTTTGTTTATTGTATTCTGTTTTTTTCCTTTCTCTTTTGTGTTCTATTCTGTTCTACTCTTTTCCTTTCTCTTTTGTGTTCTTTTGTGCCCTTTTTTTTCCTTTTTTGTGTGTTCTATTCTGTTCTATTGTTTTCCTTTCGCTTTTGTGCTGTTTTCTGTTCTGTTGTGTGTTCCTTTGTGTTCTTCTGATTTCCTTTCTCTTCTTCATTCTTTTGAGTGCTATTGTGTTCTATTGCTGTATCGTTTTCCTTTCTCTTTTGTGTCCTATTGTGTTCTACTGCGGTCTATCGTTTTCATTTCTCTTTTGTGTTCTACTCTGTTCTATTGTGGTCCTTTCTCTTTCATGTTCTTCGGTGTTCTATTGTGTTCCTCTGTGTTACTTTCTCTTTTGTGTTATATTTTGTGCTATTGTGTGCTATTGCTTGCTGTTGAGTGCTATTGTGTGCTATTGCTTTTCTTTTGTGTTCTGTTGTGTTTATTTTGTTCTATTGAGTTCTGCTTCCTTTCTCTTTTTTGCTCTACTGCGTTCCATTGTTTTCTTTTCTCTTTTGTGTTCTACTGTGTTCTACTGGGTTCCATTGTGGTCTATTGTTTTCCTGTCTCGCTTGTGTTCTGTTGTGTTCTATTGTTTTCTACTGTTCTCTATTGAGTTCTTTTCCCTTTTCTGTACTATTGTCCTCTATTGTGTTACTTTCTCTTTTGCATTCTATTGCGTTCTATTGTGTTCTCGTGTTCCTTTCTCTGTTGTGTTCTGTCGTGTTCTACTGCATTCTATTCTTCTCCTTTCTCTATTGTGTTCTGCTGTGTTCTATTGTGTTACTCTCTTTTGCATTCTATTGTGTGCTGTTGTGTGCTGTTGTGTGCTGTTGTTTTCCTTTCTCTTTTGTGTTCTTTTGTGTGTTCTTGTGTTTTCTTCTGATTTCCTTTCTCTTCTCCGTTCTTTTGTGTGCTATTGTGTTCTGTTGTTGCATTGTTTTCCTTTCTCTTTTGTATTCTTTTGTGTTTATTGTGTTCTATTTTTATAGTCTTCTATTTTTTTCTTTCTCTTTTGTGTTCTATTCTGTTCTGTTGTTTTCCTTTTTCTTTTCTGTTCTTTTGTGCTCTTGTTTTCCTTTCTTTTCCGTGTTCTATTAGTTCTATTGTTTTCCTTTCTCTTTTGTATTCTTTTGTGTTAGTTTTGTTCTATTGAGTTATCTTGTTTTCCTTTCTCTTTTGTGTTCTACTGTGTTCTACTGAGTTCCATTTTGTCCCATTGTTTTCCTTTCTTTTTTGTGTTCTGTTGCGTTCTATTGTGTTACTTTGTCTTTTGTGTTCTGTTGTGTGCTGCTGTGTGCTGCTGTGTGCTGTTGTGTTCTTTTCTCTTTTGTGTTCTATTTTGTTCTTGTGTTCTGTTGTGTTGTATTGCTTTCCTTTCTCTTTTATATTCTTTTGTTTATTGTGTTCTGTTCTTTCCTTTCTCTTTTGTGTTCTATTCTGTCCTATTGTTTTTCTTTCTCTTTTGTGTTCTTTTGTGCTCTTTGGTTTTCCTTTTTTTGTGTGTGTTCTATTCTGTTCTATTGTTTTCCTTTCTCTTTTGTGCTGTTTTGTGTTCCGTTGTGTGTTCGTTTGTGTTCTTCTGATTTCCTTTCTCTTCTCCGTTCTTTTGTGTTTATTGCGTTCTATTGCTCTATTGTTTTCCTTTCACGTTTGTGTTCTTTTGTGTTTATTGTCTTCTATTGTGTTCCTCTCTCTCTTTGTGCTCTATTCTGTTCTGTTGTTTTCCGTTCTCTTTTCTCTTCTTTTGTACTCTTTTGTTTTCCTTTCTTTTCTGCGTTCTATTGAGTTATCTTGTTTTCTTTTCTCGCTTGTGTTCTACTGTGTTCTACTGTGTTCCGTTGGGGTCTACTTTTTTTCCTATCTCATTTGAGTTCCATTGTGTTCTCTTGTTTTCCATTGTTGTCTGTTGTTTTCCTTTCTCTTTTGTGTTCTATTGTGTTCTACTGTGGTCTATTGTTTTCATTTCTATTTTGTGTTCTACTCTGTTCTATTGTTTTCTTTTCTCTGTTGTGTTCTACTGTGTTCTATACTCTCTTTTGCGCTCTGTTGTGTTGTGTTGTGTGCTGATGTGTGCTATTGTGTGCTATTGTTTTCCTTTCTCTTTTGTGTTCTTTTGTGTGTTCTTCTGATTTCCTTTCTCTTCTCCGTTCTTTTGTGTGCTCTTGTGTTCTATTGTTGCACTGTTTTCCTTTCTCTTTTGTATTCTTTTGTTTATTGTATTCTGTTTTTTTCCTTTCTCTTTTGTGTTCTATTCTGTTCTACTCTTTTCCTTTCTCTTTTGTGTTCTTTTGTGCTCTTTTTTTTTCCTTTTTTGTGTGTTCTATTCTGTTCTATTGTTTTCCTTTCGCTTTTGTGCTGTTTTCTGTTCTGTTGTGTGTTCCTTTGTGTTCTTCTGATTTCCTTTCTCTTCTTCATTCTTTTGAGTGCTATTGTGTTCTATTGCTGTATCGTTTTCCTTTCTCTTTTGTGTCCTATTGTGTTCTACTGCGGTCTATCGTTTTCATTTCTCTTTTGTGTTCTACTCTGTTCTATTGTGGTCCTTTCTCTTTCATGTTCTTTGGTGTTCTATTGTGTTCCTCTGTGTTACTTTCTCTTTTGTGTTATATTTTGTGCTATTGTGTGCTATTGCTTGCTGTTGAGTGCTATTGTGTGCTATTGCTTTTCTTTTGTGTTCTGTTGTGTTTATTTTGTTCTATTGAGTTCTGCTTCCTTTCTCTTTTTTGCTCTACTGCGTTCCATTGTTTTCTTTTCTCTTTTGTGTTCTACTGTGTTCTACTGGGTTCCATTGTGGTCTATTGTTTTCCTGTCTCGCTTGTGTTCTGTTGTGTTCTATTGTTTTCTACTGTTCTCTATTGAGTTCTTTTCCCTTTTCTGTACTATTGTCCTCTATTGTGTTACTTTCTCTTTTGCATTCTATTGCGTTCTATTGTGTTCTCGTGTTCCTTTCTCTGTTGTGTTCTGTCGTGTTCTACTGCATTCTATTCTTCTCCTTTCTCTATTGTGTTCTGCTGTGTTCTATTGTGTTACTCTCTTTTGCATTCTATTGTGTGCTGTTGTGTGCTGTTGTGTGCTGTTGTTTTCCTTTCTCTTTTGTGTTCTTTTGTGTGTTCTTGTGTTTTCTTCTGATTTCCTTTCTCTTCTCCGTTCTTTTGTGTGCTATTGTGTTCTGTTGTTGCATTGTTTTCCTTTCTCTTTTGTATTCTTTTGTGTTTATTGTGTTCTATTTTTATAGTCTTCTATTTTTTTCTTTCTCTTTTGTGTTCTATTCTGTTCTGTTGTTTTCCTTTTTCTTTTCTGTTCTTTTGTGCTCTTGTTTTCCTTTCTTTTCCGTGTTCTATTAGTTCTATTGTTTTCCTTTCTCTTTTGTATTCTTTTGTGTTAGTTTTGTTCTATTGAGTTATCTTGTTTTCCTTTCTCTTTTGTGTTCTACTGTGTTCTACTGAGTTCCATTTTGTCCCATTGTTTTCCTTTCTTTTTTGTGTTCTGTTGCGTTCTATTGTGTTACTTTGTCTTTTGTGTTCTGTTGTGTGCTGCTGTGTGCTGCTGTGTGCTGTTGTGTTCTTTTCTCTTTTGTGTTCTATTTTGTTCTTGTGTTCTGTTGTGTTGTATTGCTTTCCTTTCTCTTTTATATTCTTTTGTTTATTGTGTTCTGTTCTTTCCTTTCTCTTTTGTGTTCTATTCTGTCCTATTGTTTTTCTTTCTCTTTTGTGTTCTTTTGTGCTCTTTGGTTTTCCTTTTTTTGTGTGTGTTCTATTCTGTTCTATTGTTTTCCTTTCTCTTTTGTGCTGTTTTGTGTTCCGTTGTGTGTTCGTTTGTGTTCTTCTGATTTCCTTTCTCTTCTCCGTTCTTTTGTGTTTATTGCGTTCTATTGCTCTATTGTTTTCCTTTCACGTTTGTGTTCTTTTGTGTTTATTGTCTTCTATTGTGTTCCTCTCTCTCTTTGTGCTCTATTCTGTTCTGTTGTTTTCCGTTCTCTTTTCTCTTCTTTTGTACTCTTTTGTTTTCCTTTCTTTTCTGCGTTCTATTGAGTTATCTTGTTTTCTTTTCTCGCTTGTGTTCTACTGTGTTCTACTGTGTTCCGTTGGGGTCTACTTTTTTTCCTATCTCATTTGAGTTCCATTGTGTTCTCTTGTTTTCCATTGTTGTCTGTTGTTTTCCTTTCTCTTTTGTGTTCTATTGTGTTCTACTGTGGTCTATTGTTTTCATTTCTATTTTGTGTTCTACTCTGTTCTATTGTTTTCTTTTCTCTGTTGTGTTCTACTGTGTTCTATACTCTCTTTTGCGCTCTGTTGTGTTGTGTTGTGTGCTGATGTGTGCTATTGTGTGCTATTGTTTTCCTTTCTCTTTTGTGTTCTTTTGTGTGTTCTTCTGATTTCCTTTCTCTTCTCCGTTCTTTTGTGTGCTCTTGTGTTCTATTGTTGCACTGTTTTCCTTTCTCTTTTGTATTCTTTTGTTTATTGTATTCTGTTTTTTTCCTTTCTCTTTTGTGTTCTATTCTGTTCTACTCTTTTCCTCTCTCTTTTGTGTTCTTTTGTGCCCTTTTTTTCCTTTTTTGTGTGTTCTATTCTGTTCTATTGTTTTCCTTTCTCTTTTGTGCTGTTTTCTTTTCTGTTGTGTGTTCCTTTGTGTTCTTCTGATTTCCTTTCTCTTCTTCATTCTTTTGAGTGCTATTGTGTTCTATTGCTGTATCGTTTTCCTTTCTCTTTTGTGTCCTATTGTGTTCTACTGCGGTCTATCGTTTTCATTTCTCTTTTGTGTTCTACTCTGTTCTATTGTGGTCCTTTCTCTTTCATGTTCTTTGGTGTTCTATTGTGTTCCTCTGTGTTACTTTCTCTTTTGTGTTATATTTTGTGCTATTGCGTGCTATTGTATTCTATTGTATACTGTTGAGTGCTATTGTGTGCTATTGTTTTCCTTTCTCTTTTGTGTTCATTTCTGTTCTTCTGATTTCCTTTCTCTTCTCTGTTCTTTTGTGTTTATTGCGTTCTATTGCTGTATTGTTTTCCTTTCACGTTTTTGTTCTTTTGTGTTTATTGTCATCCATTGTTTTCCTCTCTCTTCTTGTGTGCTACTGTGTTCTCTTGTTTTCCTTTCTCGTTTGTGTTCCTTCTTGCTCTTTGGTTTTCCTTTCTTTTCTGTGTTCTATTGTGTTCTACTGTGTTCCACTGTGTTCCATTGTGGTCTATTGTTTTTCTTTCTCTTTTGTGTTCTTTTGTGTGTTCTTTTGTGTTATTCTGATTTCCTTTCTTTCCTCCATTCTGTTGTGTGCTATTGTGTTCTACTGTTGCATTGTTTTCCTTGCTCCTTTATATTCTTTTCCGTTTATTGTCTTCTATTTTTTCCTTTCTCTTTTGTGTTCTATTCTGTTTTATTATTTTCCTTTCTCTTTCGTGCTATTTTGTGTTCTTTTGTTTGTTCTTTTGTGTTCTTCAGATTTGCTTTCTCTTCTCTGTTCTTTTGTGCTTTTTAGTTTTCCATACTTTCCATACATTCTTTTGTGTTCTATTGTGTTCCTTTCTCTTTTGTGATTTTTTATATTGGTTTTCTATTTCTTTTGTTCCATTGTATTCCTTTCCTCTTCTCCGTTCTTTTGTGTGCTATTGTGTTCTATTGTTGCATTGTTTCCCTTTCTCTTTTGTATTCCTTTGGTCCTTTTGGCCACAGAGGCCTCCAGGCCTCCCTGAGCCTGCCTAGCTGCCTGGCTTGGCAGAGGGGGCAACCTGGGCACAGGCGGTGTCTCTCTTCCCCTCCTGTGCTCTGCCACGAGAACATCCCTGGCACTGTCCTCTTCCCTCTGCAATCCAAGCCCAGGAGAGGGGAAAGTGGTTGCAGTCCTTTGCCCCACTCCCCAGGCTTCCCACAGGCACACTGGTGGCACCTGCACCACCCTAAACGAGGGCAGCGCTCTCCCAGCTGCGCAGCTGCTGCCCTGCTCCCAAAGGCTGCCTGCGCAGGGAGCTGCCCAGCGTGGGGCAGGAGATGGGCAAAGGCAGTTCCCCTGAGCAGCCGCAGCCATGTCCTTGCAGACTGCTTGGCGAAGCAGGCCGACAGCCCGCGCGGACCAGGGACCTCGTGCACCCTCCCACCACCGCCCGCCTGCTTCTTGGCGCCTCCAGGCAACCACGCAGAGCCTTTGCCACCATTGCTGCTCAGCTCCCATCCCTCACGGCTGCTTCTCCCTCCACACCCACCACTCACCTCCCTTCTGCCTTCCGGCGTGCTGGGAAGCCCTTGCACGGGCTGCGAGCAGCCCTTCGGCTGCTGCTGCTGCTGCTGTTTGTCCATGCTGAGGACTCACAGCTACTCTGGGGACTCGCTGCTCTGACGCCAGAGGGACCTGCTCCCTCCTCACCGAGCTACTCCCCTCAGAGTGTGGACCGGGTCAGGCCCGGCACAGCCTGGGTCACCATGGGGCCTGCCCCATCACAATGCCCGAGGAGGCGTGATGCCACCCCCATCACAGAGCCCTGCCTCTTACCGGGCGGCCCACTCCTCCCCATGACCACCTCCTGCTGCTGACCACGGCCACCCACATCACAAAGCCTTGCCGGTTGCCGTGGGCACCCCGTCACCATGTCTTTGCCTCCAAGCCTCTGCTCCCAGCTCCAGAGCCATCCTCACAGCTGGCAGCTGGGCAGCAGCAGCAATTAGCCTCTCCTCACCTCTCTGCTCCACAGCCCTTGCATGGCCTGCCCTTCTTCAGGCCACCCAGAGCACACACCCACTACAAGGGCAGCCCCCTTGCTTGGCCCCATGTTCCTCATGCCAACACTCTCCAAGGCCTTACCAGCTTCCCCCTGCAGAGCTCCCTGCCTTCCCACTGCTCTCCCACACAAAGGGCAATTCCTGCTCCACCCCTTCCCAAAGAGCCTCCATCCACCCACGGCAGTGCTCCAGGCAGACGGGAGCCTTGGCCCCAGGTCCCCCAGGTGCATTGCAGCCCTCTAGCTGCACTCGGATAACAAAGGCCTCCTCCTTGTCCCCAGGCTGCGCGCAGGAGCGCACAGGCCTCCGAGACAGCTGCTCGCTTGTGCCGAGTCCTGGAAAAACTGTGAGAGTTTTGACCCACAGCCTTGGTCCCTCGCTGCATGAAGGGCTTGCCTTCAGGACCTCCAGCTGCTGAGAGCCCAGGCCCCTCTCAATTTCCTCTTCAGTGCTGGTTTCCAAGTTAGGCCTGCAGGCAAACCTGTTGTCTCGCTTGTTGTTCAAAGTGCTTTGGGTTATTTGTTTTGTTGTTGTTGTTGTTGTTGCTGTTGTTTGTTTTTCCTTATTTGTCTCCACGTTGGTCCAGTGGATGCACCTCTAGACCTAATGAGGCCACCTCATAATAAACCGGCTCTTACTGGGAATAAAGAAAACATGCTACCCTGTTTTGCTCCGGGTCTTTCAGTCCTCGGTTCTGTGCTGCTGGCTGCAATAATTAGATTCTGTTTGGAAGACAATCAACTTTCTCATTTCAAACGTGAATTGTCACTTCAAAACAAGGAACTTTCCTCTAGTTCAGAGGGGTTTCTTCGTAGTGTGAGCTGCCTTGTGTCATCGAGGCTCTGCTTCTTCCCGAGTCCAGTTTCCTCATCCGACTCTACCATCAAAGGCGTGATTTTGGGGGCAGAGCTTTTTGGCTGCCCCAGAAGAGTTGCTGTCTTTTGTAGTTCAACTCGTGGTTACCCGCTAGCACTGCCTTTTTTATCCTGGGCCTGTAGGTGCTGTTGCAATGCTGTTGCAATACTTAGAATCACAGAACCACAGAACCGTTAAGGTTGGGAGGGACCTCTGGCGATCATCTAGTCCAACCTCCCTGCTCGGCAGGGTCGCCTCAAGCATGTTAGACAGGCTTGCATGCAGGCAGGCTTTGAATATCTCCAGAGGCGGACACTCCGCAAGCTCTCTGGGCCGCCTGTGCCAGTGCTCTGTCACTCTCGCAGGGAAGAAATTCCCCCTCACGGTCAGGCGGGACTTCCTGTGCTTCAGTTTCTGCCCATTGCCTCTTGTCCTGTCACATGGGACAACTGAGAAGAGTTTGTCCCCGTCCCCTTGACACCCACCCTTCAGGGACTTACGCACATTGATAAGATCCTCAGGCTTCTCTTCTCCAGGCTGAAGAGGTCCAGCTCTCGCAGCCGTTCCTCATGGGGCAGGTGCTCCAGCCCTCGGATCATCCTCGTGGCCCTCCGCTGGACTCTCTCCAGTACCTCCATGTCTCTCTTGTACTGGGGTGCCCACAACTGGACGCAGTACTTGAGATGAGGCCTCCCCAGGGCTGAGGAGAGGGGCAGGATCACCACCCTTGACCTGCTGGCAACACTCCTCCTAACGCACCTCGGGATGCCATTGGCCTTCCTAGCCACAAGGGCACATTGCTGCCTCAGAGTCAATTTGTCGTCCACCAGCACTGCCAGCTCCTTCTCGGCAGAGCTGCTCTCCAGCAGGTCAGCCCCCAGCTTGGACAGGTGCCTAGGTGCAGGACTCTGCACTTGCCCTTGTGGAACCTCAGCAGGTTCCTCTCCGCCCAGCTCTCCAGCCTGTCCAGGTCTCTCTGAATGGCAGCACAGCCCTCAGGTGTATCAGCCACTCCTCCCAGCTTGGTAGCATCAGCAAACTTGCTGAGGAGGCACTCTGCCCCCTCATCCAGGTCACTGATGAAGAAGTTGAACAGGATGGGACCCAGTGCTGAGCCCTGGCGGACTCCGCTAGCCACAGGCCTCCAACCAGACCCCGCACCACTGATGACAACCCTCTGAGCACTCCAGCCGGCCAGTTCTCAATGCACCTCACTGTCCACTCGTCTAACCCACGCTTCCTGAGCTTCTCTAGCAGGATGTTATGGGAGACAGTGTCTAAAGCCTTGCTGAAGTCAAGGTGCACAACATCCACTGCTCTCCCGCCATCCACCCGGGCAGTCGTTCCATCCTAGAAGGCCGTCAGACTGGTTAGGCAGGATTTGCCCTTGGTGAATCCCTGCCGGCTACTCCTGATCACCTCCTTTTCCTCCATATGCTTGGAGATGACATCGAGAAGGAGCTGTTCCAGCACCTTGCCAGGCATGGAGGTGACTCTCGGTAAAATGCTGCAGTCGGTTTTATCTGCATCAGGTGCCTGTTTTCTTGGTGATGTACTTAACGCTGAAACTTTTAAGAAATGCCCAGACATGGGTGTCATCAATATAGAGGGACTGGCAAGGGAAACAGCAATCATAAGAAACGGAAGGCTGCCTGCACTGTAAGAAAACCTCTCCTGGGTAGCAGGTACTCGCAGCACAGTGTCATATTTGTGTCTCCATCATCTTCCGTTCCCACCTCAAAGCAAAACAGCTCTTCTACCATGGAAATTTTTCACCTGGCAGGCAACATGTGTTGAAACAGTTGTAGAAAAACCATCTTCTGTGAGCTGATATTTGAGCACACAGAAGAAGTGTGCACGATTCTCCCTACGTCCTTATAAAACTCAAGCCCATCGTGGCTGTTCTTGAGTGTGTAGATTTGTGGGATGAACTTCCAGATCGAGAGGTTAAATCACTATCTCCTAAGTGGTGCTGTGAGAGCCTCCTTGCAGTGATGTCAATACCAAACTTCTGGTGACTTCAGGGGAAAAGCTGCTGCTTTGTAGAAGTAGTTCTAGACTGCTTTAAGAGTTTGGCTGATGCCTTCTCTTTGAAAAAGGCTTCCCTTCCCTCCCCCCACCCCCCCATTGAAGGTTGCATTTTTACTCTTTCTTCAGGAACACTGTAGGAATGTTGTTTGACAAGGCTACCTTTTAGTAAATAAGAGAAAGAAGAGTATAAAAGCAGATGGACAAAATGTTAATGTTTTGATATAGTTACTCACTGTATCTACCTAACCCTATCATTTACTTGTGGGAATGAATTATATCCAAGTGTTTGGTTATGAGAGTACGGCCATACTAGCTTAACCTGTAGCAAACATAGCTAGCACAAGTTCTGCTTTGGTTATTATTAAAGTGTTGGAGCTACTTTGTGTTGATGTATCTTACCTTGTCTGGGAGATTGTAGTGATGAAATAACTCCTTTAATGGCACAAGTTGTTTCATCAAGAGTAGGATTTGCTGTTACAGATAAACCCTTTGCTTTTTTGATGAACTTCCTAGTAATTCTTTAGGTAGGTTTTTTCTCATAGCTTTCTTTGTCTCCTTTCTTGAGTTTAGTATGAAAAATGATGGAGATGCATTTATAACAGGTATTAGAAAGTTTATTAGAAAGAATCTGCTTCATCAAAACACAAGTGTCTCTCCATTTGTCAGAGATAAATTGCGTGGGGCACAAGGAGAGGGCCAGAAATGCTTTCTGGAAGTTTTCGTAGCTCCACATTTTTTAACAGCACCGCCTGCCGTTTTACACAACCGTTTGAACTCCGTCTTAGCCACCTCCACGTTCTTTCTCCTTTCAGCTATTACGGCTTTCTTCTCCGTGCCCTGTCATGTCTTTAAAAACATACTGCAGCCTTTCCCCATTTTGTTGTTTTATTTCCCATCCTCCCAGGACAAATCAGGACTACAGTATTTGCACGGTTTAGTTTCACCAGCATGCGATCCACTTGGAGCGTACTCACTTACTCTGCCTACAGTTTGTTGCAGTGTGGGCTCTTTCTCTGGGCTGCCTGTTCTCCTGCCCATAGAGCTCTCATTTCCCATGGTTTGAGCCCCAGCAGGGCGACAGGTTCCCTTCTTAGGTTTCCAGTGCGTGGTAGCTTGTATGCACCTCCATTTGCAACTGGATCGTTTGACTCAGGTGGACACACTGGCTGGCCATACCAGCGGCCGAGAAGGGATGGTTAGGGCAGAGGATAAGGACAGGGCAGGTCTATGAGGAGGTGCCTCCCCAGACCGCTCTTGTAGCCTCCTGTGACTTGTGGCTCAGCATGCACCTGAGCAGGCGCAGTAAGTTTGTGTTTAACAGCCTTTTTAGGAGCTTGCTTTCATGGGTTTGTCCAATTGCCTTAGAGCCCCTACACAGCTTCAGCATCCAAGACAGTTTGTTTAATCCTTGCATGGAAAACTACCTCCTTTAGCTTTCTTTTTCTTTTCTTTTTCTTTCCTTTTTTTTTTTAAGTTTCATTCAAAGTCCCATAGTTCTTGCAGTTCTTCCCATGACTCTCACATTTTTATGCACTTTTGCCCCCATCCCTGGACTCTGAGGTAGAAGAAATGTGGGAGCCACTCCCTGTTCCCTGTATGACACAAGCAGTGATTGCCTACCGCCGAGTGGGATGAGGTGGGCTATTTCATTCACTAGTGCACAGTGGCAGGAACTTTGATCTTTGACTTGGAAGAGAAAGGCAAAGACAATTTCAGGCCTTTTCATAATTAGCCTTACTCATCGTACCGTCCAAAATCAACACCGGCGTGGGGTTTTTGTTTTTTCTTTTTTTGGGGGGGGGGGGGGGAGGCTACCCAGTTTCTTTAGAATTTAAGTGTTCCAACGCAAGTTAAGAGCAAACTGAACAAAAAGCTTTTGAAAATTACCCCACTGGCAGCATTAGGCAGCAGAGGAGAGCAGCTGAACTGCTGGCTGCTAGCTACATCGTTACTGTTGCGCAGGAGGAAGTGTTTTACTTAGTAGCAAACTTCTCTAAGTTTGGCCCGATTCTCTCTCGTTTATACTTCCTTCTGGTTAAATCCATCGTGCAGTGGGAGAAAACAGCTGCATGTTGGGTCTTTTCTTCCCTCTTTATTTCTTCCTACAGTCTTGTGCCTCTTGACAAGCACATGGACTTGAATTTGGTATTATTTCTCTGGGAGCTTCTCACGGCAAGGCTCCTAAGTAGAGGCAGCCTTGCCAAGGTAATAAAACTGTGGAAGAGGAGAAGCAGCAGCAGAAGCTGGTAGGTAAGGTGCTAACCACCAAACTTATCTTTCTTTACAAACTATTATTTTGACAGTGTGCACGTTTTCTAGCAGTTGGAAGGGGTCTGCTGTTGATATCCACGTTCCCCTGTTTGTTTTTACCTATAGCAAAGGTGTGGGGGGGGGGGCAGGTGTTGGTCTTTGTGAGATATGTAAAGGATGGCTCCCGTGTTTAAGAGACAAAAAATTCTATAGGAGGTTATAACACAGATAGGAAAACTCTATTGAAAATGCTGGTTCCGTTGGTGAGAAAGGTTAGGCAGACATTTCTTCTGTTCCTCATAGATCACATGAAAGCCACGTGAAACCTGGTGTCCTGGAGCCTGTGCCGGCAGCCGAACCACTCAGGAAGCGAAGCTAGAGAAAACCCTCCTGCCTCTGGCCGCCTCCTTGCTCCTGGGTTTGGACGTCTCGTGCAGCCTCACGGCTTGCCGCTTCCCAAGGCCGCGCGGGAAGTCATCAGTACATCTCCACCCTGACAGGCCCTGCAAAACCTCCTCTGGCGGCCTCCGCTTGCAGCACGAGGTTGCAGCAGGCACCTCCAGAAGCCCCTTCCCACCCAAGCTCCTCTCTCCCTCTCGCACTGCTTCCGCGCGGTTCCCTCCAGCGCTGCCTGCCTGCCTGGCAGTGCCTGCACCACGCTTTGTCTCCCAACGCCGACCTGACACAAAGAAACACGGGGGCAAACTCTTCCCAGGCTTTTATTTGGAGCAGAGAAGGGACGGGGGGGCCACGATGCGGCAGCCTTTCTGCAGCAGCCAGCAGAGAGCCTGTGTGCCTCTGCCTCCGTGCTCTGCAGCAGCCCCCGTCTCGCGGCACCTCTGGCACCTGCATCCTCCACTGTCCCTCTCACTGCGCTGCGAGGCAGCAGCAGCAGAAAGCTCTGCGCAGAGCGCTGAGCGCTGCCCTGAGGCGTGAGGACCATCGCCTGGGAGGCGCAGCATGTGGGAGGTCAGCGATGCGCGCGGGGGAAGGAGAGTCCTGGGCGAGGGGCCGGGCAGGCACAGGGCAAGGCTGAGGGTCTGCGTGTGTGGGGCAGGCCTCTGCCCTTGCTCCCGCGCTGGATGACGGGGCGAGAGGCACGCCGTCCTCCGCATGCTGAACGCCTCCCGCCAGAGGAGGTGCCGCGGCCTCGGCTCCTCGGGGCGCTGCTGGGGCCGGAGGCGTGCTCTGCAGCTCGCTGGCCGCTTCCGTGGCCGCGTGCTGGGGCTCGATGCTGGGCGAGCATGGCACTTCCTCCTGGCACCTTGCCCCGTCCTCCAAGAGGCTCCTGAGGCTCGGCCTCACCCAGGTCATGCATAGGGAGATGCTTTGCTGCAGCTCCTCCCCTTGCAGAGCCTCTTTCTCAACCTCGCCTTCCTCGTCGCTCCACTCCGGTGGCTCACGCTGTGGCGCTCCACCAGCTCTCCTGCTGCCTCCCCTCTCACGCTCCCTCTCGGGGGCATGTGCATAGAGCCGCTCCAGCACCTGCCACTTGGAGCTCGCGTCCTTCAAGAGCTCCACTCGCGTCAGCTCCGGTCTCCACAGGTTGTAGAAGGAGTTTCTGGCGCAGAGCTGAAGCGAGAGACGGAGCTCTGTGAAGGCATTTGCTTTGCCCAACACAAACTGCCCCCCACGGCCCTGCTGGCACCGGCACCGGCACCGGCACCGTCAGGCCCTTGCAGCAGGGCACAGCAGCTGGCCCCGATGCGCGGAGACTTCCCCCCTGCCACCGCCCACCCCCTGCACTCACCTCCCTGGGTCGAACGTTGAGGCGTCCTGATGGTGTGAGGGAGAAACGCTTCCCCTTGCCCTCCTCTTCCTTGCTCTCACTCTCCCTTGGCCTCTGCTCCTTCCTCTGCAGGCAGGCTTCTCGCAGCTGCGCCAAGGTCTGCCCGGCGCGTGCCAGGCAGCTCCTCTCGAGCTCCTCCAGTGGCTCGGTTTTGATGGAAAGCACTGCGAGGTACCGCGAGGTGTTGTCGGGGTGCACGCGCAGTGTCCTGCCTCGGAAGCGACACATGATGCCCAAAGGTTTCTGTATGGTGCCCTGTGCTGGCGACGGTGCTTTGGCTGATGGTGGAGCACAGCCCCGGCCTGGCGATGCTGGTGCACCGGCCCTGCTCGCCTTCCTTGTGCCACTGTGAGTGTGGTGATCAGGCTGTTGCAGAGCTGCGGCCTCTGGGCTTTTACTGTCCTCTCTGCTCTGGACCTGGAGAGCGCTTGCCAGGGCTGCTGCAGCAGTGGCGTGCGCCAGCATCTCCTGCACGGCACCTGCACTCAGCTCCTGTGTGCCGTTGTTGGCGTGAGGCTGCCCCAGCTGCCGCCGTTGTCCGGGGCTCCTCTCAGCTGCGCGGACGAGCCCCAGGCCTGTGTCCTCCGGAGCGGTGTCAGGCGTTGCGGGGCTGTGTGGGGCAGCTCTCTGGTGCTCAGCCCTCATTTCCACACTCCCATCTCTGTGCACACTCGGAGCAAGGCCAGCAGACTCAGGCTGGCAAGGCGATGTTTCCTCCGGTGGCACAATTTCACTGTGGCACTTGCCCACCATGGCTTTGGCAGAGCTGCGTGGTTCTGCTGCAAAGCAGGGGCTGGTGAGCTGAAGCCCCTCTGAAGCACCTTTGGCCCTGGTCTCCTGCTGTAATGCATCCTCTGGGGCAGAAGAGGCTGCTTCTCCCGGGGCATTCTCAGCACGGGGCACTTGCTCTTCTGCAGGCAGCAGGTCAGCACCTTGGGACACCGGGGACTTGCCTAGCACCCCGTCCTGCACCTGGCCGTGCACCATGGTGTCTTGTCGTTGCACCTTGCCCTCCTGGGCACAGGTCTCTTTGGGAGCCGCACGCACCTCGCTCTTTAGGTCCTGGCACTGTTCTTGGGCAGTCCTGTTGAGAGCCACCCCCAGGGGCAACTGTGGCAGCCTTGGCACCGTCAGGCAGCTGGGCCAAGGCTCGTCCCGCTCCTTGTGGCCGGCCATGCCTTGCACCTGCCTTTGAGGCATGGTCTGGGCTGCCGGGGCAAAGCAGGAGTGTCCTGGGAGCTGCCGGCTTTGCCCAGGAAGAATGCTCCACTGTGTGGCACCACTGTCTGGCACCAGCCTCGCTTTGCCCCCTGTGCAAGACCTCAGCTTGGCCTCCGGCGTGCAGTGGACACGCTCTCGACTTGGCCGGGGCAGAGCGCCAGCTTCCCGCTTGGCCACTCGAAGGGCAGGCAAAGCAAGATGGCTTGGCTTGAGCTCTTCCCTTCGCAGTCTCCACCCGCTGTCCAGAGCCTTCCCGGCGCCACTAAGGGGTGGCAAGCGCTCCCTGCCATTGGCCCTGTGCCTTGCAGAAGATCTGCAGGCTGCTTCCAGAGCAGGCAGCTGGCTTCCTCTTGGAGGTGCGGCCCTTTTGGCCACAGAGGCCTCCAGGCCTCCCTGAGCCTGCCTAGCTGCCTGGCTTGGCAGAGGGGGCAACCTGGGCACAGGCGGTGTCTCTCTTCCCCTCCTGTGCTCTGCCACGAGAACATCCCTGGCACTGTCCTCTTCCCTCTGCAATCCAAGCCCAGGAGAGGGGAAAGTGGTTGCAGTCCTTTGCCCCACTCCCCAGGCTTCCCACAGGCACACTGGTGGCACCTGCACCACCCTAAACGAGGGCAGCGCTCTCCCAGCTGCGCAGCTGCTGCCCTGCTCCCAAAGGCTGCCTGCGCAGGGAGCTGCCCAGCGTGGGGCAGGAGATGGGCAAAGGCCGTTCCCCTGAGCAGCCGCAGCCATGTCCTTGCAGACTGCTTGGCGAAGCAGGCCGACAGCCCGCACGGACCAGGGACCTCGTGCACCCTCCCACCACTGCCCGCCTGCTTCTTGGCGCCTCCAGGCAACCACGCAGAGCCTTTGCCACCATTGCTGCTCAGCTCCCAACCCTCACGGCTGCTTCTCCCTCCACACCCACCACTCACCTTCCTTCTGCCTTCCGGCGTGCCGAGAAGCCCTTGCACGGGCTGCGAGCAGCCCTTCGGCTGCTGCTGCTGCTGCTGCTTGTCCATGCTGAGGACTCACAGCTACTCTGGGGACTCGCTGCTCTGACGCCAGAGGGACCTGCTCCCTCCTCACCGAGCTACTCCCCTCAGAGTGTGGACTGGGTCAGGCCCGGCACAGCCTGGGTCACCATGGGGCCTGCCCCATCACAATGCCCGAGGAGGCGTGATGCCACCCCCATCACAGAGCCCTGCCTCTTACCGGGCGGCCCACCCCTCCCCATGACCACCTCCTGCTGCTGACCATGGCCACCCACATCACAAAGCCTTGCCGGTTGCCGTGGGCACCCCGTCACCATGTCTTTGCCTCCAAGCCTCTGCTCCCAGCTCCAGAGCCATCCTCACAGCTGGCAGCTGGGCAGCAGCAGCAATTAGCCCCTCCTCACCTCTCTGCTCCACAGCCCTTGCATGGCCTGCCCTTCTTCAGGCCACCCAGAGCACACACCCACTACAAGGGCAGCCCCCTTGCTTGGCCCCATGTTCCTCACGCCAACACTCTCCAAGGCCTTACCAGCTTCCCCCTGCAGAGCTCCCTGCCTTCCCACTGCTCTCCCACACAAAGGGCAATTCCTGCTCCACCCCTTCCCAAAGAGCCTCCATCCACCCACGGCAGTGCTCCAGGCAGACGGGAGCCTTGGCCCCAGGTCCCCCAGGTGCATTGCAGCCCTCTAGCTGCACTCGGATAACAAAGGCCTCCTCCTTGTCCCCAGGCTGCGCGCAGGAGCGCACAGGCCTCCGAGACAGCCGCTCGCTTGTGCCGAGTCCTGGAAAAACTGTGAGAGTTGTCCCCACACTCTTGGTCTCCAAGCACTTCCTCAGCTGCCTGCATACACTGCGGTGGGCTCCTCCGCGGTTGCTTTTCAGCACACCACCCAACTCCTTCTCCTTGCCCTCCCACGCCGTCACTTCCTCACTCTTCTGGGCATCACCGGCTCCCCTCAGCCACCCCTGCCTTTGGACTCTCCTCACCAGCTCGGCCAGCTCCCGCATCCTCCACTCGGCGCATGGGTACAGTGTCCTTCCGCATGAAGCGGGATGACCCACAGCCTTGGTCCCTCGCTGCATGAAGGGCTTGCCTTCAGGACCTCCAGCTGCTGAGAGCCCACGCCCCTCTCAATTTCCTCTTCAGTGCTGGTTTCCAAATTAGGCCTGCAGGCAAACCTGTTGTCTCGCTTGTTGTTCAAAGTGCTTTGGGTTATTTGTTTTGTTGTTGTTGTTGTTGTTGTTGTTGTTTGTTTTTCCTTCTTTGTCTCCACGTTGGTCCAGTGGATGCGCCTCTAGACCTAATGAGGCCACCTCATAATAAACCGGCTCTTACTGGGAATAAAGAAAACATGCTACCCTGTTTTGCTCCGGGTCTTTCAGTCCTCAGTTCTGTGCTGCTGGCTGCAAGAATTAGATTCTGTTTGGAAGACAGGCAACTTTCTCATTTCAAACGTGAATTGTCACTTCAAAACAAGGAACTTTCCTCAAGTTCAGAGGGGTTTCTTCGTAGTGTGAGCTGCCTTGTGTCATCGAGGCTCTGCTTCTTCCCGAGTCCAGTTTCCTCATCCAACTCTACCATCAAAGGCGTGATTTTGGGGGCAGAGCTTTTCGGCTGCCCCAGAAGAGTTGCTGTCTTTTGTAGTTCAACTCGTGGTTACCCGCTAGCACTGCCTTTTTTATCCTGGGCCTGTAGGTGCTGTTGCAATGCTGTTGCAATGCTTAGAATCACAGAACCACAGAACCGTTAAAGTTGGGAGGGACCTCTGGCGATCATCTAGTCCAACCTCCCTGCTTGGCAGGGTCGCCTCAAGCATGTTAGACAGGCTTGCATGCAGGCAGGCTTTGAATATCCCCAGAGGAAGACACTCCGCAAGCTCTCTGGGCAGCCTGTGCCAGTGCTCTGTCACTCTCGCAGGGAAGAAATTCCCCCTCACGGTCAGGCGGGACTTCCTGTGCTTCAGTTTCTGCCCATTGCCTCTTGTCCTGTCACATGGGACAACTGAGAAGAGTTTGTCCCCGTCCCCTTGACACCCACCCTTCAGGGACTTATGCACATTGATAAGATCCTCAGGCTTCTCTTCTCCAGGCTGAAGAGGTCCAGCTCTCGCAGCCGTTCCTCATGGGGCAGGTGCTCCAGCCCTCGGATCATCCTCGTGGCCCTCCGCTGGACTCTCTCCAGTACCTCCATGTCTCTCTTGTACTGGGGAGCCCACAACTGATAAGGCCTCCCCAGGGCTGAGGAGAGGGGCAGGATCACCACCCTTGACCTGCTGGCAACACTCCTCCTAACGCACCTCGGGATGCCATTGGCCTTCCTAGCCACAAGGGCACATTGCTGCCTCAGAGTCAATTTGTCGTCCACCAGCACTGCCAGCTCATTCTCGGCAGAGCTGCTCTCCAGCAGGTCAGCCCCCAGCTTGGACTGGTGCCTAGGTGCAGGACTCTGCACTTGCCCTTGTGGAACCTCAGCAGGTTCCCCTCTGCCCAGCTCTCCAGCCTGTCCAGGTCTCTCTGAATGGCAGCACAGCCCTCAGGTGTATCAGCCACTCCTCCCAGCTTGGTAGCATCAGCAAACTTGCTGAGGAGGCACTCTGCCCCCTCATCCAGGTCACTGATGAAGAAGTTGAACAGGATGGGACCCAGTGCTGAGCCCTGGCGGACTCCGCTAGCCACAGGCCTCCAACCAGACCCCGCACCACTGATGACAACCCTCTGAGCACTCCAGCCGGCCAGTTCTCAATGCACCTCACTGTCCACTCGTCTAACCCACGCTTCCTGAGCTTCTCTAGCAGGATGTTATGGGAGACAGTGTCTAAAGCCTTGCTGAAGTCAAGGTGCACAACATCCACTGCTCTCCCGCCATCCACCCGGGCAGTCGTTCCATCCTAGAAGGCCGTCAGACTGGTTAGGCAGGATTTGCCCTTGGTGAATCCCTGCCGGCTACTCCTGATCACCTCCTTTTCCTCCATATGCTTGGAGATGACATCGAGAAGGAGCTGTTCCAGCACCTTGCCAGGCATGGAGGTGACTCTCGGTAAAATGCTGCAGTCGGTTTTATCTGCATCAGGTGCCTGTTTTCTTGGTGATGTACTTAACGCTGAAACTTTTAAGAAATGCCCAGACATGGGTGTCATCAATATAGAGGGACTGGCAAGGGAAACAGCAATCATAAGAAACGGAAGGCTGCCTGCACTGTAAGAAAACCTCTCCTGGGTAGCAGGTACTCGCAGCACAGTGTCATATTTGTGTCTCCATCATCTTCCGTTCCCACCTCAAAGCAAAACAGCTCTTCTACCATGGAAATTTTTCACCTGGCAGGCAACATGTGTTGAAACAGTTGTAGAAAAACCATCTTCTGTGAGCTGATATTTGAGCACACAGAAGAAGTGTGCACGATTCTCCCTACGTCCTTATAAAACTCAAGCCCATCGTGGCTGTTCTTGAGTGTGTAGATTTGTGGGATGAACTTCCAGATCGAGAGGTTAAATCACTATCTCCTAAGTGGTGCTGTGAGAGCCTCCTTGCAGTGATGTCAATACCAAACTTCTGGTGACTTCAGGGGAAAAGCTGCTGCTTTGTAGAAGTAGTTCTAGACTGCTTTAAGAGTTTGGCTGATGCCTTCTCTTTGAAAAAGGCTTCCCTTCCCTCCCCCCACCCCCCCATTGAAGGTTGCATTTTTACTCTTTCTTCAGGAACACTGTAGGAATGTTGTTTGACAAGGCTACCTTTTAGTAAATAAGAGAAAGAAGAGTATAAAAGCAGATGGACAAAATGTTAATGTTTTGATATAGTTACTCACTGTATCTACCTAACCCTATCATTTACTTGTGGGAATGAATTATATCCAAGTGTTTGGTTATGAGAGTACGGCCATACTAGCTTAACCTGTAGCAAACATAGCTAGCACAAGTTCTGCTTTGGTTATTATTAAAGTGTTGGAGCTACTTTGTGTTGATGTATCTTACCTTGTCTGGGAGATTGTAGTGATGAAATAACTCCTTTAATGGCACAAGTTGTTTCATCAAGAGTAGGATTTGCTGTTACAGATAAACCCTTTGCTTTTTTGATGAACTTCCTAGTAATTCTTTAGGTAGGTTTTTTCTCATAGCTTTCTTTGTCTCCTTTCTTGAGTTTAGTATGAAAAATGATGGAGATGCATTTATAACAGGTATTAGAAAGTTTATTAGAAAGAATCTGCTTCATCAAAACACAAGTGTCTCTCCATTTGTCAGAGATAAATTGCGTGGGGCACAAGGAGAGGGCCAGAAATGCTTTCTGGAAGTTTTCGTAGCTCCACATTTTTTAACAGCACCGCCTGCCGTTTTACACAACCGTTTGAGCTCCGTCTTAGCCACCTCCACGTTCTTTCTCCTTTCAGCTATTACGGCTTTCTTCTCCGTGCCCTGTCATGTCTTTAAAAACATACTGCAGCCTTTCCCCATTTTGTTGTTTTATTTCCCATCCTCCCAGGACAAATCAGGACTACAGTATTTGCACGGTTTAGTTTCACCAGCATGCGATCCACTTGGAGCGTACTCACTTACTCTGCCTACAGTTTGTTGCAGTGTGGGCTCTTTCTCTGGGCTGCCTGTTCTCCTGCCCATAGAGCTCTCATTTCCCGTGGTTTGAGCCCCAGCAGGGCAACAGGTTCCCTTCTTAGGTTTCCAGTGCGTGGTAGCTTGTATGCACCTCCATTTGCAACTGGATCGTTTGACTCAGGTGGACACACTGGCTGGCCATACCAGCGGCCGAGAAGGGATGGTTAGGGCAGAGGATAAGGACAGGGCAGGTCTATGAGGAGGTGCCTCCCCAGACTGCTCTTGTAGCCTCCTGTGACTTGTGGCGCAGCTTGCACCTGAGCAGGCGCAGTAAGTTTGTGTTTAACAGCCTTTTTAGGAGCTTGCTTTCATGGGTTTGTCCAATTGCCTTAGAGCCCCTACACAGCTTCAGCATCCAAGACAGTTTGTTTAATCCTTGCATGGAAAACTACCTCCTTTAGCTTTCTTTTTCTTTTCTTTTTCTTTCCTTTTTTTTTTTAAGTTTCATTCAAAGTCCCATAGTTCTTGCAGTTCTTCCCATGACTCTCACATTTTTATGCACTTTTGCCCCCATCCCTGGACTCTGAGGTAGAAGAAATGTGGGAGCCACTCCCTGTTCCCTGTATGACACAAGCAGTGATTGCCTACCGCCGAGTGGGATGAGGTGGGCTATTTCATTCACTAGTGCACAGTGGCAGGAACTTTGATCTTTGACTTGGAAGAAAAAGGCAAAGACAATTTCAGGCCTTTTCATCATTAGCCTTACTCATCGTACCGTCCAAAATCAACACCGGCGTGGGGTTTTTGTTTTTTTTTTTTTTTTTTTTGGGGGGGGGGGGAGGCTACCCAGTTTCTTTAGAATTTAAGTGTTCCAACGCAAGTTAAGAGCAAACTGAACAAAAAGCTTTTGAAAATTACCCCACTGGCAGCATTAGGCAGCAGAGGAGAGCAGCTGAACTGCTGGCTGCTAGCTACATCGTTACTGTTGCGCAGGAGGAAGTGTTTTACTTAGTAGCAAACTTCTCTAAGTTTGGCCCGATTCTCTCTCGTTTATACTTCCTTCTGGTTAAATCCATCGTGCAGTGGGAGAAAACAGCTGCATGTTGGGTCTTTTCTTCCCTCTTTATTTCTTCCTACAGTCTTGTGCCTCTTGACAAGCACATGGACTTGAATTTGGTATTATTTCTCTGGGAGCTTCTCACGGCAAGGCTCCTAAGTAGAGGCAGCCTTGCCAAGGTAATAAAACTGTGGAAGAGGAGAAGCAGCAGCAGAAGCTGGTAGGTAAGGTGCTAACCACCAAACTTATCTTTCTTTACAAACTATTATTTTGACAGTGTGCACGTTTTCTAGCAGTTGGAAGGGGTCTGCTGTTGATATCCACGTTCCCCTGTTTGTTTTTACCTATAGCAAAGGTGTGTGGGGGGGCAGGTGTTGGTCTTTGTGAGATATGTAAAGGATGGCTCCCGTGTTTAAGAGACAAAAAATTCTATAGGAGGTTATAACACAGATAGGAAAACTCTATTGAAAATGCTGGTTCCGTTGGTGAGAAAGGTTAGGCAGATATTTCTTCTGTTCCTCATAGATCACATGAAAACGGCGTGAAACCCGGGGTCCTGGAGCCTGTGCCGGCAGCCGAACCACTCAGGAAGCGAAGCTAGAGAAAACCCTCCCACCTCTGGCCGCCTCCTTGCTCCTGGGTTTGGACATCTCATGCAGCCTCACAGCTTGCCGCTTCCCAAGGCCGTGCGGGAAGTCATCAGTACATCTCCACCCTGACAGGCCCTGCAAAACCTCCTCTGGTGGCCTCCGCTTGCAGCACGAGGTTGCAGCAGGCACCTCCAGAAGCCCCTTCCCACCCAAGCTCCTCTCTCCCTCTCGCACCGCTTCCGCGCGGTTCCCTCCAGCGCTGCCTGCCTTCGCTGGCAGTGCCTGCACCAGGCTTAGTCTCCCGACGCCGACCTGACACAAAGAAACATGGGGACAAACTCTTCCCAGGCTTTTATTTGGAGCAGAGAAGGGACAGGGGGGCCACGATGCGGCAGCCTTTCTGCAGCAGCCAGCAGAGAGCCTGTGTGCCTCTGCCTCCGTGCTCTGCAGCAGCCCCCGTCTCGCGGCACCTCTGGCACCTGCATCCTCCGCTGTCCCTCTCACTGCGCTGCGATGCAGCAGCAGCAGAAAGCTCTGCGCAGAGCGCCGAGCGCTGCCCTGAGGCGTGAGGACCATCGCCTGGGAGGCGCAGCATGTGGGAGGTCGGCGATGCGCGCGGGGGAAGGAGAGTCCTGGGCGAGGGGCCGGGCAGGCGCAGGGCAAGGCTGAGGGTCTGCGTGTGTGGGGCAGGCCTCTGCCCTTGCTCCCGCGCTGGCTGACGGGGCGAGAGGCACGCCGTCCTCCGCATGCTGAACGCCTCCCGCCAGAGGAGGTGCCGCGGCCTCGGCTCCTCGGGGCGCTGCTGGGGCTGGAGGCGTGCTCTGCAGCTCACCGTCTGCTTCCCTGGCCGCGTGCTGGGGCTCGACGCTGGGCGAGCGCGGCACCTCCTCCTGGCACCTTGGCCCGTCCCCCAAGAGGCTCCTGAGGCTCGGCCTCACCCAGGTCATGCATAGGGAGATGCTTTGCTGCAGCTCCTCCCCTTGCAGAGCCTCTTCCTCAACCTCGCCTTCCTCGTCGCTCCACTCCGGTGGCTCACGCTGCGGCGCTCCACCAGCTCTCCTGCTGCCTCCCCTCTCACGCTCCCTCTCGGGGGCATGCGCATAGAGCCGCTCCAGCACCTGCCACTTGGAGCTCGCGTCCTTCAGGAGCTCCACTCGCGTCAGCTCCGGTCTCCACAGGTTGTAGAAGGAGTTTCTGGCGCAGAGCTGAAGCGAGAGACGGAGCTCTGTGAAGGCGTTTGCTTTGCCCAACACAAACTGCCCCCCACGGCCCTGCCGGCACCGGCACCGGCACCGGCACCGTCAGGCCCTTGCAGCAGGGCACAGCAGCTGGCCCCGATGCGCGGAGGCTTCCCCCCTGCCACCGCCCACCCCCTGCACTCACCTCCCTGGGTCGAACGTTGAGGCGTCCTGATGGTGTGAGGGAGAAACGCTTCCCCTTGCCCTCCTCTTCCTTGCTCTCACTCTCCCTTGGCCTCTGCTCCTTCCTCTGCAGGCAGGCTTCTCGCAGCTGTGCCAAGGTCTGCCCGGCGCGTGCCAGGCAGCTCCTCTCGAGCTCCTCCAGTGGCTCGGTTTTGATGGAAAGCACTGCGAGGTACCGCGAGGTGTTGTCGGGGTGCACGCGCAGCGTCCTGCCTCGGAAGCGACACATGATGCCCAAAGGTTTCTGTATGGTGCCCTGTGCTGGCGACGGTGCTTTGGCTGATGGTGGAGCACAGCCCCGGCCTGGCGATGCTGGTGCACCGGCCCTGCCCGCCTTCCTTGTGCCACTGTGAGTGTGGTGATCAGGCTGTTGCAGAGCTGCGGCCTCTGGGCTTTTACTGTCCTCTCTGCTCTGGACCTGGAGAGCGCTTGCCAGGGCTGCTGCAGCAGTGGCGTGCGCCAGCATCTCCTGCACGGCACCTGCACTCAGCTCCTGTGTGCTGTTGTTGGCGTGAGGCTGCCCCAGCTGCCGCCGTTGTCCGGGGCTCCTCTCAGCTGCGCGGACGAGCCCCAGGCCTGTGTCCTCCGGAGCGGTGTCAGGCGTTGCGGGGCTGTGTGGGGCAGCTCTCTGGTGCTCAGCCCTCATTTCCACACTCCCATCTCTGTGCACACTCGGAGCAAGGCCAGCAGACTCAGGCTGGCAAGGCGATGTTTCCTCCGGTGGCACAATTTCACTGTGGCACTTGCCCACCATGGCTTTGGCAGAGCTGCGTGGTTCTGCTGCAAAGCAGGGGCTGGTGAGCTGAAGCCCCTCTGAAGCACCTTTGGCCCTGGTCTCCTGCTGTAATGCATCCTCTGGGGCAGAAGAGGCTGCTTCTCCCGGGGCATTCTCAGCACGGGGCACTTGCTCTTCTGCAGGCAGCAGGTCAGCACCTTGGGACACCGGGGACTTGCCTAGCACCCCGTCCTGCACCTGGCCGTGCACCATGGTGTCTTGTCGTTGCACCTTGCCCTCCTGGGCACAGGTCTCTTTGGGAGCCGCACGCACCTCGCTCTTTAGGTCCTGGCACTGTTCTTGGGCAGTCCTGTTGAGAGCCACCCCCAGGGGCAACTGTGGCAGCCTTGGCACCGTCAGGCAGCTGGGCCAAGGCTCGTCCCGCTCCTTGTGGCCGGCCATGCCTTGCACCTGCCTTTGAGGCATGGTCTGGGCTGCCGGGGCAAAGCAGGAGTGTCCTGGGAGCTGCCGGCTTTGCCCAGGAAGAATGCTCCACTGTGTGGCACCACTGTCTGGCACCAGCCTCGCTTTGCCCCCTGTGCAAGACCTCAGCTTGGCCTCCGGCGTGCAGTGGACACGCTCTCGACTTGGCCGGGGCAGAGCGCCAGCTTCCCGCTTGGCCACTCGAAGGGCAGGCAAAGCAAGATGGCTTGGCTTGAGCTCTTCCCTTCGCAGTCTCCACCCGCTGTCCAGAGCCTTCCCGGCGCCACTAAGGGGTGGCAAGCGCTCCCTGCCATTGGCCCTGTGCCTTGCAGAAGATCTGCAGGCTGCTTCCAGAGCAGGCAGCTGGCTTCCTCTTGGAGGTGCGGCCCTTTTGGCCACAGAGGCCTCCAGGCCTCCCTGAGCCTGCCTAGCTGCCTGGCTTGGCAGAGGGGGCAACCTGGGCACAGGCGGTGTCTCTCTTCCCCTCCTGTGCTCTGCCACGAGAACATCCCTGGCACTGTCCTCTTCCCTCTGCAATCCAAGCCCAGGAGAGGGGAAAGTGGTTGCAGTCCTTTGCCCCACTCCCCAGGCTTCCCACAGGCACACTGGTGGCACCTGCACCACCCTAAACGAGGGCAGTGCTCTCCCAGCTGCGCAGCTGCTGCCCTGCTCCCAAAGGCTGCCTGCGCAGGGAGCTGCCCAGCGTGGGGCAGGAGATGGGCAAAGGCCGTTCCCCTGAGCAGCCGCAGCCATGTACTTGCAGACTGCTTGGCGAAGCAGGCCAACAGCCCGCACGGACCAGGGACCTCGTGCACCCTCCCACCACTGCCCGCCTGCTTCTTGGCGCCTCCAGGCAACCACGCAGAGCCTTTGCCACCATTGCTGCTCAGCTCCCAACCCTCACGGCTGCTTCTCCCTCCACACCCACCACTCACCTTCCTTCTGCCTTCCGGCGTGCCGAGAAGCCCTTGCACGGGCTGCGAGCAGCCCTTCGGCTGCTGCTGCTGCTGCTGCTTGTCCATGCTGAGGACTCACAGCTACTCTGGGGACTCGCTGCTCTGACGCCAGAGGGACCTGCTCCCTCCTCACCGAGCTACTCCCCTCAGAGTGTGGACTGGGTCAGGCCCGGCACAGCCTGGGTCACCATGGGGCCTGCCCCATCACAATGCCCGAGGAGGTGTGATGCCACCCCCATCACAGAGCCCTGCCTCTTACCGGGCGGCCCGCCCCTCCCCATGACCACCTCCTGCTGCTGACCACGGCCACCCACATCACAAAGCCTTGCCGGTTGCCGTGGGCACCCCGTCACCATGTCTTTGCCTCCAAGCCTCTGCTCCCAGCTCCTGAGCCATCCCCACAGCTGGCAGCTGGGCAGCAGCAGCAGTTATGCTCTCCCCACCTCTCTGCTCCACAGCCCTTGCACGGCCTGCCCTTCTTCAGGCCACCCAGAGCACACACCCACTACAAGGGCAGCCCCCTTGCTTGGCCCCATGTTCCTCACGCCAACACTCTCCAAGGCCTTACCAGCTTCCCCCTGCAGAGCTCCCTGCCTTCCCACTGCTCTCCCACACAAAGGGCAATTCCTGCTCCACCCCTTCCCAAAGAGCCTCCATCCACCCACGGCAGTGCTCCGGGCAGACGGGAGCCTTGGCCCCAGGTCCCCCAGGTGCATTGCAGCCCTCTAGCTGCACTCGGATAACAAAGGCCTCCTCCTTGTCCCCAGGCTGCGCGCAGGAGCGCACAGGCCTCCGAGACAGCTGCTCGCTTGTGCCGAGTCCTGGAAAAACTGTGAGAGTTGTCCCCACACTCTTGGTCTCCAAGCACTTCCTCAGCTGCCTGCATACACTGCGGTGGGCTCCTCCGCGGTTGCTTTTCAGCACACCACCCAACTCCTTCTCCTTGCCCTCCCACGCCGTCACTTCCTCACTCTTCTGGGCATCACCGGCTCCCCTCAGCCACCCCTGCCTTTGGACTCTCCTCACCAGCTCGGCCAGCTCCCGCATCCTCCACTCGGCGCATGGGTACAGTGTCCTTCCGCATGAAGCGGGATGACCCACAGCCTTGGTCCCTCGCTGCATGAAGGGCTTGCCTTCAGGACCTCCAGCTGCTGAGAGCCCAGGCCCCTCTCAATTTCCTCTTCAGTGCTGGTTTCCAAATTAGGCCTGCAGGCAAACCTGTTGTCTCGCTTGTTGTTCAAAGTGCTTTGGGTTATTTGTTTTGTTGTTGTTGTTGTTGTTTGTTTGTTTTTCCTTCTTTGTCTCCACGTTGGTCCAGTGGATGCGCCTCTAGACCTAATGAGGCCACCTCATAATAAACCGGCTCTTACTGGGAATAAAGAAAACATGCTACCCTGTTTTGCTCCGGGTCTTTCAGTCCTCAGTTCTGTGCTGCTGGCTGCAAGAATTAGATTCTGTTTGGAAGACAGTCAACTTTCTCATTTCAAACGTGAATTGTCACTTCAAAAAAAGGAACTTTCCTCAAGTTCAGAGGGGTTTCTTCGTAGTGTGAGCTGCCTTGTGTCATCGAGGCTCTGCTTCTTCCCGAGTCCAGTTTCCTCATCCGACTCTACCATCAAAGGCGTGATTTTGGGGGCAGAGCTTTTTGGCTGCCCCAGAAGAGTTGCTGTCTTTTGTAGTTCAACTCGTGGTTACCTGCTAGCACTGCCTTTTTTATCCTGGGCCTGTAGGTGCTGTTGCAATGCTGTTGCAATGCTTAGAATCACAGAACCACAGAACCGTTAAAGTTGGGAGGGACCTCTGGCGATCATCTAGTCCAACCTCCCTGCTTGGCAGGGTCGCCTCAAGCATGTTAGACAGGCTTGCATGCAGGCAGGCTTTGAATATCCCCAGAGGAAGACACTCCGCAAGCTCTCTGGGCAGCCTGTGCCAGTGCTCTGTCACTCTCGCAGGGAAGAAATTCCCCCTCACGGTCAGGCGGGACTTCCTGTGCTTCAGTTTCTGCCCATTGCCTCTTGTCCTGTCACATGGGACAACTGAGAAGAGTTTGTCCCCGTCCCCTTGACACCCACCCTTCAGGGACTTATGCACATTGATAAGATCCTCAGGCTTCTCTTCTCCAGGCTGAAGAGGTCCAGCTCTCGCAGCCGTTCCTCATGGGGCAGGTGCTCCAGCCCTCGGATCATCCTCGTGGCCCTCCGCTGGACTCTCTCCAGTACCTCCATGTCTCTCTTGTACTGGGGAGCCCACAACTGATAAGGCCTCCCCAGGGCTGAGGAGAGGGGCAGGATCACCACCCTTGACCTGCTGGCAACACTCCTCCTAACGCACCTCGGGATGCCATTGGCCTTCCTAGCCACAAGGGCACATTGCTGCCTCAGAGTCAATTTGTCGTCCACCAGCACTGCCAGCTCATTCTCGGCAGAGCTGCTCTCCAGCAGGTCAGCCCCCAGCTTGGACTGGTGCCTAGGTGCAGGACTCTGCACTTGCCCTTGTGGAACCTCAGCAGGTTCCTCTCTGCCCAGCTCTCCAGCCTGTCCAGGTCTCTCTGAATGGCAGCACAGCCCTCAGGTATATCAGCCACTCCTCCCAGCTTGGTAGCATCAGCAAACTTGCTGAGGAGGCACTCTGCCCCCTCATCCAGGTCACTGATGAAGAAGTTGAACAGGATGGGACCCAGTGCTGAGCCCTGGCGGACTCCGCTAGCCACAGGCCTCCAACCAGACCCCGCACCACTGATGACAACCCTCTGAGCACTCCAGCCGGCCAGTTCTCAATGCACCTCACTGTCCACTCGTCTAACCCACGCTTCCTGAGCTTCTCTAGCAGGATGTTATGGGAGACAGTGTCTAAAGCCTTGCTGAAGTCAAGGTGCACAACATCCACTGCTCTCCCGCCATCCACCCGGGCAGTCGTTCCATCCTAGAAGGCCGTCAGACTGGTTAGGCAGGATTTGCCCTTGGTGAATCCCTGCCGGCTACTCCTGATCACCTCCTTTTCCTCCATATGCTTGGAGATGACATCGAGAAGGAGCTGTTCCAGCACCTTGCCAGGCATGGAGGTGACTCTCGGTAAAATGCTGCAGTCGGTTTTATCTGCATCAGGTGCCTGTTTTCTTGGTGATGTACTTAACGCTGAAACTTTTAAGAAATGCCCAGACATGGGTGTCATCAATATAGAGGGACTGGCAAGGGAAACAGCAATCATAAGAAACGGAAGGCTGCCTGCACTGTAAGAAAACCTCTCCTGGGTAGCGGGTACTCGCAGCACAGTGTCATATTTGTGTCTCCATCATCTTCCGTTCCCACCTCAAAGCAAAACAGCTCTTCTACCATGGAAATTTTTCACCTGGCAGGCAACATGTGTTGAAACAGTTGTAGAAAAACCATCTTCTGTGAGCTGATATTTGAGCACACAGAAGAAGTGTGCATGATTCTCCCTACGTCCTTATAAAACTCAAGCCCATCGTGGCTGTTCTTGAGTGTGTAGATTTGTGGGATGAACTTCCAGATCATGAGGTTAAATCACTATCTCCTAAGTGGTGCTGTGAGAGCCTGCTTGCAGTGACGTCAATACCAAACTGCTGCTTTGTAGAAGTAGTTCTAGACTGCTTTAAGAGTTTGGCTGATGCCTTCTCTTTGAAAAAGGCTTCGCCCCCCCCCCCCCCCCATTTGAAGGTTGCATTTTTACTCTTTCTTCAGGAACACTGTAGGAATGTTGTTTGACAAGGCTACCTTTTAGTAAATAAGAGAAAGAAGAGTATAAAAGCAGAAGGACGAAATGTTAATGTTTTGATATAGTTACTCACTGTATCTACCTAACCCTATCATTTACTTGTGGGAATGAATTATATCCAAGTGTTTGGTTATGAGAGTACGGCCATACTAGCTTAACCTGTAGCAAACATAGCTAGCGCAAGTTCTGCTTTGGTTATTATTAAAGTGTTGGAGCTACTTTGTGTTGATGTATCTTACCTTGTCTGGGAGATTGTAGTGATGAAATAACTCCTTTAATGGCACAAGTGGTTTCATCGAGAGTAGGATTTGCTGTTACAGATAAACCCTTTGCTTTTTTGATGAACTTCCTAGTAATTCTTTAGGTAGGTTTTTTCTCATGGCTTTCCTTGTTTCCTTTCTTGAGTTTAGTATGAAAAAATGATGGAGATGCATTTATAACAGGTATTAGAAAGTTTATTAGAAAGAATCTGCTTCATCAAAACACAAGTGTCTCTCCATTTGTCAGAGATAAATTGCGTGGGGCACAAGGAGAGGGCCAGAAATGCTTTCTGGAAGTTTTCGTAGCTCCACATTTTTTAACAGCACCGCCTGCCGTTTTACACAACCGTTTGAGCTCCGTCTTAGCCACCTCCACGTTCTTTCTCCTTTCAGCTATTACGGCTTTCTTCTCCGTGCCCTGTCATGTCTTTAAAAACATACTGCAGCCTTTCCCCATTTTGTTGTTTTATTTCCCATCCTCCCAGGACAAATCAGGACTACAGTATTTGCACGGTTTAGTTTCACCAGCATGCGATCCACTTGGAGCGTGCTCACTTACTCTGCCTACAGTTTGTTGCAGTGTGGGCTCTTTCTCTGGGCTGCCTGTTCTCCTGCCCATAGAGCTCTCATTTCCCGTGGTTTGAGCCCCAGCAGGGCAACAGGTTCCCTTCTTAGGTTTCCAGTGCGTGGTAGCTTGTATGCACCTCCATTTGCAACTGGATCGTTTGACTCAGGTGGACACACTGGCTGGCCATACCAGCGGCCGAGAAGGGATGGTTAGGGCAGAGGATAAGGACAGGGCAGGTCTATGAGGAGGTGCCTCCCCAGACCGCTCTTGTAGCCTCCTGTGACTTGTGGCGCAGCTTGCACCTGAGCAGGCGCAGTAAGTTTGTGTTTAACAGCCTTTTTAGGAGCTTGCTTTCATGGGTTTGTCCAATTGCCTTAGAGCCCCTACACAGCTTCAGCATCCAAGACAGTTTGTTTAATCCTTGCATGGAAAACTACCTCCTTTAGCTTTCTTTTTCTTTTCTTTTTCTTTCTTTTTTTTTTTTTTAAGTTTCATTTGAAGTCCCATAGTTCTTGCAGTTCTTCCCATGACTCTCACATTTTTATGCACTTTTGCCCCCATCCCTGGACTCTGAGGTAGAAGAAATGTGGGAGCCACTCCCTGTTCCCTGTATGACACAAGCAGTGATTGCCTACCGCCGACTGGGATGAGGTGGGCTATTTCATTCACTAGTGCACAGTGGCAGGAACTTTGATCTTTGACTTGGAAGAGAAAGGCAAAGACAATTTCAGGCCTTTTCATCATTAGCCTTACTCATCGTACCGTCCAAAATCAACACCGGCGTGGGGTTTTTGTTTTTTTTTTTTTTTGGGGGGGGGGGGAGGCTACCCAGTTTCTTTAGAATTTAAGTGTTCCAATGCAAGTTAAGAGCAAACTGAACAAAAAGCTTTTGAAAATTACCCCACTGGCAGCATTAGGCAGCAGAGGAGAGCAGCTGAACTGCTGGCTGCTAGTTACATTGTTACTGTTGCGCAGGAGGAAGTGCTTTACTTAGTAGCAAACTTCTCTAAGTTTGCCCCGATTCTCTCTCGTTTATACTTCCTTCTGGTTAAATCCATTGTACAGTGGGAGAAAACAGCTGCATGTTGGGTCTTTTCTTCCCTTTTTATTTCTTCCTACAGTCTTGTGCCTCTTGACAAGCACATGGACTTGAATTTGGTATTATTTCTCTGGGAGCTTCTCACGGCAAGGCTCCTAAGTAGAGGCAGCCTTGCCAAGGTAATAAAACTTGGAAGAGGAGAAGCAGCAGCAGAAGCTGGTAGGTAAGGTGCTAACCACCAAACTTATCTTTCTTTACAAACTATTATTTTGACAGTGTGCACGTTTTCTAGCAGTTGGAAGGGGTCTGCTGTTGATATCCACGTTCCCCTGTTTGTTTTTACCTATAGCAAAGGTGTGGGGGGGGGGGCAGGTGTTGGTCTTTGTGAGATATGTAAAGGATGGCTCCCGTGTTTAAGAGACAAAAAATTCTATAGGAGGTTATAACACAGATAGGAAAACTCTATTGAAAATGCTGGTTCCGTTGGTGAGAAAGGTTAGGCAGACATTTCTTCTGTTCCTCATAGATCACAAGAAAGCCACGTGAAACCTGGTGTGCTGGAGCCTGTGCCGGCAGCCGAACCACTCAGGAAGCGAAGCTAGAGAAAACCCTCCTGCCTCTGGCCGCCTCCTTGCTCCTGGGTTTGGACGTCTCGTGCAGCCTCATGGCTTGCCGCTTCCCAAGGCCGCGCGGGAAGTCATCAGTACATCTCCACCCTGACAGGCCCTGCAAAACCTCCTCTGGCGGCCTCCGCTTGCAGCACGAGGTTGCAGCAGGCACCTCCAGAAGCCCCTTCCCACCCAAGCTCCTCTCTCCCTCTCGCACTGCTTCCGCGCGGTTCCCTCCAGCGCTGCCTGCCTTCGCTGGCAGTGCCTGCACCACGCTTCATCTCCCGACGCCGACCTGACACAAAGAAACACGGGGGCAAACTCTTCCCAGGCTTTTATTTGGAGCAGAGAAGGGACAGGGGGGCCACGATGCGGCAGCCTTTCTGCAGCAGCCAGCAGAGAGCCTGTGTGCCTCTGCCTCCGTGCTCTGCAGCAGCCCCCGTCTCGCGGCACCTCTGGCACCTGCATCCTCCGCTGTCCCTCTCACTGCGCTGCGAGGCAGCAGCAGCAGAAAGCTCTGCGCAGAGCGCCGAGCGCTGCCCTGAGGCGTGAGGACCATTGCCTGGGAGGCGCAGCATGTGGGAGGTCGGCGATGCGCGCGGGGGAAGGAGAGTCCTGGGCGAGGGGCCGGGCAGGCACAGGGCAAGGCTGAGGGTCTGCGTGTGTGGGGCAGGCCTCTGCCCTTGCTCCCGCGCTGGCTGACGGGGCGAGAGGCACGCTGTCCTCCGCATGCTGAATGCCTCCTGCCAGAGGAGGTGCTGCGGCCTCGGCTCCTCGGGGCGCTGCTGGGGCCGGAGGCGTGCTCTGCAGCTCGCCGGCTGCTTCCGTGGCCGCGTGCTGGGGCTCGATGCTGGGCGAGCGTGGCACCTCCTCCTGGCACCTTGCCCCGTCCCCCAAGAGGCTCCTGAGGCTCGGCCTCACCCAGGTCATGCATAGGGAGATGCTTTGCTGCAGCTCCTCCCCTTGCAGAGCCTCTTCCTCAACCTCGCCTTCCTCGTCGCTCCACTCCGGTGGCTCACGCTGCGGCGCTCCACCAGCTCTCCTGCTGCCTCCCCTCTCACGCTCCCTCTCGGGGGCATGCGCATAGAGCCGCTCCAGCACCTGCCACTTGGAGCTCGCATCCTTCAAGAGCTCCACTCGCGTCAGCTCTGGTCTCCACAGGTTGTAGAAGGAGTTTCTGGCGCAGAGCTGAAGCGAGAGACGGAGCTCTGTGAAGGCATTTGCTTTGCCCAACACAAACTGCCCCCCACGGCCCTGCCGGCACCGGCACCGGCACCGGCACCGTCAGGCCCTTGCAGCAGGGCACAGCAGCTGGCCCCGACGCGCAGAGGCTTCCCCCCTGCCACCGCCCACCCCCTGCACTCACCTCCCTGGGTCGAACGTTGAGGCGTCCTGATGGTGTGAGGGAGAAACGCTTCCCCTTGCCCTCCTCTTCCTTGCTCTCACTCTCCCTTGGCCTCTGCTCCTTCCTCTGCAGGCAGGCTTCTCGCAGCTGTGCCAAGGTCTGCCCGGTGCGTGCCAGGCAGCTCCTCTCGAGCTCCTCCAGTGGCTCGGTTTTGATGGAAAGCACTGCGAGGTACCGTGAGGTGTTGTCGGGGTGCACGCGCAGCGTCCTGCCTCGGAAGCGACACATGATGCCCAAAGGTTTCTGTATGGTGCCCTGTGCTGGCGACGGTGCTTTGGCTGATGGTGGAGCACAGCCCCGGCCTGGCGATGCTGGTGCACCGGCCCTGCTCGCCTTCCTTGTGCCACTGTGAGCGTGGTGATCAGGCTGTTGCAGAGCTGTGGCCTCTGGGCTTTTACTGTCCTCTCTGCTCTGGACCTGGAGAGCGCTTGCCAGGGCTGCTGCAGCAGTGGCGTGCGCCAGCATCTCCTGCACGGCACCTGCACTCAGCTCCAGTGTGCCGTTGTTGGCGTGAGGCTGCCCCAGCTGCCGCCATTGTCCGGGGCTCCTCTCAGCTGCGCGGACGAGCCCCAGGCCTGTGTCCTCCGGAGCGGTGGCAGGCGTTGCGGGGCTGTGTGGGGCAGCTCTCTGGTGCTCAGCCCTCATTTCCACACTCACATCTCTGTGCACACTTGGAGCAAGGCCAGCAGACTCAGGCTGGCAAGGCGATGTTTCCTCCGGTGGCACAATTTCACTGTGGCACTTGCCCACCATGGCTTTGGCAGAGCTGCGTGGTTCTGCTGCAAAGCAGGGGCTGGTGAGCTGAAGCCCCTCTGAAGCACCTTTGGCCCTGGTCTCCTGCTGTAATGCATCCTCTGGGGCAGAAGAGGCTGCTTCTCCCGGGGCATTCTCAGCACGGGGCACTTGCTCTTCTGCAGGCAGCAGGTCAGCACCTTGGGACACCAGGGACTTGCCTAGCACCCCGTCCTGCACCTGGCCGTGCACCATGGTGTCCTGCCGTTGCACCTTGCCCTCCTGGGCACAGGTCTCTTTGGGAGCTGCACGCACCTCGCTCTTTAGGTCCTGGCACTGTTCTTGGGCAGTCCTGTTGAGAGCCACCCCCAGGGGCAACTGTGGCAGCCTTGGCACCGTCAGGCAGCTGGGCCAAGGCTCGTCCCGCTCCTTGTGGCCGGCCATGCCTTGCACCTGCCTTTGAGGCATGGTCTGGGCTGCCGGGGCAAAGCAGGAGTGTCCTGGGAGCTGCCGGCTTTGCCCAGGAAGAATGCTCCACTGTGTGGCACCACTGTCTGGCACCAGCCTCGCTTTGCCCCCTGTGCAAGACCTCAGCTTGGCCTCCGGCGTGCAGTGGACACGCTCTCGACTTGGCCGGGGCAGAGCGCCAGCTTCCCGCTTGGCCACTCGAAGGGCAGGCAAAGCAAGATGGCTTGGCTTGAGCTCTTCCCTTCGCAGTCTCCACCCGCTGTCCAGAGCCTTCCCGGCGCCACTAAGGGGTGGCAAGCGCTCCCTGCCATTGGCCCTGCGCCTTGCAGAAGATCTGCAGGCTGCTTCCAGAGCAGGCAGCTGGCTTCCTCTTGGAGGTGCGGCCCTTTTGGCCACAGAGGCCTCCAGGCCTCCCTGAGCCTGCCTAGCTGCCTGGCTTGGCAGAGGGGGCAACCTGGGCACAGGCGGTGTCTCTCTTCCCCTCCTGTGCTCTGCCACGAGAACATCCCTGGCACTGTCCTCTTCCCTCTGCAATCCAAGCCCAGGAGAGGGGAAAGTGGTTGCAGCCCTTTGCCCCACTCCCCAGGCTTCCCACAGGCACACTGGTGGCACCTGCGCCGCCCTAAACGAGGGCAGCGCTCTCCCAGCTACGCAGCTGCTGCCCTGCTCCCAAAGGCTGCCTGCACAGGGAGCTGCCCAGCGTGGGGCAGGAGATGGGCAAAGGCAGTTCCCCTGAGCAGCCGCAGCCATGTCCTTGCAGACTGCTTGGCGAAGCAGGCCGACAGCCCGCGCGGACCAGGGACCTCGTGCACCCTCCCACCACCGCCCGCCTGCTTCTTGGCGCCTCCAGGCAACCATGCAGAGCCTTTGCCACCATTGCTGCTCAGCTCCCATCCCTCACGGCTGCTTCTCCCTCCACACCCACCACTCACCTCCCTTCTGCCTTCCGGCGTGCTGGGAAGCCCGTGCACGGGCTGCGAGCAGCCCTTCGGCTGCTGCTGCTGCTGCTTGTCCATGCTGAGGACTCACAGCTACTCTGGGGACTCGCTGCTCTGACGCCAGAGGGACCTGCTCCCTCCTCACCGAGCTACTCCCCTCAGAGTGTGGACCGGGTCAGGCCCGGCACAGCCAGGGTCACCATGGGGCCTGCCCCATCACAATGCCCGAGGACGCATGATGCCACCCCCATCACAGAGCCCTGCCTCTTACCGGGCGGCCTGCCCCTCCCCATGACCACCTCCTGCTGCTGACCACGGCCACCCACATCACAAAGCCTTGCCGGTTGCCGTGGGCACCCCGTCACCATGTCTTTGCCTCCAAGCCTCTGCTCCCAGCTCCAGAGCCATCCTCACAGCTGGCAGCTGGGCAGCAGCAGCAATTAGCCTCTCCTCACCTCTCTGCTCCACAGCCCTTGCATGGCCTGCCCTTCTTCAGGCCACCCAGAGCACACACCCACTACAAGGGCAGCCCCCTTGCTTGGCCCCATGTTCCTCACGCCAACACTCTCCAAGGCCTTACCAGCTTCCCCCTGCAGAGCTCCCTGCCTTCCCACTGCTCTCCCACACAAAGGGCAATTCCTGCTCCACCCCTTCCCAAAGAGCCTCCATCCACCCACGGCAGTGCTCCAGGCAGACGGGAGCCTTGGCCCCAGGTCCCCCAGGTGCATTGCAGCCCTCTAGCTGCACTCGGATAACAAAGGCCTCCTCCTTGTCCCCAGGCTGCGCGCAGGAGCGCACAGGCCTCCGAAACAGCCGCTCGCTTGTGCCGAGTCCTGGAAAAACTGTGAGAGTTGTCCCCACACTCTTGGTCTCCAAGCACTTCCTCAGCTGCCTGCATACACTGCGGTGGGCTCCTCCGCGGTTGCTTTTCAGCACACCACCCAACTCCTTCTCCTTGCCCTCCCACGCCATCACTTCCTCACTCTTCTGGGCATCACCGGCTCCCCTCAGCCACCCCTGCCTTTGGACTCTCCTCACCAGCTCGGCCAGCTCCCGCATCCTCCACTCGGCGCATGGGTACAGTGTCCTTCCGCATGAAGCGGGATGACCCACAGCCTTGGTCCCTCGCTGCATGAAGGGCTTGCCTTCAGGACCTCCAGCTGCTGAGAGCCCACGCCCCTCTCAATTTCCTCTTCAGTGCTGGTTTCCAAATTAGGCCTGCAGGCAAACCTGTTGTCTCGCTTGTTGTTCAAAGTGCTTTGGGTTATTTGTTTTGTTGTTGTTGTTGTTGTTGTTGTTGTTTGTTTTTCCGTATTTGCCTCCAGGTTGGTCCAGTGGATGCGCCTCTAGACCTAATGAGGCCACCTCATAATAAACCGGCTCTTACTGGGAATAAAGAAAACATGCTACCCTGTTTTGCTCCGGGTCTTTCAGTCCTCGGTTCTGTGCTGCTGGCTGCAATAATTAGATTCTGTTTGGAAGACAGGCAACTTTCTCATTTCAAACGTGAATTGTCACTTCAAAACAAGGAACTTTCCTCAAGTTCAGAGGGGTTTCTTCGTAGTGTGAGCTGCCTTGTGTCATCGAGGCTCTGCTTCTTCCCGAGTCCAGTTTCCTCATCCAACTCTACCATCAAAGGCGTGATTTTGGGGGCAGAGCTTTTCGGCTGCCCCAGAAGAGTTGCTGTCTTTTGTAGTTCAACTCGTGGTTACCCGCTAGCACTGCCTTTTTTATCCTGGGCCTGTAGGTGCTGTTGCAATGCTGTTGCAATACTTAGAATCACAGAACCACAGAACCGTTAAAGTTGGGAGGGACCTCTGGCGATCATCTAGTCCAACCTCCCTGCTCGGCAGGTCGCCTCGAGCATGTTAGACAGGCTTGCATGCAGGCAGGCTTTGAATATCCCCAGAGGCGGACACTCCACAAGCTCTCTGGGCAGCCTGTGCCAGTGCTCTGTCACTCTCGCAGGGAAGAAATTCCCCCTCACAGTCAGGCGGGACTTTCTGTGCTTCAGTTTCTGCCCATTGCCCCTTGTCCTGTCACATGGGACAACTGAGAAGAGTTTGTCCCCGTCCCCTTGACACCCACCCTTCAGGGACTTATGCACATTGATAAGATCCTCAGGCTTCTCTTCTCCAGGCTGAAGAGGTCCAGCTCTCGCAGCCATTCCTCATGGGGCAGGTGCTCCAGCCCTCGAATCATCCTCATGGCCCTCCGCTGGACTCTCTCCAGTACCTCCATGTCTCTCTTGTACTGGGGAGCCCACAACTGGACGCAGTACTTGAGATGAGGCCTCCCCAGGGCTGAGGAGAGGGGCAGGATCACCACCCTTGACCTGCTGGCAACACTCCTCCTAACGCACCTCGGGATGCCATTGGCCTTCCTAGCCACAAGGGCACATTGCTGCCTCAGAGTCAATTTGTCGTCCACCAGCACTGCCAGCTCCTTCTCGGCAGAGCTGCTCTCCAGCAGGTCAGCCCCCAGCTTGGACTGGTGCCTAGGTGCAGGACTCTGCACTTGCCCTTGTGGAACCTCAGCAGGTTCCTCTCCGCCCAGCTCTCCAGCCTGTCCAGGTCTCTCTGAATGGCAGCACAGCCCTCAGGTGTATCAGCCACTCCTCCCAGCTTGGTAGCATCAGCAAACTTGCTGAGAAGGCACTCTGCCCCCTCATCCAGGTCACTGATGAAGAAGTTGAACAGGATGGGACCCAGTGCTGAGCCCTGGCGGACTCCGCTAGCCACAGGCCTCCAACCAGACCCCGCACCACTGATGACAACCCTCTGAGCACTCCAGCCAGCCAGTTCTCAATGCACCTCACTGTCCACTCGTCTAACCCACGCTTCCTGAGCTTCTCTAGCAGGATGTTATGGGAGGCAGTGTCTAAAGCCTTGCTGAAGTCAAGGTGCACAACATCCACTGCTCTCCCGCCATCCACCCGGGCAGTCGTTCCATCCTAGAAGGCCGTCAGACTGGTTAGGCAGGATTTGCCCTTGGTGAATCCCTGCCAGCTACTCCTGATCACCTCCTTTTCCTCCATATGCTTGGAGATGACATCGAGAAGGAGCTGTTCCAGCACCTTGCCAGGCATGGAGGTGACTCTCGGTAAAATGCTGCAGTCGGTTTTATCTGCATCAGGTGCCTGTTTTCTTGGTGATGTACTTAACGCTGAAACTTTTAAGAAATGCCCAGACATGGGTGTCATCAATATAGAGGGACTGGCAAGGGAAACAGCAATCATAAGAAACGGAAGGCTGCCTGCACTGTAAGAAAACCTCTCCTGGGTAGCGGGTACTCGCAGCACAGTGTCATATTTGTGTCTCCATCATCTTCCGTTCCCACCTCAAAGCAAAACAGCTCTTCTACCATGGAAATTTTTCACCTGGCAGGCAACATGTGTTGAAACAGTTGTAGAAAAACCATCTTCTGTGAGCTGATATTTGAGCACACAGAAGAAGTGTGCATGATTCTCCCTACGTCCTTATAAAACTCAAGCCCATCGTGGCTGTTCTTGAGTGTGTAGATTTGTGGGATGAACTTCCAGATCATGAGGTTAAATCACTATCTCCTAAGTGGTGCTGTGAGAGCCTGCTTGCAGTGACGTCAATACCAAACTGCTGCTTTGTAGAAGTAGTTCTAGACTGCTTTAAGAGTTTGGCTGATGCCTTCTCTTTGAAAAAGGCTTCGCCCCCCCCCCCCCCCATTTGAAGGTTGCATTTTTACTCTTTCTTCAGGAACACTGTAGGAATGTTGTTTGACAAGGCTACCTTTTAGTAAATAAGAGAAAGAAGAGTATAAAAGCAGAAGGACGAAATGTTAATGTTTTGATATAGTTACTCACTGTATCTACCTAACCCTATCATTTACTTGTGGGAATGAATTATATCCAAGTGTTTGGTTATGAGAGTACGGCCATACTAGCTTAACCTGTAGCAAACATAGCTAGCGCAAGTTCTGCTTTGGTTATTATTAAAGTGTTGGAGCTACTTTGTGTTGATGTATCTTACCTTGTCTGGGAGATTGTAGTGATGAAATAACTCCTTTAATGGCACAAGTGGTTTCATCGAGAGTAGGATTTGCTGTTACAGATAAACCCTTTGCTTTTTTGATGAACTTCCTAGTAATTCTTTAGGTAGGTTTTTTCTCATGGCTTTCCTTGTTTCCTTTCTTGAGTTTAGTATGAAAAAATGATGGAGATGCATTTATAACAGGTATTAGAAAGTTTATTAGAAAGAATCTGCTTCATCAAAACACAAGTGTCTCTCCATTTGTCAGAGATAAATTGCGTGGGGCACAAGGAGAGGGCCAGAAATGCTTTCTGGAAGTTTTCGTAGCTCCACATTTTTTAACAGCACCGCCTGCCGTTTTACACAACCGTTTGAGCTCCGTCTTAGCCACCTCCACGTTCTTTCTCCTTTCAGCTATTACGGCTTTCTTCTCCGTGCCCTGTCATGTCTTTAAAAACATACTGCAGCCTTTCCCCATTTTGTTGTTTTATTTCCCATCCTCCCAGGACAAATCAGGACTACAGTATTTGCACGGTTTAGTTTCACCAGCATGCGATCCACTTGGAGCGTGCTCACTTACTCTGCCTACAGTTTGTTGCAGTGTGGGCTCTTTCTCTGGGCTGCCTGTTCTCCTGCCCATAGAGCTCTCATTTCCCGTGGTTTGAGCCCCAGCAGGGCAACAGGTTCCCTTCTTAGGTTTCCAGTGCGTGGTAGCTTGTATGCACCTCCATTTGCAACTGGATCGTTTGACTCAGGTGGACACACTGGCTGGCCATACCAGCGGCCGAGAAGGGATGGTTAGGGCAGAGGATAAGGACAGGGCAGGTCTATGAGGAGGTGCCTCCCCAGACCGCTCTTGTAGCCTCCTGTGACTTGTGGCGCAGCTTGCACCTGAGCAGGCGCAGTAAGTTTGTGTTTAACAGCCTTTTTAGGAGCTTGCTTTCATGGGTTTGTCCAATTGCCTTAGAGCCCCTACACAGCTTCAGCATCCAAGACAGTTTGTTTAATCCTTGCATGGAAAACTACCTCCTTTAGCTTTCTTTTTCTTTTCTTTTTCTTTCTTTTTTTTTTTTTTAAGTTTCATTTGAAGTCCCATAGTTCTTGCAGTTCTTCCCATGACTCTCACATTTTTATGCACTTTTGCCCCCATCCCTGGACTCTGAGGTAGAAGAAATGTGGGAGCCACTCCCTGTTCCCTGTATGACACAAGCAGTGATTGCCTACCGCCGACTGGGATGAGGTGGGCTATTTCATTCACTAGTGCACAGTGGCAGGAACTTTGATCTTTGACTTGGAAGAGAAAGGCAAAGACAATTTCAGGCCTTTTCATCATTAGCCTTACTCATCGTACCGTCCAAAATCAACACCGGCGTGGGGTTTTTGTTTTTTTTTTTTTTTGGGGGGGGGGGGGAGGCTACCCAGTTTCTTTAGAATTTAAGTGTTCCAATGCAAGTTAAGAGCAAACTGAACAAAAAGCTTTTGAAAATTACCCCACTGGCAGCATTAGGCAGCAGAGGAGAGCAGCTGAACTGCTGGCTGCTAGTTACATTGTTACTGTTGCGCAGGAGGAAGTGCTTTACTTAGTAGCAAACTTCTCTAAGTTTGCCCCGATTCTCTCTCGTTTATACTTCCTTCTGGTTAAATCCATTGTACAGTGGGAGAAAACAGCTGCATGTTGGGTCTTTTCTTCCCTTTTTATTTCTTCCTACAGTCTTGTGCCTCTTGACAAGCACATGGACTTGAATTTGGTATTATTTCTCTGGGAGCTTCTCACGGCAAGGCTCCTAAGTAGAGGCAGCCTTGCCAAGGTAATAAAACTTGGAAGAGGAGAAGCAGCAGCAGAAGCTGGTAGGTAAGGTGCTAACCACCAAACTTATCTTTCTTTACAAACTATTATTTTGACAGTGTGCACGTTTTCTAGCAGTTGGAAGGGGTCTGCTGTTGATATCCACGTTCCCCTGTTTGTTTTTACCTATAGCAAAGGTGTGGGGGGGGGGGCAGGTGTTGGTCTTTGTGAGATATGTAAAGGATGGCTCCCGTGTTTAAGAGACAAAAAATTCTATAGGAGGTTATAACACAGATAGGAAAACTCTATTGAAAATGCTGGTTCCGTTGGTGAGAAAGGTTAGGCAGACATTTCTTCTGTTCCTCATAGATCACAAGAAAGCCACGTGAAACCTGGTGTGCTGGAGCCTGTGCCGGCAGCCGAACCACTCAGGAAGCGAAGCTAGAGAAAACCCTCCTGCCTCTGGCCGCCTCCTTGCTCCTGGGTTTGGACGTCTCGTGCAGCCTCATGGCTTGCCGCTTCCCAAGGCCGCGCGGGAAGTCATCAGTACATCTCCACCCTGACAGGCCCTGCAAAACCTCCTCTGGCGGCCTCCGCTTGCAGCACGAGGTTGCAGCAGGCACCTCCAGAAGCCCCTTCCCACCCAAGCTCCTCTCTCCCTCTCGCACTGCTTCCGCGCGGTTCCCTCCAGCGCTGCCTGCCTTCGCTGGCAGTGCCTGCACCACGCTTCATCTCCCGACGCCGACCTGACACAAAGAAACACGGGGGCAAACTCTTCCCAGGCTTTTATTTGGAGCAGAGAAGGGACAGGGGGGCCACGATGCGGCAGCCTTTCTGCAGCAGCCAGCAGAGAGCCTGTGTGCCTCTGCCTCCGTGCTCTGCAGCAGCCCCCGTCTCGCGGCACCTCTGGCACCTGCATCCTCCGCTGTCCCTCTCACTGCGCTGCGAGGCAGCAGCAGCAGAAAGCTCTGCGCAGAGCGCCGAGCGCTGCCCTGAGGCGTGAGGACCATTGCCTGGGAGGCGCAGCATGTGGGAGGTCGGCGATGCGCGCGGGGGAAGGAGAGTCCTGGGCGAGGGGCCGGGCAGGCACAGGGCAAGGCTGAGGGTCTGCGTGTGTGGGGCAGGCCTCTGCCCTTGCTCCCGCGCTGGCTGACGGGGCGAGAGGCACGCTGTCCTCCGCATGCTGAATGCCTCCTGCCAGAGGAGGTGCTGCGGCCTCGGCTCCTCGGGGCGCTGCTGGGGCCGGAGGCGTGCTCTGCAGCTCGCCGGCTGCTTCCGTGGCCGCGTGCTGGGGCTCGATGCTGGGCGAGCGTGGCACCTCCTCCTGGCACCTTGCCCCGTCCCCCAAGAGGCTCCTGAGGCTCGGCCTCACCCAGGTCATGCATAGGGAGATGCTTTGCTGCAGCTCCTCCCCTTGCAGAGCCTCTTCCTCAACCTCGCCTTCCTCGTCGCTCCACTCCGGTGGCTCACGCTGCGGCGCTCCACCAGCTCTCCTGCTGCCTCCCCTCTCACGCTCCCTCTCGGGGGCATGCGCATAGAGCCGCTCCAGCACCTGCCACTTGGAGCTCGCATCCTTCAAGAGCTCCACTCGCGTCAGCTCTGGTCTCCACAGGTTGTAGAAGGAGTTTCTGGCGCAGAGCTGAAGCGAGAGACGGAGCTCTGTGAAGGCATTTGCTTTGCCCAACACAAACTGCCCCCCACGGCCCTGCCGGCACCGGCACCGGCACCGGCACCGTCAGGCCCTTGCAGCAGGGCACAGCAGCTGGCCCCGACGCGCAGAGGCTTCCCCCCTGCCACCGCCCACCCCCTGCACTCACCTCCCTGGGTCGAACGTTGAGGCGTCCTGATGGTGTGAGGGAGAAACGCTTCCCCTTGCCCTCCTCTTCCTTGCTCTCACTCTCCCTTGGCCTCTGCTCCTTCCTCTGCAGGCAGGCTTCTCGCAGCTGTGCCAAGGTCTGCCCGGTGCGTGCCAGGCAGCTCCTCTCGAGCTCCTCCAGTGGCTCGGTTTTGATGGAAAGCACTGCGAGGTACCGTGAGGTGTTGTCGGGGTGCACGCGCAGCGTCCTGCCTCGGAAGCGACACATGATGCCCAAAGGTTTCTGTATGGTGCCCTGTGCTGGCGACGGTGCTTTGGCTGATGGTGGAGCACAGCCCCGGCCTGGCGATGCTGGTGCACCGGCCCTGCTCGCCTTCCTTGTGCCACTGTGAGCGTGGTGATCAGGCTGTTGCAGAGCTGTGGCCTCTGGGCTTTTACTGTCCTCTCTGCTCTGGACCTGGAGAGCGCTTGCCAGGGCTGCTGCAGCAGTGGCGTGCGCCAGCATCTCCTGCACGGCACCTGCACTCAGCTCCAGTGTGCCGTTGTTGGCGTGAGGCTGCCCCAGCTGCCGCCATTGTCCGGGGCTCCTCTCAGCTGCGCGGACGAGCCCCAGGCCTGTGTCCTCCGGAGCGGTGGCAGGCGTTGCGGGGCTGTGTGGGGCAGCTCTCTGGTGCTCAGCCCTCATTTCCACACTCACATCTCTGTGCACACTTGGAGCAAGGCCAGCAGACTCAGGCTGGCAAGGCGATGTTTCCTCCGGTGGCACAATTTCACTGTGGCACTTGCCCACCATGGCTTTGGCAGAGCTGCGTGGTTCTGCTGCAAAGCAGGGGCTGGTGAGCTGAAGCCCCTCTGAAGCACCTTTGGCCCTGGTCTCCTGCTGTAATGCATCCTCTGGGGCAGAAGAGGCTGCTTCTCCCGGGGCATTCTCAGCACGGGGCACTTGCTCTTCTGCAGGCAGCAGGTCAGCACCTTGGGACACCAGGGACTTGCCTAGCACCCCGTCCTGCACCTGGCCGTGCACCATGGTGTCCTGCCGTTGCACCTTGCCCTCCTGGGCACAGGTCTCTTTGGGAGCTGCACGCACCTCGCTCTTTAGGTCCTGGCACTGTTCTTGGGCAGTCCTGTTGAGAGCCACCCCCAGGGGCAACTGTGGCAGCCTTGGCACCGTCAGGCAGCTGGGCCAAGGCTCGTCCCGCTCCTTGTGGCCGGCCATGCCTTGCACCTGCCTTTGAGGCATGGTCTGGGCTGCCGGGGCAAAGCAGGAGTGTCCTGGGAGCTGCCGGCTTTGCCCAGGAAGAATGCTCCACTGTGTGGCACCACTGTCTGGCACCAGCCTCGCTTTGCCCCCTGTGCAAGACCTCAGCTTGGCCTCCGGCGTGCAGTGGACACGCTCTCGACTTGGCCGGGGCAGAGCGCCAGCTTCCCGCTTGGCCACTCGAAGGGCAGGCAAAGCAAGATGGCTTGGCTTGAGCTCTTCCCTTCGCAGTCTCCACCCGCTGTCCAGAGCCTTCCCGGCGCCACTAAGGGGTGGCAAGCGCTCCCTGCCATTGGCCCTGCGCCTTGCAGAAGATCTGCAGGCTGCTTCCAGAGCAGGCAGCTGGCTTCCTCTTGGAGATGTGGCCCTTTTGGCCACAGAGGCCTCCAGGCCTCCCTGAGCCTGCCTAGCTGCCTGGCTTGGCAGAGGGGGCAACCTGGGCACAGGCGGTGTCTCTCTTCCCCTCCTGTGCTCTGCCACGAGAACATCCCTGGCACTGTCCTCTTCCCTCTGCAATCCAAGCCCAGGAGAGGGGAAAGTGGTTGCAGCCCTTTGCCCCACTCCCCAGGCTTCCCACAGGCACACTGGTGGCACCTGCGCCGCCCTAAACGAGGGCAGCGCTCTCCCAGCTACGCAGCTGCTGCCCTGCTCCCAAAGGCTGCCTGCACAGGGAGCTGCCCAGCGTGGGGCAGGAGATGGGCAAAGGCAGTTCCCCTGAGCAGCCGCAGCCATGTCCTTGCAGACTGCTTGGCGAAGCAGGCCGACAGCCCGCGCGGACCAGGGACCTCGTGCACCCTCCCACCACCGCCCGCCTGCTTCTTGGCGCCTCCAGGCAACCATGCAGAGCCTTTGCCACCATTGCTGCTCAGCTCCCATCCCTCACGGCTGCTTCTCCCTCCACACCCACCACTCACCTCCCTTCTGCCTTCCGGCGTGCTGGGAAGCCCGTGCACGGGCTGCGAGCAGCCCTTCGGCTGCTGCTGCTGCTGCTTGTCCATGCTGAGGACTCACAGCTACTCTGGGGACTCGCTGCTCTGACGCCAGAGGGACCTGCTCCCTCCTCACCGAGCTACTCCCCTCAGAGTGTGGACCGGGTCAGGCCCGGCACAGCCAGGGTCACCATGGGGCCTGCCCCATCACAATGCCCGAGGACGCATGATGCCACCCCCATCACAGAGCCCTGCCTCTTACCGGGCGGCCTGCCCCTCCCCATGACCACCTCCTGCTGCTGACCACGGCCACCCACATCACAAAGCCTTGCCGGTTGCCGTGGGCACCCCGTCACCATGTCTTTGCCTCCAAGCCTCTGCTCCCAGCTCCAGAGCCATCCTCACAGCTGGCAGCTGGGCAGCAGCAGCAATTAGCCTCTCCTCACCTCTCTGCTCCACAGCCCTTGCATGGCCTGCCCTTCTTCAGGCCACCCAGAGCACACACCCACTACAAGGGCAGCCCCCTTGCTTGGCCCCATGTTCCTCACGCCAACACTCTCCAAGGCCTTACCAGCTTCCCCCTGCAGAGCTCCCTGCCTTCCCACTGCTCTCCCACACAAAGGGCAATTCCTGCTCCACCCCTTCCCAAAGAGCCTCCATCCACCCACGGCAGTGCTCCAGGCAGACGGGAGCCTTGGCCCCAGGTCCCCCAGGTGCATTGCAGCCCTCTAGCTGCACTCGGATAACAAAGGCCTCCTCCTTGTCCCCAGGCTGCGCGCAGGAGCGCACAGGCCTCCGAAACAGCCGCTCGCTTGTGCCGAGTCCTGGAAAAACTGTGAGAGTTGTCCCCACACTCTTGGTCTCCAAGCACTTCCTCAGCTGCCTGCATACACTGCGGTGGGCTCCTCCGCGGTTGCTTTTCAGCACACCACCCAACTCCTTCTCCTTGCCCTCCCACGCCATCACTTCCTCACTCTTCTGGGCATCACCGGCTCCCCTCAGCCACCCCTGCCTTTGGACTCTCCTCACCAGCTCGGCCAGCTCCCGCATCCTCCACTCGGCGCATGGGTACAGTGTCCTTCCGCATGAAGCGGGATGACCCACAGCCTTGGTCCCTCGCTGCATGAAGGGCTTGCCTTCAGGACCTCCAGCTGCTGAGAGCCCACGCCCCTCTCAATTTCCTCTTCAGTGCTGGTTTCCAAATTAGGCCTGCAGGCAAACCTGTTGTCTCGCTTGTTGTTCAAAGTGCTTTGGGTTATTTGTTTTGTTGTTGTTGTTGTTGTTGTTGTTGTTTGTTTTTCCGTATTTGCCTCCAGGTTGGTCCAGTGGATGCGCCTCTAGACCTAATGAGGCCACCTCATAATAAACCGGCTCTTACTGGGAATAAAGAAAACATGCTACCCTGTTTTGCTCCGGGTCTTTCAGTCCTCGGTTCTGTGCTGCTGGCTGCAATAATTAGATTCTGTTTGGAAGACAGGCAACTTTCTCATTTCAAACGTGAATTGTCACTTCAAAACAAGGAACTTTCCTCTAGTTCAGAGGGGTTTCTTCGTAGTGTGAGCTGCCTTGTGTCATCGAGGCTCTGCTTCTTCCCGAGTCCAGTTTCCTCATCCAACTCTACCATCAAAGGCGTGATTTTGGGGGCAGAGCTTTTCGGCTGCCCCAGAAGAGTTGCTGTCTTTTGTAGTTCAACTCGTGGTTACCCGCTAGCACTGCCTTTTTTATCCTGGGCCTGTAGGTGCTGTTGCAATGCTGTTGCAATACTTAGAATCACAGAACCACAGAACCGTTAAAGTTGGGAGGGACTTCTGGCGATCATCTAGTCCAACCTCCCTGCTCGGCAGGTCGCCTCGAGCATGTTAGACAGGCTTGCATGCAGGCAGGCTTTGAATATCCCCAGAGGCGGACACTCCACAAGCTCTCTGGGCAGCCTGTGCCAGTGCTCTGTCACTCTCGCAGGGAAGAAATTCCCCCTCACAGTCAGGCGGGACTTTCTGTGCTTCAGTTTCTGCCCATTGCCTCTTGTCCTGTCACATGGGACAACTGAGAAGAGTTTGTCCCCGTCCCCTTGACACCCACCCTTCAGGGACTTATGCACATTGATAAGATCCTCAGGCTTCTCTTCTCCAGGCTGAAGAGGTCCAGCTCTCGCAGCCATTCCTCATGGGGCAGGTGCTCCAGCCCTCGGATCATCCTCGTGGCCCTCCGCTGGACTCTCTCCAGTACCTCCATGTCTCTCTTGTACTGGGGAGCCCATAACTGGACGCAGTACTTGAGATGAGGCCTCCCCAGGGCTGAGGAGAGGGGCAGGATCACCACCCTTGACCTGCTGGCAACACTCCTCCTAACGCACCTCGGGATGCCATTGGCCTTCCTAGCCACAAGGGCACATTGCTGCCTCAGAGTCAATTTGTCGTCCACCAGCACTGCCAGCTCCTTCTCGGCAGAGCTGCTCTCCAGCAGGTCAGCCCCCAGCTTGGACTGGTGCCTAGGTGCAGGACTCTGCACTTGCCCTTGTGGAACCTCAGCAGGTTCCTCTCCGCCCAGCTCTCCAGCCTGTCCAGGTCTCTCTGAATGGCAGCACAGCCCTCAGGTGTATCAGCCACTCCTCCCAGCTTGGTAGCATCAGCAAACTTGCTGAGAAGGCACTCTGCCCCCTCATCCAGGTCACTGATGAAGAAGTTGAACAGGATGGGACCCAGTGCTGAGCCCTGGTGGACTCCGCTAGCCACAGGCCTCCAACCAGACCCCGCACCACTGATGACAACCCTCTGAGCACTCCAGCCCGCCAGTTCTCAATGCACCTCACTGTCCACTCGTCTAACCCACGCTTCCTGAGCTTCTCTAGCAGGATGTTATGGGAGGCAGTGTCTAAAGCCTTGCTGAAGTCAAGGTGCACAACATCCACTGCTCTCCCGCCATCCACCCGGGCAGTCGTTCCATCCTAGAAGGCCGTCAGACTGGTTAGGCAGGATTTGCCCTTGGTGAATCCCTGCCGGCTACTCCTGATCACCTCCTTTTCCTCCATATGCTTGGAGATGACATCGAGAAGGAGCTGTTCCAGCACCTTGCCAGGCATGGAGGTGACTCTCGGTAAAATGCTGCAGTCGGTTTTATCTGCATCAGGTGCCTGTTTTCTTGGTGATGTACTTAACGCTGAAACTTTTAAGAAATGCCCAGACATGGGTGTCATCAATATAGAGGGACTGGCAAGGGAAACAGCAATCATAAGAAACGGAAGGCTGCCTGCACTGTAAGAAAACCTCTCCTGGGTAGCGGGTACTCGCAGCACAGTGTCATATTTGTGTCTCCATCATCTTCCGTTCCCACCTCAAAGCAAAACAGCTCTTCTACCATGGAAATTTTTCACCTGGCAGGCAACATGTGTTGAAACAGTTGTAGAAAAACCATCTTCTGTGAGCTGATATTTGAGCACACAGAAGAAGTGTGCATGATTCTCCCTACGTCCTTATAAAACTCAAGCCCATCGTGGCTGTTCTTGAGTGTGTAGATTTGTGGGATGAACTTCCAGATCATGAGGTTAAATCACTATCTCCTAAGTGGTGCTGTGAGAGCCTGCTTGCAGTGACGTCAATACCAAACTTCTGGTGACTTCAGGGGAAAAGCTGCTGCTTTGTAGAAGTAGTTCTAGACTGCTTTAAGAGTTTGGCTGATGCCTTCTCTTTGAAAAAGGCTTCGCCCCCCCCCCCCCCCATTTGAAGGTTGCATTTTTACTCTTTCTTCAGGAACACTGTAGGAATGTTGTTTGACAAGGCTACCTTTTAGTAAATAAGAGAAAGAAGAGTATAAAAGCAGATGGACAAAATGTTAATGTTTTGATATAGTTACTCACTGTATCTACCTAACCCTATCATTTACTTGTGGGAATGAATTATATCCAAGTGTTTGGTTATGAGAGTACGGCCATACTAGCTTAACCTGTAGCAAACATAGCTAGCGCAAGTTCTGCTTTGGTTATTATTAAAGTGTTGGAGCTACTTTGTGTTGATGTATCTTACCTTGTCTGGGAGATTGTAGTGATGAAATAACTCCTTTAATGGCACAAGTGGTTTCATCGAGAGTAGGATTTGCTGTTACAGATAAACCCTTTGCTTTTTTGATGAACTTCCTAGTAATTCTTTAGGTAGGTTTTTTCTCATGGCTTTCCTTGTTTCCTTTCTTGAGTTTAGTATGAAAAATGATGGAGATGCATTTATAACAGGCATTAGAAACTTTTATTGTAGTAAATTGTTCTGTGCCTAGATTTCGTTCTTCAGCTTTGTTACTTTGTTATATTCCCTAGCTTTTCTCACTTGTTTTGCCATTTAAGATCCTTTCTAGAACAGAATCTTGTAGACCATTTCCAGTATGTTCAATAAAGGGGAAAATATCTAGAATCTTAATATTCATATAACTTATCAATCAAGTAATGGTGACAAATAGGATGACATTTTCTGTGCTCTGTGTGCACTGTGAATGTAGCAGTCTTGCTCAAACTGTTGCTTTGAATTTTGTTTTTCCTTTTACAGTTGCATTCCGTGCGTTAATCGTGATCTTTTCTGAGCCATGCTTCTTAGTTTTTCTTTTTTTTCCCTTTTCATGTTTGTTTTGGAAATTGATGCTGAAGTCATTCTGAACACAGTGACTAGGATCTTCCTTTGTCAGTTGCAGGTTTTTTTGGCTGTGATTCAGGTTTCCATTTCCTACCGCTTCCTCATAGCAAAACTATTTTGTAAGCAGTTTGTTTTGTTGCACATGTGCTCATAATTGTCCGTTATCAAAAAATAAATTGTTTGGCTTGGCTTGGCTTGGCTTGGCTTGGCTTGGCTTAGCTTAGAGAGGAAAACTGTGTGGTATAGTATTGACAATTATCTGACATTATGGAAAAATATCTCCTTCCGGGATCAAAACTATTTGTCCAGATAAAAATAGCACACATCTCTATATAATACATACAAATACTCTCTTTGATTCTATCTCTCTCTTGCATGCAGTTAAAATAGAGGTGCCCAAGGTATTTGAAGCTGCCTGTGTCAGCTGGGTTGGTTTTTACGAGGAGAGCATGTGTGTACTTGTGACCTAAGCTCTACACCTGCCTTTCAGTTGGTTTGCCAGGAGATAAAGATGTGTCAACTGTTGTGTTGTGTGCTGATGTGTGCTATTGTGTGCTATTGTTTTCCTTTCTCTTTTGTGTTCTTTTGTGTGTTCCTCTGATTTCCTTTCTCTTCTCCATTCTTTTGTGTGCTCTTGTGTTCTATTGTTGCACTGTTTTCCTTTCCCTTTTGTATTCTTTTGTTTATTATATTCTGTTTTTTTCCTTTCTCTTTTGTGTTCTATTCTGTTCTACGGTTTTCCTTTCTCTTTTGTGTTCTTTTGTGCTCTTTTTTTTCCTTTTTTGTGTGTTCTATTCTGTTCTATTGTTTTCCTTTCTCTTTTGTGCTGTTTTCTGTTCTGTTGTGTGTTCCTTTGTGTTCTTCTGATTTCCTTTCTCTTCTTCATTCTTTTGAGTGCTATTGTGTTCTATTGCTGTATCGTTTTCCTTTCTCTTTTGTGTCCTATTGTGTTCTGCTGCGGTCTATCGTTTTCATTTCTCTTTTGTGTTCTACTCTGTTCTATTGTGGTCCTTTCTCTTTCATGTTCTTTGGTGTTCTATTGTGTTCCTCTGTGTTACTTTCTCTTTTGCGTTATATTTTGTGCTATTGTGTGCTAGTGCTTGCTGTTGAGTGCTATTGTGTGCTATTGCTTTTCTTTTGTGTTCTGTTGTGTTTATTTTGTTCTATTGAGTTCTGCTTCCTTTCTCTTTTTTGCTCTACTGCGTTCCATTGTTTTCTTTTCTCTTTTGTGTTCTACTGTGTTCTACTGGGTTCCCTTGTGGTCTATTGTTTTCCTATCTCGTTTGTGTTCTGTTGTGTTCTATTGTTTTCTACTGTTCTCTATTGAGTTCTTTTCCCTTTTCTGTACTATTGTCCTCTATTGTGTTACTTTCTCTTTTGCATTCTATTGCGTTCTATTGTGTTCTCGTGTTCCTTTCTCTGTTGTGTTCTGTCGTGTTCTACTGCATTCTATTCTTCTCCTTTCTCTATTGTGTTCTACTGTGTTCTATTGTGTTACTCTCTTTTGCGTTCTATTGTGTGCTGTTGTGTGTTGTTGTGTGCTATTGTGTGCTGTTGTGTGCTGTTGTGTGCTATTGTTTTCCTTTCTCTTTTGTGTTCTTTTGTGTGTTCTTGTGTTTTCTTCTGATTTCCTTTCTCTTCTCCGTTCTTTTGTGTGCTATTGTGTTCTGTTGTTGCATTGTTTTCCTTTCTCTTTTGTATTCTTTTGTGTTTATTGTGTTCTATTTTTATAGTCTTCTATTTTTTTCTTTCTCTTTGTGTTCTATTCTGTTCTGTTGTTTTCCTTTTTCTTTTCTGTTCTTTTGTGCTCTTGTTTTCCTTTCTTTTCCGTGTTCTATTAGTTCTATTGTTTTCCTTTCTCTTTTGTATTCTTTTGTGTTAGTTTTGTTCTACTGAGTTATCTTGTTTTCCTTTCTCTTTTGTGTTCTACTGTGTTCTACTGAGTTCCATTTTGTCCCATTGTTTTCCTTTCTTTTTTGTGTTCTGCTGTGTTCTATTGTGTTACTTTGTCTTTTGTGTTCTGTTGTGTGCTGCTGTGTGCTGTTGTGTGCTGTTGTGTTCTTTTCTCTTTTGTGTTCTATTTTGTTCTTCTGTTCTGTTGTGTTGTATTGCTTTCCTTTCTCTTTTATATTCTTTTGTTTATTGTGTTCTGTTCTTTCCTTTCTCTTTTGTGTTCTATTCTGTCCTATTGTTTTTCTTTCTCTTTTGTGTTCTTTTGTGCTCTTTGGTTTTCCTTTTTTTGTGTGTGTTCTATTCTGTTCTATTGTTTTCCTTTCTCTTTTGTGCTGTTTTGTGTTCCGTTGTGTGTTCGTTTGTGTTCTTCTGATTTCCTTTCTCTTCTCCGTTCTTTTGTGTTTATTGCGTTCTATTGCTCTATTGTTTTCCTTTCACGTTTGTGTTCTTTTGTGTTTATTGTCTTCTATTGTGTTCCTTTCTCTCTTTGTGCTCTATTCTGTTCTGTTGTTTTCCGTTCTCTTTTCTCTTCTTTTGTACTCTTTTGTTTTCCTTTCTTTTCTGCGTTCTATTGAGTTATCTTGTTTTCTTTTCTCTCTTGTGTTCTACTGTGTTCCGTTGGGGTCTACTTTTTTTCCTATCTCATTTGAGTTCCATTGTGTTCTCTTGTTTTCCATTGTTGTCTGTTGTTTTCCTTTCTCTTTTGTGTTCTATTGTGTTCTACTGTGGTCTATTGTTTTCATTTCTATTTTGTGTTCTACTCTGTTCTATTGTTTTCTTTTCTCTGTTGTGTTCTACTGTGTTCTATACTCTCTTTTGCGCTCTGTTGTGTTGTGTTGTGTGCTGATGTGTGCTATTGTGTGCTATTGTTTTCCTTTCTCTTTTGTGTTCTTTTGTGTGTTCTTCTGATTTCCTTTCTCTTCTCCATTCTTTTGTGTGCTCTTGTGTTCTATTGTTGCACTCTTTTCCTTTCTCTTTTGTATTCTTTTGTTTATTGTATTCTGTTTTTTTCCTTTCTCTTTTGTGTTCTATTCTGTTCTACTCTTTTCCTTTCTCTTTTGTGTTCTTTTGTGCTCTTTTTTTTCCTTTTTTGTGTGTTCTATTCTGTTCTATTGTTTTCCTTTCTCTTTTGTGCTGTTTTCTGTTCTGTTGTGTGTTCCTTTGTGTTCTTCTGATTTCCTTTCTCTTCTTCATTCTTTTGAGTGCTATTGTGTTCTATTGCTGTATCGTTTTCCTTTCTCTTTTGTGTCCTATTGTGTTCTGCTGCGGTCTATCGTTTTCATTTCTCTTTTGTGTTCTACTCTGTTCTATTGTGGTCCTTTCTCTTTCATGTTCTTTGGTGTTCTATTATGTTCCTCTGTGTTACTTTCTCTTTTGTGTTATATTTTGTGCTATTGTGTGCTAGTGCTTGCTGTTGAGTGCTATTGTGTGCTATTGCTTTTCTTTTGTGTTCTGTTGTGTTTATTTTGTTCTATTGAGTTCTGCTTCCTTTCTCTTTTTTGCTCTACTGCGTTCCATTGTTTTCTTTTCTCTTTTGTGTTCTACTGTGTTCTACTGGGTTCCCTTGTGGTCTATTGTTTTCCTATCTCGTTTGTGTTCTGTTGTGTTCTATTGTTTTCTACTGTTCTCTATTGAGTTCTTTTCCCTTTTCTGTACTATTGTCCTCTATTGTGTTACTTTCTCTTTTGCATTCTATTGCGTTCTATTGTGTTCTCGTGTTCCTTTCTCTGTTGTGTTCTGTCGTGTTCTACTGCATTCTATTCTTCTCCTTTCTCTATTGTGTTCTACTGTGTTCTATTGTGTTACTCTCTTTTGCGTTCTATTGTGTGCTGTTGTGTGTTGTTGTGTGCTATTGTGTGCTGTTGTGTGCTGTTGTGTGCTATTGTTTTCCTTTCTCTTTTGTGTTCTTTTGTGTGTTCTTGTGTTTTCTTCTGATTTCCTTTCTCTTCTCCGTTCTTTTGTGTGCTATTGTGTTCTGTTGTTGCATTGTTTTCCTTTCTCTTTTGTATTCTTTTGTGTTTATTGTGTTCTATTTTTATAGTCTTCTATTTTTTTCTTTCTCTTTGTGTTCTATTCTGTTCTGTTGTTTTCCTTTTTCTTTTCTGTTCTTTTGTGCTCTTGTTTTCCTTTCTTTTCCGTGTTCTATTAGTTCTATTGTTTTCCTTTCTCTTTTGTATTCTTTTGTGTTAGTTTTGTTCTATTGAGTTATCTTGTTTTCCTTTCTCTTTTGTGTTCTACTGTGTTCTACTGAGTTCCATTTTGTCCCATTGTTTTCCTTTCTTTTTTGTGTTCTGTTGCGTTCTATTGTGTTACTTTGTCTTTTGTGTTCTGTTGTGTGCTGCTGTGTGCTGTTGTGTGCTGTTGTGTTCTTTTCTCTTTTGTGTTCTATTTTGTTCTTCTGTTCTGTTGTGTTGTATTGCTTTCCTTTCTCTTTTATATTCTTTTGTTTATTGTGTTCTGTTCTTTCCTTTCTCTTTTGTGTTCTATTCTGTCCTATTGTTTTTCTTTCTCTTTTGTGTTCTTTTGTGCTCTTTGGTTTTCCTTTTTTTGTGTGTGTTCTATTCTGTTCTATTGTTTTCCTTTCTCTTTTGTGCTGTTTTGTGTTCCGTTGTGTGTTCGTTTGTGTTCTTCTGATTTCCTTTCTCTTCTCCGTTCTTTTGTGTTTATTGCGTTCTATTGCTCTATTGTTTTCCTTTCACGTTTGTGTTCTTTTGTGTTTATTGTCTTCTATTGTGTTCCTTTCTCTCTTTGTGCTCTATTCTGTTCTGTTGTTTTCCGTTCTCTTTTCTCTTCTTTTGTACTCTTTTGTTTTCCTTTCTTTTCTGCGTTCTATTGAGTTATCTTCTTTTCTTTTCTCTCTTGTGTTCTACTGTGTTCTACTGTGTTCCGTTGGGGTCTACTTTTTTTCCTATCTCATTTGAGTTCCATTGTGTTCTCTTGTTTTCCATTGTTCTCTGTTGTTTTCCTTTCTCTTTTGTGTTCTATTGTGTTCTACTGTTTTCATTTCTATTTTGTGTTCTACTCTGTTCTATTGTTTTCTTTTCTCTGTTGTGTTCTACTGTGTTCTATACTCTCTTTTGCGCTCTGTTGTGTTGTGTTGTGTGCTGATGTGTGCTATTGTGTGCTATTGTTTTCCTTTCTCTTTTGTGTTCTTTTGTGTGTTCTTCTGATTTCTTTTCTCTTCTCCGTTCTTTTGTGTGCTCTTGTGTTCTATTGTTGCACTGTTTTCCTTTCTCTTTTGTATTCTTTTGTTTATTGTATTCTGTTTTTTTCCTTTCTCTTTTGTGTTCTTTTGTGCTCTTTTTTTTCCTTTTTTGTGTGTTCTATTCTGTTCTATTGTTTTCCTTTCTCTTTTGTGCTGTTTTCTGTTCTGTTGTGTGTTCCTTTGTGTTCTTCTGATTTCCTTTCTCTTCTTCATTCTTTTGAGTGCTATTGTGTTCTATTGCTGTATCGTTTTCCTTTCTCTTTTGTGTCCTATTGTGTTCTGCTGCGGTCTATCGTTTTCATTTCTCTTTTGTGTTCTACTCTGTTCTATTGTGGTCCTTTCTCTTTCATGTTCTTTGGTGTTCTATTGTGTTCCTCTGTGTTACTTTCTCTTTTGTGTTATAGTTTGTGCTATTGTGTGCTATTGCTTGCTGTTGAGTGCTATTGTGTGCTATTGCTTTTCTTTTGTGTTCTGTTGTGTTTATTTTGTTCTATTGAGTTCTGCTTCCTTTCTCTTTTTTGCTCTACTGCGTTCCATTGTTTTCTTTTCTCTTTTGTGTTCTACTGTGTTCTACTGGGTTCCCTTGTGGTCTATTGTTTTCCTATCTCGTTTGTGTTCTGTTGTGTTCTATTGTTTTCTACTGTTCTCTATTGAGTTCTTTTCCCTTTTCTGTACTATTGTCCTCTATTGTGTTACTTTCTCTTTTGCATTCTATTGCGTTCTATTGTGTTCTCGTGTTCCTTTCTCTGTTGTGTTCTGTCGTGTTCTACTGCATTCTATTCTTCTCCTTTCTCTATTGTGTTCTACTGTGTTCTATTGTGTTACTCTCTTTTGCGTTCTATTGTGTGCTGTTGTGTGTTGTTGTGTGCTATTGTGTGCTGTTGTGTGCTGTTGTGTGCTATTGTTTTCCTTTCTCTTTTGTGTTCTTTTGTGTGTTCTTGTGTTTTCTTCTGATTTCCTTTCTCTTCTCCGTTCTTTTGTGTGCTATTGTGTTCTGTTGTTGCATTGTTTTCCTTTCTCTTTTGTATTCTTTTGTGTTTATTGTGTTCTATTTTTATAGTCTTCTATTTTTTTCTTTCTCTTTGTGTTCTATTCTGTTCTGTTGTTTTCCTTTTTCTTTTCTGTTCTTTTGTGCTCTTGTTTTCCTTTCTTTTCCGTGTTCTATTAGTTCTATTGTTTTCCTTTCTCTTTTGTATTCTTTTGTGTTAGTTTTGTTCTATTGAGTTATCTTGTTTTCCTTTCTCTTTTGTGTTCTACTGTGTTCTACTGAGTTCCATTTTGTCCCATTGTTTTCCTTTCTTTTTTGTGTTCTGTTGCGTTCTATTGTGTTACTTTGTCTTTTGTGTTCTGTTGTGTGCTGCTGTGTGCTGTTGTGTGCTGTTGTGTTCTTTTCTCTTTTGTGTTCTATTTTGTTCTTCTGTTCTGTTGTGTTGTATTGCTTTCCTTTCTCTTTTATATTCTTTTGTTTATTGTGTTCTGTTCTTTCCTTTCTCTTTTGTGTTCTATTCTGTCCTATTGTTTTTCTTTCTCTTTTGTGTTCTTTTGTGCTCTTTGGTTTTCCTTTTTTTGTGTGTGTTCTATTCTGTTCTATTGTTTTCCTTTCTCTTTTGTGCTGTTTTGTGTTCCGTTGTGTGTTCGTTTGTGTTCTTCTGATTTCCTTTCTCTTCTCCGTTCTTTTGTGTTTATTGCGTTCTATTGCTCTATTGTTTTCCTTTCACGTTTGTGTTCTTTTGTGTTTATTGTCTTCTATTGTGTTCCTTTCTCTCTTTGTGCTCTATTCTGTTCTGTTGTTTTCCGTTCTCTTTTCTCTTCTTTTGTACTCTTTTGTTTTCCTTTCTTTTCTGCGTTCTATTGAGTTATCTTCTTTTCTTTTCTCTCTTGTGTTCTACTGTGTTCCGTTGGGGTCTACTTTTTTTCCTATCTCATTTGAGTTCCATTGTGTTCTCTTGTTTTCCATTGTTGTCTGTTGTTTTCCTTTCTCTTTTGTGTTCTATTGTGTTCTACTGTTTTCATTTCTATTTTGTGTTCTACTCTGTTCTATTGTTTTCTTTTCTCTGTTGTGTTCTACTGTGTTCTATACTCTCTTTTGCGCTCTGTTGTGTTGTGTTGTGTGCTGATGTGTGCTATTGTGTGCTATTGTTTTCCTTTCTCTTTTGTGTTCTTTTGTGTGTTCTTCAGATTTCCTTTCTCTTCTCCATTCTTTTGTGTGCTCTTGTGTTCTATTGTTGCACTCTTTTCCATTCTCTTTTGTATTCTTTTGTTTATTGTATTCTGTTTTTTGCCTTTCTCTTTTGTGTTCTATTCTGTTCTACTCTTTTCCTTTCTCTTTTGTGTTCTTTTGTGCTCTTTTTTTTCCTTTTTTGTGTGTTCTATTCTGTTCTATTGTTTTCCTTTCTCTTTTGTGCTGTTTTCTGTTCTGTTGTGTGTTCCTTTGTGTTCTTCTGATTTCCTTTCTCTTCTTCATTCTTTTGAGTGCTATTGTGTTCTATTGCTGTATCGTTTTCCTTTCTCTTTTGTGTCCTATTGTGTTCTGCTGCGGTCTATCGTTTTCATTTCTCTTTTGTGTTCTACTCTGTTCTATTGTGGTCCTTTCTCTTTCATGTTCTTTGGTGTTCTATTATGTTCCTCTGTGTTACTTTCTCTTTTGTGTTATATTTTGTGCTATTGTGTGCTAGTGCTTGCTGTTGAGTGCTATTGTGTGCTATTGCTTTTCTTTTGTGTTCTGTTGTGTTTATTTTGTTCTATTGAGTTCTGCTTCCTTTCTCTTTTTTGCTCTACTGCGTTCCATTGTTTTCTTTTCTCTTTTGTGTTCTACTGTGTTCTACTGGGTTCCCTTGTGGTCTATTGTTTTCCTATCTCGTTTGTGTTCTGTTGTGTTCTATTGTTTTCTACTGTTCTCTATTGAGTTCTTTTCCCTTTTCTGTACTATTGTCCTCTATTGTGTTACTTTCTCTTTTGCATTCTATTGCGTTCTATTGTGTTCTCGTGTTCCTTTCTCTGTTGTGTTCTGTCGTGTTCTACTGCATTCTATTCTTCTCCTTTCTCTATTGTGTTCTACTGTGTTCTATTGTGTTACTCTCTTTTGCGTTCTATTGTGTGCTGTTGTGTGTTGTTGTGTGCTATTGTGTGCTGTTGTGTGCTGTTGTGTGCTATTGTTTTCCTTTCTCTTTTGTGTTCTTTTGTGTGTTCTTGTGTTTTCTTCTGATTTCCTTTCTCTTCTCCATTCTTTTGTGTGCTATTGTGTTCTGTTGTTGCATTGTTTTCCTTTCTCTTTTGTATTCTTTTGTGTTTATTGTGTTCTATTTTTATAGTCTTCTATTTTTTTCTTTCTCTTTGTGTTCTATTCTGTTCTGTTGTTTTCCTTTTTCTTTTCTGTTCTTTTGTGCTCTTGTTTTCCTTTCTTTTCCGTGTTCTATTAGTTCTATTGTTTTCCTTTCTCTTTTGTATTCTTTTGTGTTAGTTTTGTTCTATTGAGTTATCTTGTTTTCCTTTCTCTTTTGTGTTCTACTGTGTTCTACTGAGTTCCATTTTGTCCCATTGTTTTCCTTTCTTTTTTGTGTTCTGTTGCGTTCTATTGTGTTACTTTGTCTTTTGTGTTCTGTTGTGTGCTGCTGTGTGCTGTTGTGTGCTGTTGTGTTCTTTTCTCTTTTGTGTTCTATTTTGTTCTTCTGTTCTGTTGTGTTGTATTGCTTTCCTTTCTCTTTTATATTCTTTTGTTTATTGTGTTCTGTTCTTTCCTTTCTCTTTTGTGTTCTATTCTGTCCTATTGTTTTTCTTTCTCTTTTGTGTTCTTTTGTGCTCTTTGGTTTTCCTTTTTTTGTGTGTGTTCTATTCTGTTCTATTGTTTTCCTTTCTCTTTTGTGCTGTTTTGTGTTCCGTTGTGTGTTCGTTTGTGTTCTTCTGATTTCCTTTCTCTTCTCCGTTCTTTTGTGTTTATTGCGTTCTATTGCTCTATTGTTTTCCTTTCACGTTTGTGTTCTTTTGTGTTTATTGTCTTCTATTGTGTTCCTTTCTCTCTTTGTGCTCTATTCTGTTCTGTTGTTTTCCGTTCTCTTTTCTCTTCTTTTGTACTCTTTTGTTTTCCTTTCTTTTCTGCGTTCTATTGAGTTATCTTCTTTTCTTTTCTCTCTTGTGTTCTACTGTGTTCCGTTGGGGTCTACTTTTTTTCCTATCTCATTTGAGTTCCATTGTGTTCTCTTGTTTTCCATTGTTGTCTGTTGTTTTCCTTTCTCTTTTGTGTTCTATTGTGTTCTACTGTTTTCATTTCTATTTTGTGTTCTACTCTGTTCTATTGTTTTCTTTTCTCTGTTGTGTTCTACTGTGTTCTATACTCTCTTTTGCGCTCTGTTGTGTTGTGTTGTGTGCTGATGTGTGCTATTGTGTGCTATTGTTTTCCTTTCTCTTTTGTGTTCTTTTGTGTGTTCTTCAGATTTCCTTTCTCTTCTCCATTCTTTTGTGTGCTCTTGTGTTCTATTGTTGCACTCTTTTCCTTTCTCTTTTGTATTCTTTTGTTTATTGTATTCTGTTTTTTTCCTTTCTCTTTTGTGTTCTATTCTGTTCTACTCTTTTCCTTTCTCTTTTGTGTTCTTTTGTGCTCTTTTTTTTCCTTTTTTGTGTGTTCTATTCTGTTCTATTGTTTTCCTTTCTCTTTTGTGCTGTTTTCTGTTCTGTTGTGTGTTCCTTTGTGTTCTTCTGATTTCCTTTCTCTTCTTCATTCTTTTGAGTGCTATTGTGTTCTATTGCTGTATCGTTTTCCTTTCTCTTTTGTGTCCTATTGTGTTCTGCTGCGGTCTATCGTTTTCATTTCTCTTTTGTGTTCTACTCTGTTCTATTGTGGTCCTTTCTCTTTCATGTTCTTTGGTGTTCTATTATGTTCCTCTGTGTTACTTTCTCTTTTGTGTTATATTTTGTGCTATTGTGTGCTAGTGCTTGCTGTTGAGTGCTATTGTGTGCTATTGCTTTTCTTTTGTGTTCTGTTGTGTTTATTTTGTTCTATTGAGTTCTGCTTCCTTTCTCTTTTTTGCTCTACTGCGTTCCATTGTTTTCTTTTCTCTTTTGTGTTCTACTGTGTTCTACTGGGTTCCCTTGTGGTCTATTGTTTTCCTATCTCGTTTGTGTTCTGTTGTGTTCTATTGTTTTCTACTGTTCTCTATTGAGTTCTTTTCCCTTTTCTGTACTATTGTCCTCTATTGTGTTACTTTCTCTTTTGCATTCTATTGCGTTCTATTGTGTTCTCGTGTTCCTTTCTCTGTTGTGTTCTGTCGTGTTCTACTGCATTCTATTCTTCTCCTTTCTCTATTGTGTTCTACTGTGTTCTATTGTGTTACTCTCTTTTGCGTTCTATTGTGTGCTGTTGTGTGTTGTTGTGTGCTATTGTGTGCTGTTGTGTGCTGTTGTGTGCTATTGTTTTCCTTTCTCTTTTGTGTTCTTTTGTGTGTTCTTGTGTTTTCTTCTGATTTCCTTTCTCTTCTCCGTTCTTTTGTGTGCTATTGTGTTCTGTTGTTGCATTGTTTTCCTTTCTCTTTTGTATTCTTTTGTGTTTATTGTGTTCTATTTTTATAGTCTTCTATTTTTTTCTTTCTCTTTGTGTTCTATTCTGTTCTGTTGTTTTCCTTTTTCTTTTCTGTTCTTTTGTGCTCTTGTTTTCCTTTCTTTTCCGTGTTCTATTAGTTCTATTGTTTTCCTTTCTCTTTTGTATTCTTTTGTGTTAGTTTTGTTCTATTGAGTTATCTTGTTTTCCTTTCTCTTTTGTGTTCTACTGTGTTCTACTGAGTTCCATTTTGTCCCATTGTTTTCCTTTCTTTTTTGTGTTCTGTTGCGTTCTATTGTGTTACTTTGTCTTTTGTGTTCTGTTGTGTGCTGCTGTGTGCTGTTGTGTGCTGTTGTGTTCTTTTCTCTTTTGTGTTCTATTTTGTTCTTCTGTTCTGTTGTGTTGTATTGCTTTCCTTTCTCTTTTATATTCTTTTGTTTATTGTGTTCTGTTCTTTCCTTTCTCTTTTGTGTTCTATTCTGTCCTATTGTTTTTCTTTCTCTTTTGTGTTCTTTTGTGCTCTTTGGTTTTCCTTTTTTTGTGTGTGTTCTATTCTGTTCTATTGTTTTCCTTTCTCTTTTGTGCTGTTTTGTGTTCCGTTGTGTGTTCGTTTGTGTTCTTCTGATTTCCTTTCTCTTCTCCGTTCTTTTGTGTTTATTGCGTTCTATTGCTCTATTGTTTTCCTTTCACGTTTGTGTTCTTTTGTGTTTATTGTCTTCTATTGTGTTCCTTTCTCTCTTTGTGCTCTATTCTGTTCTGTTGTTTTCCGTTCTCTTTTCTCTTCTTTTGTACTCTTTTGTTTTCCTTTCTTTTCTGCGTTCTATTGAGTTATCTTCTTTTCTTTTCTCTCTTGTGTTCTACTGTGTTCCGTTGGGGTCTACTTTTTTTCCTATCTCATTTGAGTTCCATTGTGTTCTCTTGTTTTCCATTGTTGTCTGTTGTTTTCCTTTCTCTTTTGTGTTCTATTGTGTTCTACTGTTTTCATTTCTATTTTGTGTTCTACTCTGTTCTATTGTTTTCTTTTCTCTGTTGTGTTCTACTGTGTTCTATACTCTCTTTTGCGCTCTGTTGTGTTGTGTTGTGTGCTGATGTGTGCTATTGTGTGCTATTGTTTTCCTTTCTCTTTTGTGTTCTTTTGTGTGTTCTTCTGATTTCCTTTCTCTTCTCCATTCTTTTGTGTGCTCTTGTGTTCTATTGTTGCACTCTTTTCCTTTCTCTTTTGTATTCTTTTGTTTATTGTATTCTGTTTTTTTCCTTTCTCTTTTGTGTTCTATTCTGTTCTACTCTTTTCCTTTCTCTTTTGTGTTCTTTTGTGCTCTTTTTTTTCCTTTTTTGTGTGTTCTATTCTGTTCTATTGTTTTCCTTTCTCTTTTGTGCTGTTTTCTGTTCTGTTGTGTGTTCCTTTGTGTTCTTCTGATTTCCTTTCTCTTCTTCATTCTTTTGAGTGCTATTGTGTTCTATTGCTGTATCGTTTTCCTTTCTCTTTTGTGTCCTATTGTGTTCTGCTGCGGTCTATCGTTTTCATTTCTCTTTTGTGTTCTACTCTGTTCTATTGTGGTCCTTTCTCTTTCATGTTCTTTGGTGTTCTATTATGTTCCTCTGTGTTACTTTCTCTTTTGTGTTATATTTTGTGCTATTGTGTGCTAGTGCTTGCTGTTGAGTGCTATTGTGTGCTATTGCTTTTCTTTTGTGTTCTGTTGTGTTTATTTTGTTCTATTGAGTTCTGCTTCCTTTCTCTTTTTTGCTCTACTGCGTTCCATTGTTTTCTTTTCTCTTTTGTGTTCTACTGTGTTCTACTGGGTTCCCTTGTGGTCTATTGTTTTCCTATCTCGTTTGTGTTCTGTTGTGTTCTATTGTTTTCTACTGTTCTCTATTGAGTTCTTTTCCCTTTTCTGTACTATTGTCCTCTATTGTGTTACTTTCTCTTTTGCATTCTATTGCGTTCTATTGTGTTCTCGTGTTCCTTTCTCTGTTGTGTTCTGTCGTGTTCTACTGCATTCTATTCTTCTCCTTTCTCTATTGTGTTCTACTGTGTTCTATTGTGTTACTCTCTTTTGCGTTCTATTGTGTGCTGTTGTGTGTTGTTGTGTGCTATTGTGTGCTGTTGTGTGCTGTTGTGTGCTATTGTTTTCCTTTCTCTTTTGTGTTCTTTTGTGTGTTCTTGTGTTTTCTTCTGATTTCCTTTCTCTTCTCCGTTCTTTTGTGTGCTATTGTGTTCTGTTGTTGCATTGTTTTCCTTTCTCTTTTGTATTCTTTTGTGTTTATTGTGTTCTATTTTTATAGTCTTCTATTTTTTTCTTTCTCTTTGTGTTCTATTCTGTTCTGTTGTTTTCCTTTTTCTTTTCTGTTCTTTTGTGCTCTTGTTTTCCTTTCTTTTCCGTGTTCTATTAGTTCTATTGTTTTCCTTTCTCTTTTGTATTCTTTTGTGTTAGTTTTGTTCTATTGAGTTATCTTGTTTTCCTTTCTCTTTTGTGTTCTACTGTGTTCTACTGAGTTCCATTTTGTCCCATTGTTTTCCTTTCTTTTTTGTGTTCTGTTGCGTTCTATTGTGTTACTTTGTCTTTTGTGTTCTGTTGTGTGCTGCTGTGTGCTGTTGTGTGCTGTTGTGTTCTTTTCTCTTTTGTGTTCTATTTTGTTCTTCTGTTCTGTTGTGTTGTATTGCTTTCCTTTCTCTTTTATATTCTTTTGTTTATTGTGTTCTGTTCTTTCCTTTCTCTTTTGTGTTCTATTCTGTCCTATTGTTTTTCTTTCTCTTTTGTGTTCTTTTGTGCTCTTTGGTTTTCCTTTTTTTGTGTGTGTTCTATTCTGTTCTATTGTTTTCCTTTCTCTTTTGTGCTGTTTTGTGTTCCGTTGTGTGTTCGTTTGTGTTCTTCTGATTTCCTTTCTCTTCTCCGTTCTTTTGTGTTTATTGCGTTCTATTGCTCTATTGTTTTCCTTTCACGTTTGTGTTCTTTTGTGTTTATTGTCTTCTATTGTGTTCCTTTCTCTCTTTGTGCTCTATTCTGTTCTGTTGTTTTCCGTTCTCTTTTCTCTTCTTTTGTACTCTTTTGTTTTCCTTTCTTTTCTGCGTTCTATTGAGTTATCTTCTTTTCTTTTCTCTCTTGTGTTCTACTGTGTTCCGTTGGGGTCTACTTTTTTTCCTATCTCATTTGAGTTCCATTGTGTTCTCTTGTTTTCCATTGTTGTCTGTTGTTTTCCTTTCTCTTTTGTGTTCTATTGTGTTCTATTGTGTTCTACTGTTTTCATTTCTATTTTGTGTTCTACTCTGTTCTATTGTTTTCTTTTCTCTGTTGTGTTCTACTGTGTTCTATACTCTCTTTTGCGCTCTGTTGTGTTGTGTTGTGTGCTGATGTGTGCTATTGTGTGCTATTGTTTTCCTTTCTCTTTTGTGTTCTTTTGTGTGTTCTTCTGATTTCTTTTCTCTTCTCCGTTCTTTTGTGAGCTCTTGTGTTCTATTGTTGCACTGTTTTCCTTTCTCTTTTGTATTCTTTTGTTTATTGTATTCTGTTTTTTTCCTTTCTCTTTTGTGTTCTTTTGTGCTCTTTTTTTTCCTTTTTTGTGTGTTCTATTCTGTTCTATTGTTTTCCTTTCTCTTTTGTGCTGTTTTCTGTTCTGTTGTGTGTTCCTTTGTGTTCTTCTGATTTCCTTTCTCTTCTTCATTCTTTTGAGTGCTATTGTGTTCTATTGCTGTATCGTTTTCCTTTCTCTTTTGTGTCCTATTGTGTTCTGCTGCGGTCTATCGTTTTCATTTCTCTTTTGTGTTCTACTCTGTTCTATTGTGGTCCTTTCTCTTTCATGTTCTTTGGTGTTCTATTGTGTTCCTCTGTGTTACTTTCTCTTTTGTGTTATATTTTGTGCTATTGTGTGCTATTGCTTGCTGTTGAGTGCTATTGTGTGCTATTGCTTTTCTTTTGTGTTCTGTTGTGTTTATTTTGTTCTATTGAGTTCTGCTTCCTTTCTCTTTTTTGCTCTACTGCGTTCCATTGTTTTCTTTTCTCTTTTGTGTTCTACTGTGTTCTACTGGGTTCCCTTGTGGTCTATTGTTTTCCTATCTCGTTTGTGTTCTGTTGTGTTCTATTGTTTTCTACTGTTCTCTATTGAGTTCTTTTCCCTTTTCTGTACTATTGTCCTCTATTGTGTTACTTTCTCTTTTGCATTCTATTGCGTTCTATTGTGTTCTCGTGTTCCTTTCTCTGTTGTGTTCTGTCGTGTTCTACTGCATTCTATTCTTCTCCTTTCTCTATTGTGTTCTACTGTGTTCTATTGTGTTACTCTCTTTTGCGTTCTATTGTGTGCTGTTGTGTGTTGTTGTGTGCTATTGTGTGCTGTTGTGTGCTGTTGTGTGCTATTGTTTTCCTTTCTCTTTTGTGTTCTTTTGTGTGTTCTTGTGTTTTCTTCTGATTTCCTTTCTCTTCTCCGTTCTTTTGTGTGCTATTGTGTTCTGTTGTTGCATTGTTTTCCTTTCTCTTTTGTATTCTTTTGTGTTTATTGTGTTCTATTTTTATAGTCTTCTATTTTTTTCTTTCTCTTTGTGTTCTATTCTGTTCTGTTGTTTTCCTTTTTCTTTTCTGTTCTTTTGTGCTCTTGTTTTCCTTTCTTTTCCGTGTTCTATTAGTTCTATTGTTTTCCTTTCTCTTTTGTATTCTTTTGTGTTAGTTTTGTTCTATTGAGTTATCTTGTTTTCCTTTCTCTTTTGTGTTCTACTGTGTTCTACTGAGTTCCATTTTGTCCCATTGTTTTCCTTTCTTTTTTATGTTCTGCTGTGTTCTATTGTGTTACTTTGTCTTTTGTGTTCTGTTGTGTGCTGCTGTGTGCTGTTGTGTGCTGTTGTGTTCTTTTCTCTTTTGTGTTCTATTTTGTTCTTCTGTTCTGTTGTGTTGTATTGCTTTCCTTTCTCTTTTATATTCTTTTGTTTATTGTGTTCTGTTCTTTCCTTTCTCTTTTGTGTTCTATTCTGTCCTATTGTTTTTCTTTCTCTTTTGTGTTCTTTTGTGCTCTTTGGTTTTCCTTTTTTTGTGTGTGTTCTATTCTGTTCTATTGTTTTCCTTTCTCTTTTGTGCTGTTTTGTGTTCCGTTGTGTGTTCGTTTGTGTTCTTCTGATTTCCTTTCTCTTCTCCGTTCTTTTGTGTTTATTGCGTTCTATTGCTCTATTGTTTTCCTTTCACGTTTGTGTTCTTTTGTGTTTATTGTCTTCTATTGTGTTCCTTTCTCTCTTTGTGCTCTATTCTGTTCTGTTGTTTTCCGTTCTCTTTTCTCTTCTTTTGTACTCTTTTGTTTTCCTTTCTTTTCTGCGTTCTATTGAGTTATCTTCTTTTCTTTTCTCTCTTGTGTTCTACTGTGTTCCGTTGGGGTCTACTTTTTTTCCTATCTCATTTGAGTTCCATTGTGTTCTCTTGTTTTCCATTGTTGTCTGTTGTTTTCCTTTCTCTTTTGTGTTCTATTGTGTTCTACTGTTTTCATTTCTATTTTGTGTTCTACTCTGTTCTATTGTTTTCTTTTCTCTGTTGTGTTCTACTGTGTTCTATACTCTCTTTTGCGCTCTGTTGTGTTGTGTTGTGTGCTGATGTGTGCTATTGTGTGCTATTGTTTTCCTTTCTCTTTTGTGTTCTTTTGTGTGTTCTTCTGATTTCCTTTCTCTTCTCCATTCTTTTGTGTGCTCTTGTGTTCTATTGTTGCACTCTTTTCCTTTCTCTTTTGTATTCTTTTGTTTATTGTATTCTGTTTTTTTCCTTTCTCTTTTGTGTTCTATTGTGTTCTACTGTGGTCTATTGTTTTCATTTCTATTTTGTGTTCTACTCTGTTCTATTGTTTTCTTTTCTCTGTTGTGTTCTACTGTGTTCTATACTCTCTTTTGCGCTCTGTTGTGTTGTGTTGTGTGCTGATGTGTACTATTGTGTGCTATTGTTTTCCTTTCTCTTTTGTGTTCTTTTGTGTGTTCTTGTGTTTTCTTCTGATTTCCTTTCTCTTCTCCGTTCTTTTGTGTGCTATTGTGTTCTGTTGTTGCACTGTTTTCCTTTCTCTTTTGTATTCTTTTGTTTATTGTATTCTGTTTTTTTCCTTTCTCTTTTGTGTTCTATTCTGTTCTACTCTTTTCCTTTCTCTTTTGTGTTCTTTTGTGCTCTTTTTTTTCCTTTTTTGTGTGTTCTATTCTGTTCTATTGTTTTCCTTTCTCTTTTGTGCTGTTTTCTGTTCTGTTGTGTGTTCCTTTGTGTTCTTCTGATTTCCTTTCTCTTCTTCATTCTTTTGAGTGCTATTGTGTTCTATTGCTGTATCGTTTTCCTTTCTCTTTTGTGTCCTATTGTGTTCTGCTGCGGTCTATCGTTTTCATTTCTCTTTTGTGTTCTACTCTGTTCTATTGTGGTCCTTTCTCTTTCATGTTCTTTGGTGTTCTATTGTGTTCCTCTGTGTTACTTTCTCTTTTGTGTTATATTTTGTGCTATTGTGTGCTAGTGCTTGCTGTTGAGTGCTATTGTGTGCTATTGCTTTTCTTTTGTGTTCTGTTGTGTTTATTTTGTTCTATTGAGTTCTGCTTCCTTTCTCTTTTTTGCTCTACTGCGTTCCATTGTTTTCTTTTCTCTTTTGTGTTCTACTGTGTTCTACTGGGTTCCCTTGTGGTCTATTGTTTTCCTATCTCGTTTGTGTTCTGTTGTGTTCTATTGTTTTCTACTGTTCTCTATTGAGTTCTTTTCCCTTTTCTGTACTATTGTCCTCTATTGTGTTACTTTCTCTTTTGCATTCTATTGCGTTCTATTGTGTTCTCGTGTTCCTTTCTCTGTTGTGTTCTGTCGTGTTCTACTGCATTCTATTCTTCTCCTTTCTCTATTGTGTTCTACTGTGTTCTATTGTGTTACTCTCTTTTGCGTTCTATTGTGTGCTGTTGTGTGTTGTTGTGTGCTATTGTGTGCTGTTGTGTGCTGTTGTGTGCTATTGTTTTCCTTTCTCTTTTGTGTTCTTTTGTGTGTTCTTGTGTTTTCTTCTGATTTCCTTTCTCTTCTCCGTTCTTTTGTGTGCTATTGTGTTCTGTTGTTGCATTGTTTTCCTTTCTCTTTTGTATTCTTTTGTGTTTATTGTGTTCTATTTTTATAGTCTTCTATTTTTTTCTTTCTCTTTGTGTTCTATTCTGTTCTGTTGTTTTCCTTTTTCTTTTCTGTTCTTTTGTGCTCTTGTTTTCCTTTCTTTTCCGTGTTCTATTAGTTCTATTGTTTTCCTTTCTCTTTTGTATTCTTTTGTGTTAGTTTTGTTCTATTGAGTTATCTTGTTTTCCTTTCTCTTTTGTGTTCTACTGTGTTCTACTGAGTTCCATTTTGTCCCATTGTTTTCCTTTCTTTTTTGTGTTCTGTTGCGTTCTATTGTGTTACTTTGTCTTTTGTGTTCTGTTGTGTGCTGCTGTGTGCTGTTGTGTGCTGTTGTGTTCTTTTCTCTTTTGTGTTCTATTTTGTTCTTCTGTTCTGTTGTGTTGTATTGCTTTCCTTTCTCTTTTATATTCTTTTGTTTATTGTGTTCTGTTCTTTCCTTTCTCTTTTGTGTTCTATTCTGTCCTATTGTTTTTCTTTCTCTTTTGTGTTCTTTTGTGCTCTTTGGTTTTCCTTTTTTTGTGTGTGTTCTATTCTGTTCTATTGTTTTCCTTTCTCTTTTGTGCTGTTTTGTGTTCCGTTGTGTGTTCGTTTGTGTTCTTCTGATTTCCTTTCTCTTCTCCGTTCTTTTGTGTTTATTGCGTTCTATTGCTCTATTGTTTTCCTTTCACGTTTGTGTTCTTTTGTGTTTATTGTCTTCTATTGTGTTCCTTTCTCTCTTTGTGCTCTATTCTGTTCTGTTGTTTTCCGTTCTCTTTTCTCTTCTTTTGTACTCTTTTGTTTTCCTTTCTTTTCTGCGTTCTATTGAGTTATCTTCTTTTCTTTTCTCTCTTGTGTTCTACTGTGTTCCGTTGGGGTCTACTTTTTTTCCTATCTCATTTGAGTTCCATTGTGTTCTCTTGTTTTCCATTGTTGTCTGTTGTTTTCCTTTCTCTTTTGTGTTCTATTGTGTTCTACTGTTTTCATTTCTATTTTGTGTTCTACTCTGTTCTATTGTTTTCTTTTCTCTGTTGTGTTCTACTGTGTTCTATACTCTCTTTTGCGCTCTGTTGTGTTGTGTTGTGTGCTGATGTGTGCTATTGTGTGCTATTGTTTTCCTTTCTCTTTTGTGTTCTTTTGTGTGTTCTTCTGATTTCCTTTCTCTTCTCCATTCTTTTGTGTGCTCTTGTGTTCTATTGTTGCACTCTTTTCCTTTCTCTTTTGTATTCTTTTGTTTATTGTATTCTGTTTTTTTCCTTTCTCTTTTGTGTTCTATTGTGTTCTACTGTGGTCTATTGTTTTCATTTCTATTTTGTGTTCTACTCTGTTCTATTGTTTTCTTTTCTCTGTTGTGTTCTACTGTGTTCTATACTCTCTTTTGCGCTCTGTTGTGTTGTGTTGTGTGCTGATGTGTACTATTGTGTGCTATTGTTTTCCTTTCTCTTTTGTGTTCTTTTGTGTGTTCTTGTGTTTTCTTCTGATTTCCTTTCTCTTCTCCGTTCTTTTGTGTGCTATTGTGTTCTGTTGTTGCACTGTTTTCCTTTCTCTTTTGTATTCTTTTGTTTATTGTATTCTGTTTTTTTCCTTTCTCTTTTGTGTTCTATTCTGTTCTACTCTTTTCCTTTCTCTTTTGTGTTCTTTTGTGCTCTTTTTTTTCCTTTTTTGTGTGTTCTATTCTGTTCTATTGTTTTCCTTTCTCTTTTGTGCTGTTTTCTGTTCTGTTGTGTGTTCCTTTGTGTTCTTCTGATTTCCTTTCTCTTCTTCATTCTTTTGAGTGCTATTGTGTTCTATTGCTGTATCGTTTTCCTTTCTCTTTTGTGTCCTATTGTGTTCTGCTGCGGTCTATCGTTTTCATTTCTCTTTTGTGTTCTACTCTGTTCTATTGTGGTCCTTTCTCTTTCATGTTCTTTGGTGTTCTATTGTGTTCCTCTGTGTTACTTTCTCTTTTGTGTTATATTTTGTGCTATTGTGTGCTATTGCTTGCTGTTGAGTGCTATTGTGTGCTATTGCTTTTCTTTTGTGTTCTGTTGTGTTTATTTTGTTCTATTGAGTTCTGCTTCCTTTCTCTTTTTTGCTCTACTGCGTTCCATTGTTTTCTTTTCTCTTTTGTGTTCTACTGTGTTCTACTGGGTTCCCTTGTGGTCTATTGTTTTCCTATCTCGTTTGTGTTCTGTTGTGTTCTATTGTTTTCTACTGTTCTCTATTGAGTTCTTTTCCCTTTTCTGTACTATTGTCCTCTATTGTGTTACTTTCTCTTTTGCATTCTATTGCGTTCTATTGTGTTCTCGTGTTCCTTTCTCTGTTGTGTTCTGTCGTGTTCTACTGCATTCTATTCTTCTCCTTTCTCTATTGTGTTCTACTGTGTTCTATTGTGTTACTCTCTTTTGCGTTCTATTGTGTGCTGTTGTGTGTTGTTGTGTGCTATTGTGTGCTGTTGTGTGCTGTTGTGTGCTATTGTTTTCCTTTCTCTTTTGTGTTCTTTTGTGTGTTCTTGTGTTTTCTTCTGATTTCCTTTCTCTTCTCCGTTCTTTTGTGTGCTATTGTGTTCTGTTGTTGCATTGTTTTCCTTTCTCTTTTGTATTCTTTTGTGTTTATTGTGTTCTATTTTTATAGTCTTCTATTTTTTTCTTTCTCTTTGTGTTCTATTCTGTTCTGTTGTTTTCCTTTTTCTTTTCTGTTCTTTTGTGCTCTTGTTTTCCTTTCTTTTCCGTGTTCTATTAGTTCTATTGTTTTCCTTTCTCTTTTGTATTCTTTTGTGTTAGTTTTGTTCTATTGAGTTATCTTGTTTTCCTTTCTCTTTTGTGTTCTACTGTGTTCTACTGAGTTCCATTTTGTCCCATTGTTTTCCTTTCTTTTTTGTGTTCTGCTGTGTTCTATTGTGTTACTTTGTCTTTTGTGTTCTGTTGTGTGCTGCTGTGTGCTGTTGTGTGCTGTTGTGTTCTTTTCTCTTTTGTGTTCTATTTTGTTCTTCTGTTCTGTTGTGTTGTATTGCTTTCCTTTCTCTTTTATATTCTTTTGTTTATTGTGTTCTGTTCTTTCCTTTCTCTTTTGTGTTCTATTCTGTCCTATTGTTTTTCTTTCTCTTTTGTGTTCTTTTGTGCTCTTTGGTTTTCCTTTTTTTGTGTGTGTTCTATTCTGTTCTATTGTTTTCCTTTCTCTTTTGTGCTGTTTTGTGTTCCGTTGTGTGTTCGTTTGTGTTCTTCTGATTTCCTTTCTCTTCTCCGTTCTTTTGTGTTTATTGCGTTCTATTGCTCTATTGTTTTCCTTTCACGTTTGTGTTCTTTTGTGTTTATTGTCTTCTATTGTGTTCCTTTCTCTCTTTGTGCTCTATTCTGTTCTGTTGTTTTCCGTTCTCTTTTCTCTTCTTTTGTACTCTTTTGTTTTCCTTTCTTTTCTGCGTTCTATTGAGTTATCTTCTTTTCTTTTCTCTCTTGTGTTCTACTGTGTTCCGTTGGGGTCTACTTTTTTTCCTATCTCATTTGAGTTCCATTGTGTTCTCTTGTTTTCCATTGTTGTCTGTTGTTTTCCTTTCTCTTTTGTGTTCTATTGTGCTCTACTGTTTTCATTTCTATTTTGTGTTCTACTCTGTTCTATTGTTTTCTTTTCTCTGTTGTGTTCTACTGTGTTCTATACTCTCTTTTGCGCTCTGTTGTGTTGTGTTGTGTGCTGATGTGTGCTATTGTGTGCTATTGTTTTCCTTTCTCTTTTGTGTTCTTTTGTGTGTTCTTCTGATTTCCTTTCTCTTCTCCATTCTTTTGTGTGCTCTTGTGTTCTATTGTTGCACTCTTTTCCTTTCTCTTTTGTATTCTTTTGTTTATTGTATTCTGTTTTTTTCCTTTCTCTTTTGTGTTCTATTGTGTTCTACTGTGGTCTATTGTTTTCATTTCTATTTTGTGTTCTACTCTGTTCTATTGTTTTCTTTTCTCTGTTGTGTTCTACTGTGTTCTATACTCTCTTTTGCGCTCTGTTGTGTTGTGTTGTGTGCTGATGTGTACTATTGTGTGCTATTGTTTTCCTTTCTCTTTTGTGTTCTTTTGTGTGTTCTTGTGTTTTCTTCTGATTTCCTTTCTCTTCTCCGTTCTTTTGTGTGCTATTGTGTTCTGTTGTTGCACTGTTTTCCTTTCTCTTTTGTATTCTTTTGTTTATTGTATTCTGTTTTTTTCCTTTCTCTTTTGTGTTCTATTCTGTTCTACTCTTTTCCTTTCTCTTTTGTGTTCTTTTGTGCTCTTTTTTTTCCTTTTTTGTGTGTTCTATTCTGTTCTATTGTTTTCCTTTCTCTTTTGTGCTGTTTTCTGTTCTGTTGTGTGTTCCTTTGTGTTCTTCTGATTTCCTTTCTCTTCTTCATTCTTTTGAGTGCTATTGTGTTCTATTGCTGTATCGTTTTCCTTTCTCTTTTGTGTCCTATTGTGTTCTGCTGCGGTCTATCGTTTTCATTTCTCTTTTGTGTTCTACTCTGTTCTATTGTGGTCCTTTCTCTTTCATGTTCTTTGGTGTTCTATTGTGTTCCTCTGTGTTACTTTCTCTTTTGTGTTATATTTTGTGCTATTGTGTGCTATTGCTTGCTGTTGAGTGCTATTGTGTGCTATTGCTTTTCTTTTGTGTTCTGTTGTGTTTATTTTTTTGTATTGAGTTCTGCTTCCTTTCTCTTTTTTGCTCTACTGCGTTCTATTGTTTTCTTTTCTCCTTTGTGTTCTATTGTGTTCTACTGGGTTCCCTTGTGGTCTATTGTTTTCCTATCTCGTTTGTGTTCTGTTGTGTTCTATTGTTTTCTACTGTTCTCTATTGAGTTCTTTTCCCTTTTCTGTACTATTGTCCTCTATTGTGTTACTTTCTCTTTTGCATTCTATTGCGTTCTATTGTGTTCTCGTGTTCCTTTCTCTGTTGTGTTCTGTCGTGTTCTACTGCATTCTATTCTTCTCCTTTCTCTATTGTGTTCTACTGTGTTCTATTGTGTTACTCTCTTTTGCGTTCTATTGTGTGCTGTTGTGTGTTGTTGTGTGCTATTGTGTGCTGTTGTGTGCTGTTGTGTGCTATTGTTTTCCTTTCTCTTTTGTGTTCTTTTGTGTGTTCTTGTGTTTTCTTCTGATTTCCTTTCTCTTCTCCGTTCTTTTGTGTGCTATTGTGTTCTGTTGTTGCATTGTTTTCCTTTCTCTTTTGTATTCTTTTGTGTTTATTGTGTTCTATTTTTATAGTCTTCTATTTTTTTCTTTCTCTTTGTGTTCTATTCTGTTCTGTTGTTTTCCTTTTTCTTTTCTGTTCTTTTGTGCTCTAGTTTTCCTTTCTTTTCCGTGTTCTATTAGTTCTATTGTTTTCCTTTCTCTTTTGTATTCTTTTGTGTTAGTTTTGTTCTATTGAGTTATCTTGTTTTCCTTTCTCTTTTGTGTTCTACTGTGTTCTACTGAGTTCCATTTTGTCCCATTGTTTTCCTTTCTTTTTTGTGTTCTGCTGTGTTCTATTGTGTTACTTTGTCTTTTGTGTTCTGTTGTGTGCTGCTGTGTGCTGTTGTGTGCTGTTGTGTTCTTTTCTCTTTTGTGTTCTATTTTGTTCTTCTGTTCTGTTGTGTTGTATTGCTTTCCTTTCTCTTTTATATTCTTTTGTTTATTGTGTTCTGTTCTTTCCTTTCTCTTTTGTGTTCTATTCTGTCCTATTGTTTTTCTTTCTCTTTTGTGTTCTTTTGTGCTCTTTGGTTTTCCTTTTTTTGTGTGTGTTCTATTCTGTTCTATTGTTTTCCTTTCTCTTTTGTGCTGTTTTGTGTTCCGTTGTGTGTTCGTTTGTGTTCTTCTGATTTCCTTTCTCTTCTCCGTTCTTTTGTGTTCATTGCGTTCTATTGCTCTATTGTTTTCCTTTCACGTTTGTGTTCTTTTGTGTTTATTGTCTTCTATTGTGTTCCTTTCTCTCTTTGTGCTCTATTCTGTTCTGTTGTTTTCCGTTCTCTTTTCTCTTCTTTTGTACTCTTTTGTTTTCCTTTCTTTTCTGCGTTCTATTGAGTTATCTTCTTTTCTTTTCTCTCTTGTGTTCTACTGTGTTCCGTTGGGGTCTACTTTTTTTCCTATCTCATTTGAGTTCCATTGTGTTCTCTTGTTTTCCATTGTTGTCTGTTGTTTTCCTTTCTCTTTTGTGTTCTATTGTGTTCTACTGTTTTCATTTCTATTTTGTGTTCTACTCTGTTCTATTGTTTTCTTTTCTCTGTTGTGTTCTACTGTGTTCTATACTCTCTTTTGCGCTCTGTTGTGTTGTGTTGTGTGCTGATGTGTGCTATTGTGTGCTATTGTTTTCCTTTCTCTTTTGTGTTCTTTTGTGTGTTCTTCTGATTTCCTTTCTCTTCTCCATTCTTTTGTGTGCTCTTGTGTTCTATTGTTGCACTCTTTTCCGTTCTCTTTTGTATTCTTTTGTTTATTGTATTCTGTTTTTTTCCTTTCTCTTTTGTGTTCTATTGTGTTCTACTGTGGTCTATTGTTTTCATTTCTATTTTGTGTTCTACTCTGTTCTATTGTTTTCTTTTCTCTGTTGTGTTCTACTGTGTTCTATACTCTCTTTTGCGCTCTGTTGTGTTGTGTTGTGTGCTGATGTGTACTATTGTGTGCTATTGTTTTCCTTTCTCTTTTGTGTTCTTTTGTGTGTTCTTGTGTTTTCTTCTGATTTCCTTTCTCTTCTCCGTTCTTTTGTGTGCTATTGTGTTCTGTTGTTGCACTGTTTTCCTTTCTCTTTTGTATTCTTTTGTTTATTGTATTCTGTTTTTTTCCTTTCTCTTTTGTGTTCTATTCTGTTCTACTCTTTTCCTTTCTCTTTTGTGTTCTTTTGTGCTCTTTTTTTTCCTTTTTTGTGTGTTCTATTCTGTTCTATTGTTTTCCTTTCTCTTTTGTGCTGTTTTCTGTTCTGTTGTGTGTTCCTTTGTGTTCTTCTGATTTCCTTTCTCTTCTTCATTCTTTTGAGTGCTATTGTGTTCTATTGCTGTATCGTTTTCCTTTCTCTTTTGTGTCCTATTGTGTTCTGCTGCGGTCTATCGTTTTCATTTCTCTTTTGTGTTCTACTCTGTTCTATTGTGGTCCTTTCTCTTTCATGTTCTTTGGTGTTCTATTGTGTTCCTCTGTGTTACTTTCTCTTTTGTGTTATATTTTGTGCTATTGTGTGCTAGTGCTTGCTGTTGAGTGCTATTGTGTGCTATTGCTTTTCTTTTGTGTTCTGTTGTGTTTATTTTGTTCTATTGAGTTCTGTTTCCTTTCTCTTTTTTGCTCTACTGCGTTCCATTGTTTTCTTTTCTCTTTTGTGTTCTACTGTGTTCTACTGGGTTCCCTTGTGGTCTATTGTTTTCCTATCTCGTTTGTGTTCTGTTGTGTTCTATTGTTTTCTACTGTTCTCTATTGAGTTCTTTTCCCTTTTCTGTACTATTGTCCTCTATTGTGTTACTTTCTCTTTTGCATTCTATTGCGTTCTATTGTGTTCTCGTGTTCCTTTCTCTGTTGTGTTCTGTCGTGTTCTACTGCATTCTATTCTTCTCCTTTCTCTATTGTGTTCTACTGTGTTCTGTTGTGTTACTCTCTTTTGCGTTCTATTGTGTGCTGTTGTGTGTTGTTGTGTGCTATTGTGTGCTGTTGTGTGCTGTTGTGTGCTATTGTTTTCCTTTCTCTTTTGTGTTCTTTTGTGTGTTCTTGTGTTTTCTTCTGATTTCCTTTCTCTTCTCCGTTCTTTTGTGTGCTATTGTGTTCTGTTGTTGCATTGTTTTCCTTTCTCTTTTGTATTCTTTTGTGTTTATTGTGTTCTATTTTTATAGTCTTCTATTTTTTTCTTTCTCTTTGTGTTCTATTCTGTTCTGTTGTTTTCCTTTTTCTTTTCTGTTCTTTTGTGCTCTTGTTTTCCTTTCTTTTCCGTGTTCTATTAGTTCTATTGTTTTCCTTTCTCTTTTGTATTCTTTTGTGTTAGTTTTGTTCTATTGAGTTATCTTGTTTTCCTTTCTCTTTTGTGTTCTACTGTGTTCTACTGAGTTCCATTTTGTCCCATTGTTTTCCTTTCTTTTTTGTGTTCTGCTGCGTTCTATTGTGTTACTTTGTCTTTTGTGTTCTGTTGTGTGCTGCTGTGTGCTGTTGTGTGCTGTTGTGTTCTTTTCTCTTTTGTGTTCTATTTTGTTCTTGTGTTCTGTTGTGTTGTATTGCTTTCCTTTCTCTTTTATATTCTTTTGTTTATTGTGTTCTGTTCTTTCCTTTCTCTTTTGTGTTCTATTCTGTCCTATTGTTTTTCTTTCTCTTTTGTGTTCTTTTGTGCTCTTTGGTTTTCCTTTTTTTGTGTGTGTTCTATTCTGTTCTATTGTTTTCCTTTCTCTTTTGTGCTGTTTTGTGTTCCGTTGTGTGTTCGTTTGTGTTCTTCTGATTTCCTTTCTCTTCTCCGTTCTTTTGTGTTCATTGCGTTCTATTGCTCTATTGTTTTCCTTTCACGTTTGTGTTCTTTTGTGTTTATTGTCTTCTATTGTGTTCCTTTCTCTCTTTGTGCTCTATTCTGTTCTGTTGTTTTCCGTTCTCTTTTCTCTTCTTTTGTACTCTTTTGTTTTCCTTTCTTTTCTGCGTTCTATTGAGTTATCTTCTTTTCTTTTCTCTCTTGTGTTCTACTGTGTTCCGTTGGGGTCTACTTTTTTTCCTATCTCATTTGAGTTCCATTGTGTTCTCTTGTTTTCCATTGTTGTCTGTTGTTTTCCTTTCTCTTTTGTGTTCTATTGTGTTCTACTGTTTTCATTTCTATTTTGTGTTCTACTCTGTTCTATTGTTTTCTTTTCTCTGTTGTGTTCTACTGTGTTCTATACTCTCTTTTGCGCTCTGTTGTGTTGTGTTGTGTGCTGATGTGTGCTATTGTGTGCTATTGTTTTCCTTTCTCTTTTGTGTTCTTTTGTGTGTTCTTCTGATTTCCTTTCTCTTCTCCATTCTTTTGTGTGCTCTTGTGTTCTATTGTTGCACTCTTTTCCTTTCTCTTTTGTATTCTTTTGTTTATTGTATTCTGTTTTTTTCCTTTCTCTTTTGTGTTCTATTGTGTTCTACTGTGGTCTATTGTTTTCATTTCTATTTTGTGTTCTACTCTGTTCTATTGTTTTCTTTTCTCTGCTGTGTTCTACTGTGTTCTATACTCTCTTTTGCGCTCTGTTGTGTTGTGTTGTGTGTTGATGTGTACTATTGTGTGCTATTGTTTTCCTTTCTCTTTTGTGTTCTTTTGTGTGTTCTTGTGTTTTCTTCTGATTTCCTTTCTCTTCTCCGTTCTTTTGTGTGCTATTGTGTTCTGTTGTTGCACTGTTTTCCTTTCTCTTTTGTATTCTTTTGTTTATTGTATTCTGTTTTTTTCCTTTCTCTTTTGTGTTCTATTCTGTTCTACTCTTTTCCTTTCTCTTTTGTGTTCTTTTGTGCTCTTTTTTTTCCTTTTTTGTGTGTTCTATTCTGTTCTATTGTTTTCCTTTCTCTTTTGTGCTGTTTTCTGTTCTGTTGTGTGTTCATTTGTGTTCTTCTGATTTCCTTTCTCTTCTTCATTCTTTTGAGTGCTATTGTGTTCTATTGCTGTATCGTTTTCCTTTCTCTTTTGTGTCCTATTGTGTTCTGCTGCGGTCTATCGTTTTCATTTCTCTTTTGTGTTCTACTCTGTTCTATTGTGGTCCTTTCTCTTTCATGTTCTTTGGTGTTCTATTGTGTTCCTCTGTGTTACTTTCTCTTTTGCGTTATATTTTGTGCTATTGTGTGCTAGTGCTTGCTGTTGAGTGCTATTGTGTGCTATTGCTTTTCTTTTGTGTTCTGTTGTGTTTATTTTGTTCTATTGAGTTCTGTTTCCTTTCTCTTTTTTGCTCTACTGCGTTCCATTGTTTTCTTTTCTCTTTTGTGTTCTACTGTGTTCTACTGGGTTCCCTTGTGGTCTATTGTTTTCCTATCTCGTTTGTGTTCTGTTGTGTTCTATTGTTTTCTACTGTTCTCTATTGAGTTCTTTTCCCTTTTCTGTACTATTGTCCTCTATTGTGTTACTTTCTCTTTTGCATTCTATTGCGTTCTATTGTGTTCTCGTGTTCCTTTCTCTGTTGTGTTCTGTCGTGTTCTACTGCATTCTATTCTTCTCCTTTCTCTATTGTGTTCTACTGTGTTCTGTTGTGTTACTCTCTTTTGCGTTCTATTGTGTGCTGTTGTGTGTTGTTGTGTGCTATTGTGTGCTGTTGTGTGCTGTTGTGTGCTATTGTTTTCCTTTCTCTTTTGTGTTCTTTTGTGTGTTCTTGTGTTTTCTTCTGATTTCCTTTCTCTTCTCCGTTCTTTTGTGTGCTATTGTGTTCTGTTGTTGCATTGTTTTCCTTTCTCTTTTGTATTCTTTTGTGTTTATTGTGTTCTATTTTTATAGTCTTCTATTTTTTTCTTTCTCTTTTGTGTTCTATTCTGTTCTGTTGTTTTCCTTTTTCTTTTCTGTTCTTTTGTGCTCTTGTTTTCCTTTCTTTTCCGTGTTCTATTAGTTCTATTGTTTTCCTTTCTCTTTTGTATTCTTTTGTGTTAGTTTTGTTCTATTGAGTTATCTTGTTTTCCTTTCTCTTTTGTGTTCTACTGTGTTCTACTGAGTTCCATTTTGTCCCATTGTTTTCCTTTCTTTTTTGTGTTCTGCTGTGTTCTATTGTGTTACTTTGTCTTTTGTGTTCTGTTGTGTGCTGCTGTGTGCTGTTGTGTGCTGTTGTGTTCTTTTCTCTTTTGTGTTCTATTTTGTTCTTCTGTTCTGTTGTGTTGTATTGCTTTCCTTTCTCTTTTATATTCTTTTGTTTATTGTGTTCTGTTCTTTCCTTTCTCTTTTGTGTTCTATTCTGTCCTATTGTTTTTCTTTCTCTTTTGTGTTCTTTTGTGCTCTTTGGTTTTCCTTTTTTTGTGTGTGTTCTATTCTGTTCTATTGTTTTCCTTTCTCTTTTGTGCTGTTTTGTGTTCCGTTGTGTGTTCGTTTGTGTTCTTCTGATTTCCTTTCTCTTCTCCGTTCTTTTGTGTTTATTGCGTTCTATTGCTCTATTGTTTTCCTTTCACGTTTGTGTTCTTTTGTGTTTATTGTCTTCTATTGTGTTCCTTTCTCTCTTTGTGCTCTATTCTGTTCTGTTGTTTTCCGTTCTCTTTTCTCTTCTTTTGTACTCTTTTGTTTTCCTTTCTTTTCTGCGTTCTATTGAGTTATCTTCTTTTCTTTTCTCTCTTGTGTTCTACTGTGTTCTACTGTGTTCCGTTGGGGTCTACTTTTTTTCCTATCTCATTTGAGTTCCATTGTGTTCTCTTGTTTTCCATTGTTGTCTGTTGTTTTCCTTTCTCTTTTGTGTTCTATTGTGTTCTACTGTTTTCATTTCTATTTTGTGTTCTACTCTGTTCTATTGTTTTCTTTTCTCTGTTGTGTTCTACTGTGTTCTATACTCTCTTTTGCGCTCTGTTGTGTTGTGTTGTGTGCTGATGTGTGCTATTGTGTGCTATTGTTTTCCTTTCTCTTTTGTGTTCTTTTGTGTGTTCTTCTGATTTCCTTTCTCTTCTCCATTCTTTTGTGTGCTCTTGTGTTCTATTGTTGCACTCTTTTCCTTTCTCTTTTGTATTCTTTTGTTTATTGTATTCTGTTTTTTTCCTTTCTCTTTTGTGTTCTATTGTGTTCTACTGTGGTCTATTGTTTTCATTTCTATTTTGTGTTCTACTCTGTTCTATTGTTTTCTTTTCTCTGTTGTGTTCTACTGTGTTCTATACTCTCTTTTGCGCTCTGTTGTGTTGTGTTGTGTGTTGATGTGTACTATTGTGTGCTATTGTTTTCCTTTCTCTTTTGTGTTCTTTTGTGTGTTCTTGTGTTTTCTTCTGATTTCCTTTCTCTTCTCCGTTCTTTTGTGTGCTATTGTGTTCTGTTGTTGCACTGTTTTCCTTTCTCTTTTGTATTCTTTTGTTTATTGTATTCTGTTTTTTTCCTTTCTCTTTTGTGTTCTATTCAGTTCTACTCTTTTCCTTTCTCTTTTGTGTTCTTTTGTGCTCTTTTTTTTCCTTTTTTGTGTGTTCTATTCTGTTCTATTGTTTTCCTTTCTCTTTTGTGCTGTTTTCTGTTCTGTTGTGTGTTCATTTGTGTTCTTCTGATTTCCTTTCTCTTCTTCATTCTTTTGAGTGCTATTGTGTTCTATTGCTGTATCGTTTTCCTTTCTCTTTTGTGTCCTATTGTGTTCTACTGCGGTCTATCGTTTTCATTTCTCTTTTGTGTTCTACTCTGTTCTATTGTGGTCCTTTCTCTTTCATGTTCTTTGGTGTTCTATTGTGTTCCTCTGTGTTACTTTCTCTTTTGTGTTATATTTTGTGCTATTGTGTGCTAGTGCTTGCTGTTGAGTGCTATTGTGTGCTATTGCTTTTCTTTTGTGTTCTGTTGTGTTTATTTTGTTCTATTGAGTTCTGCTTCCTTTCTCTTTTTTGCTCTACTGCGTTCCATTGTTTTCTTTTCTCTTTTGTGTTCTACTGTGTTCTACTGGGTTCCCTTGTGGTCTATTGTTTTCCTATCTCGTTTGTGTTCTGTTGTGTTCTATTGTTTTCTACTGTTCTCTATTGAGTTCTTTTCCCTTTTCTGTACTATTGTCCTCTATTGTGTTACTTTCTCTTTTGCATTCTATTGCGTTCTATTGTGTTCTCGTGTTCCTTTCTCTGTTGTGTTCTGTCGTGTTCTACTGCATTCTATTCTTCTCCTTTCTCTATTGTGTTCTACTGTGTTCTATTGTGTTACTCTCTTTTGCGTTCTATTGTGTGCTGTTGTGTGTTGTTGTGTGCTATTGTGTGCTGTTGTGTGCTGTTGTGTGCTATTGTTTTCCTTTCTCTTTTGTGTTCTTTTGTGTGTTCTTGTGTTTTCTTCTGATTTCCTTTCTCTTCTCCGTTCTTTTGTGTGCTATTGTGTTCTGTTGTTGCATTGTTTTCCTTTCTCTTTTGTATTCTTTTGTGTTTATTGTGTTCTATTTTTATAGTCTTCTATTTTTTTCTTTCTCTTTTGTGTTCTATTCTGTTCTGTTGTTTTCCTTTTTCTTTTCTGTTCTTTTGTGCTCTTGTTTTCCTTTCTTTTCCGTGTTCTATTAGTTCTATTGTTTTCCTTTCTCTTTTGTATTCTTTTGTGTTAGTTTTGTTCTATTGAGTTATCTTGTTTTCCTTTCTCTTTTGTGTTCTACTGTGTTCTACTGAGTTCCATTTTGTCCCATTGTTTTCCTTTCTTTTTTGTGTTCTGCTGTGTTCTATTGTGTTACTTTGTCTTTTGTGTTCTGTTGTGTGCTGCTGTGTGCTGTTGTGTGCTGTTGTGTTCTTTTCTCTTTTGTGTTCTATTTTGTTCTTCTGTTCTGTTGTGTTGTATTGCTTTCCTTTCTCTTTTATATTCTTTTGTTTATTGTGTTCTGTTCTTTCCTTTCTCTTTTGTGTTCTATTCTGTCCTATTGTTTTTCTTTCTCTTTTGTGTTCTTTTGTGCTCTTTGGTTTTCCTTTTTTTGTGTGTGTTCTATTCTGTTCTATTGTTTTCCTTTCTCTTTTGTGCTGTTTTGTGTTCCGTTGTGTGTTCGTTTGTGTTCTTCTGATTTCCTTTCTCTTCTCCGTTCTTTTGTGTTCATTGCGTTCTATTGCTCTATTGTTTTCCTTTCACGTTTGTGTTCTTTTGTGTTTATTGTCTTCTATTGTGTTCCTTTCTCTCTTTGTGCTCTATTCTGTTCTGTTGTTTTCCGTTCTCTTTTCTCTTCTTTTGTACTCTTTTGTTTTCCTTTCTTTTCTGCGTTCTATTGAGTTATCTTCTTTTCTTTTCTCTCTTGTGTTCTACTGTGTTCCGTTGGGGTCTACTTTTTTTCCTATCTCATTTGAGTTCCATTGTGTTCTCTTGTTTTCCATTGTTGTCTGTTGTTTTCCTTTCTCTTTTGTGTTCTATTGTGTTCTACTGTTTTCATTTCTATTTTGTGTTCTACTCTGTTCTATTGTTTTCTTTTCTCTGTTGTGTTCTACTGTGTTCTATACTCTCTTTTGCGCTCTGTTGTGTTGTGTTGTGTGCTGATGTGTGCTATTGTGTGCTATTGTTTTCCTTTCTCTTTTGTGTTCTTTTGTGTGTTCTTCTGATTTCCTTTCTCTTCTCCATTCTTTTGTGTGCTCTTGTGTTCTATTGTTGCACTCTTTTCCTTTCTCTTTTGTATTCTTTTGTTTATTGTATTCTGTTTTTTTCCTTTCTCTTTTGTGTTCTATTGTGTTCTACTGTGGTCTATTGTTTTCATTTCTATTTTGTGTTCTACTCTGTTCTATTGTTTTCTTTTCTCTGTTGTGTTCTACTGTGTTCTATACTCTCTTTTGCGCTCTGTTGTGTTGTGTTGTGTGCTGATGTGTACTATTGTGTGCTATTGTTTTCCTTTCTCTTTTGTGTTCTTTTGTGTGTTCTTGTGTTTTCTTCTGATTTCCTTTCTCTTCTCCGTTCTTTTGTGTGCTATTGTGTTCTGTTGTTGCACTGTTTTCCTTTCTCTTTTGTATTCTTTTGTTTATTGTATTCTGTTTTTTTCCTTTCTCTTTTGTGTTCTATTCTGTTCTACTCTTTTCCTTTCTCTTTTGTGTTCTTTTGTGCTCTTTTTTTTCCTTTTTTGTGTGTTCTATTCTGTTCTATTGTTTTCCTTTCTCTTTTGTGCTGTTTTCTGTTCTGTTGTGTGTTCCTTTGTGTTCTTCTGATTTCCTTTCTCTTCTTCATTCTTTTGAGTGCTATTGTGTTCTATTGCTGTATCGTTTTCCTTTCTCTTTTGTGTCCTATTGTGTTCTGCTGCGGTCTATCGTTTTCATTTCTCTTTTGTGTTCTACTCTGTTCTATTGTGGTCCTTTCTCTTTCATGTTCTTTGGTGTTCTATTGTGTTCCTCTGTGTTACTTTCTCTTTTGTGTTATATTTTGTGCTATTGTGTGCTATTGCTTGCTGTTGAGTGCTATTGTGTGCTATTGCTTTTCTTTTGTGTTCTGTTGTGTTTATTTTTTTGTATTGAGTTCTGCTTCCTTTCTCTTTTTTGCTCTACTGCGTTCTATTGTTTTCTTTTCTCCTTTGTGTTCTATTGTGTTCTACTGGGTTCCCTTGTGGTCTATTGTTTTCCTATCTCGTTTGTGTTCTGTTGTGTTCTATTGTTTTCTACTGTTCTCTATTGAGTTCTTTTCCCTTTTCTGTACTATTGTCCTCTATTGTGTTACTTTCTCTTTTGCATTCTATTGCGTTCTATTGTGTTCTCGTGTTCCTTTCTCTGTTGTGTTCTGTCGTGTTCTACTGCATTCTATTCTTCTCCTTTCTCTATTGTGTTCTACTGTGTTCTATTGTGTTACTCTCTTTTGCGTTCTATTGTGTGCTGTTGTGTGTTGTTGTGTGCTATTGTGTGCTGTTGTGTGCTGTTGTGTGCTATTGTTTTCCTTTCTCTTTTGTGTTCTTTTGTGTGTTCTTGTGTTTTCTTCTGATTTCCTTTCTCTTCTCCGTTCTTTTGTGTGCTATTGTGTTCTGTTGTTGCATTGTTTTCCTTTCTCTTTTGTATTCTTTTGTGTTTATTGTGTTCTATTTTTATAGTCTTCTATTTTTTTCTTTCTCTTTGTGTTCTATTCTGTTCTGTTGTTTTCCTTTTTCTTTTCTGTTCTTTTGTGCTCTAGTTTTCCTTTCTTTTCCGTGTTCTATTAGTTCTATTGTTTTCCTTTCTCTTTTGTATTCTTTTGTGTTAGTTTTGTTCTATTGAGTTATCTTGTTTTCCTTTCTCTTTTGTGTTCTACTGTGTTCTACTGAGTTCCATTTTGTCCCATTGTTTTCCTTTCTTTTTTGTGTTCTGCTGTGTTCTATTGTGTTACTTTGTCTTTTGTGTTCTGTTGTGTGCTGCTGTGTGCTGTTGTGTGCTGTTGTGTTCTTTTCTCTTTTGTGTTCTATTTTGTTCTTCTGTTCTGTTGTGTTGTATTGCTTTCCTTTCTCTTTTATATTCTTTTGTTTATTGTGTTCTGTTCTTTCCTTTCTCTTTTGTGTTCTATTCTGTCCTATTGTTTTTCTTTCTCTTTTGTGTTCTTTTGTGCTCTTTGGTTTTCCTTTTTTTGTGTGTGTTCTATTCTGTTCTATTGTTTTCCTTTCTCTTTTGTGCTGTTTTGTGTTCCGTTGTGTGTTCGTTTGTGTTCTTCTGATTTCCTTTCTCTTCTCCGTTCTTTTGTGTTCATTGCGTTCTATTGCTCTATTGTTTTCCTTTCACGTTTGTGTTCTTTTGTGTTTATTGTCTTCTATTGTGTTCCTTTCTCTCTTTGTGCTCTATTCTGTTCTGTTGTTTTCCGTTCTCTTTTCTCTTCTTTTGTACTCTTTTGTTTTCCTTTCTTTTCTGCGTTCTATTGAGTTATCTTCTTTTCTTTTCTCTCTTGTGTTCTACTGTGTTCCGTTGGGGTCTACTTTTTTTCCTATCTCATTTGAGTTCCATTGTGTTCTCTTGTTTTCCATTGTTGTCTGTTGTTTTCCTTTCTCTTTTGTGTTCTATTGTGTTCTACTGTTTTCATTTCTATTTTGTGTTCTACTCTGTTCTATTGTTTTCTTTTCTCTGTTGTGTTCTACTGTGTTCTATACTCTCTTTTGCGCTCTGTTGTGTTGTGTTGTGTGCTGATGTGTGCTATTGTGTGCTATTGTTTTCCTTTCTCTTTTGTGTTCTTTTGTGTGTTCTTCTGATTTCCTTTCTCTTCTCCATTCTTTTGTGTGCTCTTGTGTTCTATTGTTGCACTCTTTTCCGTTCTCTTTTGTATTCTTTTGTTTATTGTATTCTGTTTTTTTCCTTTCTCTTTTGTGTTCTATTGTGTTCTACTGTGGTCTATTGTTTTCATTTCTATTTTGTGTTCTACTCTGTTCTATTGTTTTCTTTTCTCTGTTGTGTTCTACTGTGTTCTATACTCTCTTTTGCGCTCTGTTGTGTTGTGTTGTGTGCTGATGTGTACTATTGTGTGCTATTGTTTTCCTTTCTCTTTTGTGTTCTTTTGTGTGTTCTTGTGTTTTCTTCTGATTTCCTTTCTCTTCTCCGTTCTTTTGTGTGCTATTGTGTTCTGTTGTTGCACTGTTTTCCTTTCTCTTTTGTATTCTTTTGTTTATTGTATTCTGTTTTTTTCCTTTCTCTTTTGTGTTCTATTCTGTTCTACTCTTTTCCTTTCTCTTTTGTGTTCTTTTGTGCTCTTTTTTTTCCTTTTTTGTGTGTTCTATTCTGTTCTATTGTTTTCCTTTCTCTTTTGTGCTGTTTTCTGTTCTGTTGTGTGTTCCTTTGTGTTCTTCTGATTTCCTTTCTCTTCTTCATTCTTTTGAGTGCTATTGTGTTCTATTGCTGTATCGTTTTCCTTTCTCTTTTGTGTCCTATTGTGTTCTGCTGCGGTCTATCGTTTTCATTTCTCTTTTGTGTTCTACTCTGTTCTATTGTGGTCCTTTCTCTTTCATGTTCTTTGGTGTTCTATTGTGTTCCTCTGTGTTACTTTCTCTTTTGCGTTATATTTTGTGCTATTGTGTGCTAGTGCTTGCTGTTGAGTGCTATTGTGTGCTATTGCTTTTCTTTTGTGTTCTGTTGTGTTTATTTTGTTCTATTGAGTTCTGTTTCCTTTCTCTTTTTTGCTCTACTGCGTTCCATTGTTTTCTTTTCTCTTTTGTGTTCTACTGTGTTCTACTGGGTTCCCTTGTGGTCTATTGTTTTCCTATCTCGTTTGTGTTCTGTTGTGTTCTATTGTTTTCTACTGTTCTCTATTGAGTTCTTTTCCCTTTTCTGTACTATTGTCCTCTATTGTGTTACTTTCTCTTTTGCATTCTATTGCGTTCTATTGTGTTCTCGTGTTCCTTTCTCTGTTGTGTTCTGTCGTGTTCTACTGCATTCTATTCTTCTCCTTTCTCTATTGTGTTCTACTGTGTTCTGTTGTGTTACTCTCTTTTGCGTTCTATTGTGTGCTGTTGTGTGTTGTTGTGTGCTATTGTGTGCTGTTGTGTGCTGTTGTGTGCTATTGTTTTCCTTTCTCTTTTGTGTTCTTTTGTGTGTTCTTGTGTTTTCTTCTGATTTCCTTTCTCTTCTCCGTTCTTTTGTGTGCTATTGTGTTCTGTTGTTGCATTGTTTTCCTTTCTCTTTTGTATTCTTTTGTGTTTATTGTGTTCTATTTTTATAGTCTTCTATTTTTTTCTTTCTCTTTGTGTTCTATTCTGTTCTGTTGTTTTCCTTTTTCTTTTCTGTTCTTTTGTGCTCTTGTTTTCCTTTCTTTTCCGTGTTCTATTAGTTCTATTGTTTTCCTTTCTCTTTTGTATTCTTTTGTGTTAGTTTTGTTCTATTGAGTTATCTTGTTTTCCTTTCTCTTTTGTGTTCTACTGTGTTCTACTGAGTTCCATTTTGTCCCATTGTTTTCCTTTCTTTTTTGTGTTCTGCTGCGTTCTATTGTGTTACTTTGTCTTTTGTGTTCTGTTGTGTGCTGCTGTGTGCTGTTGTGTGCTGTTGTGTTCTTTTCTCTTTTGTGTTCTATTTTGTTCTTGTGTTCTGTTGTGTTGTATTGCTTTCCTTTCTCTTTTATATTCTTTTGTTTATTGTGTTCTGTTCTTTCCTTTCTCTTTTGTGTTCTATTCTGTCCTATTGTTTTTCTTTCTCTTTTGTGTTCTTTTGTGCTCTTTGGTTTTCCTTTTTTTGTGTGTGTTCTATTCTGTTCTATTGTTTTCCTTTCTCTTTTGTGCTGTTTTGTGTTCCGTTGTGTGTTCGTTTGTGTTCTTCTGATTTCCTTTCTCTTCTCCGTTCTTTTGTGTTCATTGCGTTCTATTGCTCTATTGTTTTCCTTTCACGTTTGTGTTCTTTTGTGTTTATTGTCTTCTATTGTGTTCCTTTCTCTCTTTGTGCTCTATTCTGTTCTGTTGTTTTCCGTTCTCTTTTCTCTTCTTTTGTACTCTTTTGTTTTCCTTTCTTTTCTGCGTTCTATTGAGTTATCTTCTTTTCTTTTCTCTCTTGTGTTCTACTGTGTTCCGTTGGGGTCTACTTTTTTTCCTATCTCATTTGAGTTCCATTGTGTTCTCTTGTTTTCCATTGTTGTCTGTTGTTTTCCTTTCTCTTTTGTGTTCTATTGTGTTCTACTGTTTTCATTTCTATTTTGTGTTCTACTCTGTTCTATTGTTTTCTTTTCTCTGTTGTGTTCTACTGTGTTCTATACTCTCTTTTGCGCTCTGTTGTGTTGTGTTGTGTGCTGATGTGTGCTATTGTGTGCTATTGTTTTCCTTTCTCTTTTGTGTTCTTTTGTGTGTTCTTCTGATTTCCTTTCTCTTCTCCATTCTTTTGTGTGCTCTTGTGTTCTATTGTTGCACTCTTTTCCTTTCTCTTTTGTATTCTTTTGTTTATTGTATTCTGTTTTTTTCCTTTCTCTTTTGTGTTCTATTGTGTTCTACTGTGGTCTATTGTTTTCATTTCTATTTTGTGTTCTACTCTGTTCTATTGTTTTCTTTTCTCTGCTGTGTTCTACTGTGTTCTATACTCTCTTTTGCGCTCTGTTGTGTTGTGTTGTGTGTTGATGTGTACTATTGTGTGCTATTGTTTTCCTTTCTCTTTTGTGTTCTTTTGTGTGTTCTTGTGTTTTCTTCTGATTTCCTTTCTCTTCTCCGTTCTTTTGTGTGCTATTGTGTTCTGTTGTTGCACTGTTTTCCTTTCTCTTTTGTATTCTTTTGTTTATTGTATTCTGTTTTTTTCCTTTCTCTTTTGTGTTCTATTCTGTTCTACTCTTTTCCTTTCTCTTTTGTGTTCTTTTGTGCTCTTTTTTTTCCTTTTTTGTGTGTTCTATTCTGTTCTATTGTTTTCCTTTCTCTTTTGTGCTGTTTTCTGTTCTGTTGTGTGTTCATTTGTGTTCTTCTGATTTCCTTTCTCTTCTTCATTCTTTTGAGTGCTATTGTGTTCTATTGCTGTATCGTTTTCCTTTCTCTTTTGTGTCCTATTGTGTTCTGCTGCGGTCTATCGTTTTCATTTCTCTTTTGTGTTCTACTCTGTTCTATTGTGGTCCTTTCTCTTTCATGTTCTTTGGTGTTCTATTGTGTTCCTCTGTGTTACTTTCTCTTTTGCGTTATATTTTGTGCTATTGTGTGCTAGTGCTTGCTGTTGAGTGCTATTGTGTGCTATTGCTTTTCTTTTGTGTTCTGTTGTGTTTATTTTGTTCTATTGAGTTCTGTTTCCTTTCTCTTTTTTGCTCTACTGCGTTCCATTGTTTTCTTTTCTCTTTTGTGTTCTACTGTGTTCTACTGGGTTCCCTTGTGGTCTATTGTTTTCCTATCTCGTTTGTGTTCTGTTGTGTTCTATTGTTTTCTACTGTTCTCTATTGAGTTCTTTTCCCTTTTCTGTACTATTGTCCTCTATTGTGTTACTTTCTCTTTTGCATTCTATTGCGTTCTATTGTGTTCTCGTGTTCCTTTCTCTGTTGTGTTCTGTCGTGTTCTACTGCATTCTATTCTTCTCCTTTCTCTATTGTGTTCTACTGTGTTCTGTTGTGTTACTCTCTTTTGCGTTCTATTGTGTGCTGTTGTGTGTTGTTGTGTGCTATTGTGTGCTGTTGTGTGCTGTTGTGTGCTATTGTTTTCCTTTCTCTTTTGTGTTCTTTTGTGTGTTCTTGTGTTTTCTTCTGATTTCCTTTCTCTTCTCCGTTCTTTTGTGTGCTATTGTGTTCTGTTGTTGCATTGTTTTCCTTTCTCTTTTGTATTCTTTTGTGTTTATTGTGTTCTATTTTTATAGTCTTCTATTTTTTTCTTTCTCTTTTGTGTTCTATTCTGTTCTGTTGTTTTCCTTTTTCTTTTCTGTTCTTTTGTGCTCTTGTTTTCCTTTCTTTTCCGTGTTCTATTAGTTCTATTGTTTTCCTTTCTCTTTTGTATTCTTTTGTGTTAGTTTTGTTCTATTGAGTTATCTTGTTTTCCTTTCTCTTTTGTGTTCTACTGTGTTCTACTGAGTTCCATTTTGTCCCATTGTTTTCCTTTCTTTTTTGTGTTCTGCTGTGTTCTATTGTGTTACTTTGTCTTTTGTGTTCTGTTGTGTGCTGCTGTGTGCTGTTGTGTGCTGTTGTGTTCTTTTCTCTTTTGTGTTCTATTTTGTTCTTCTGTTCTGTTGTGTTGTATTGCTTTCCTTTCTCTTTTATATTCTTTTGTTTATTGTGTTCTGTTCTTTCCTTTCTCTTTTGTGTTCTATTCTGTCCTATTGTTTTTCTTTCTCTTTTGTGTTCTTTTGTGCTCTTTGGTTTTCCTTTTTTTGTGTGTGTTCTATTCTGTTCTATTGTTTTCCTTTCTCTTTTGTGCTGTTTTGTGTTCCGTTGTGTGTTCGTTTGTGTTCTTCTGATTTCCTTTCTCTTCTCCGTTCTTTTGTGTTTATTGCGTTCTATTGCTCTATTGTTTTCCTTTCACGTTTGTGTTCTTTTGTGTTTATTGTCTTCTATTGTGTTCCTTTCTCTCTTTGTGCTCTATTCTGTTCTGTTGTTTTCCGTTCTCTTTTCTCTTCTTTTGTACTCTTTTGTTTTCCTTTCTTTTCTGCGTTCTATTGAGTTATCTTCTTTTCTTTTCTCTCTTGTGTTCTACTGTGTTCTACTGTGTTCCGTTGGGGTCTACTTTTTTTCCTATCTCATTTGAGTTCCATTGTGTTCTCTTGTTTTCCATTGTTGTCTGTTGTTTTCCTTTCTCTTTTGTGTTCTATTGTGTTCTACTGTTTTCATTTCTATTTTGTGTTCTACTCTGTTCTATTGTTTTCTTTTCTCTGTTGTGTTCTACTGTGTTCTATACTCTCTTTTGCGCTCTGTTGTGTTGTGTTGTGTGCTGATGTGTGCTATTGTGTGCTATTGTTTTCCTTTCTCTTTTGTGTTCTTTTGTGTGTTCTTCTGATTTCCTTTCTCTTCTCCATTCTTTTGTGTGCTCTTGTGTTCTATTGTTGCACTCTTTTCCTTTCTCTTTTGTATTCTTTTGTTTATTGTATTCTGTTTTTTTCCTTTCTCTTTTGTGTTCTATTGTGTTCTACTGTGGTCTATTGTTTTCATTTCTATTTTGTGTTCTACTCTGTTCTATTGTTTTCTTTTCTCTGTTGTGTTCTACTGTGTTCTATACTCTCTTTTGCGCTCTGTTGTGTTGTGTTGTGTGTTGATGTGTACTATTGTGTGCTATTGTTTTCCTTTCTCTTTTGTGTTCTTTTGTGTGTTCTTGTGTTTTCTTCTGATTTCCTTTCTCTTCTCCGTTCTTTTGTGTGCTATTGTGTTCTGTTGTTGCACTGTTTTCCTTTCTCTTTTGTATTCTTTTGTTTATTGTATTCTGTTTTTTTCCTTTCTCTTTTGTGTTCTATTCAGTTCTACTCTTTTCCTTTCTCTTTTGTGTTCTTTTGTGCTCTTTTTTTTCCTTTTTTGTGTGTTCTATTCTGTTCTATTGTTTTCCTTTCTCTTTTGTGCTGTTTTCTGTTCTGTTGTGTGTTCATTTGTGTTCTTCTGATTTCCTTTCTCTTCTTCATTCTTTTGAGTGCTATTGTGTTCTATTGCTGTATCGTTTTCCTTTCTCTTTTGTGTCCTATTGTGTTCTACTGCGGTCTATCGTTTTCATTTCTCTTTTGTGTTCTACTCTGTTCTATTGTGGTCCTTTCTCTTTCATGTTCTTTGGTGTTCTATTGTGTTCCTCTGTGTTACTTTCTCTTTTGTGTTATATTTTGTGCTATTGTGTGCTAGTGCTTGCTGTTGAGTGCTATTGTGTGCTATTGCTTTTCTTTTGTGTTCTGTTGTGTTTATTTTGTTCTATTGAGTTCTGCTTCCTTTCTCTTTTTTGCTCTACTGCGTTCCATTGTTTTCTTTTCTCTTTTGTGTTCTACTGTGTTCTACTGGGTTCCCTTGTGGTCTATTGTTTTCCTATCTCGTTTGTGTTCTGTTGTGTTCTATTGTTTTCTACTGTTCTCTATTGAGTTCTTTTCCCTTTTCTGTACTATTGTCCTCTATTGTGTTACTTTCTCTTTTGCATTCTATTGCGTTCTATTGTGTTCTCGTGTTCCTTTCTCTGTTGTGTTCTGTCGTGTTCTACTGCATTCTATTCTTCTCCTTTCTCTATTGTGTTCTACTGTGTTCTATTGTGTTACTCTCTTTTGCGTTCTATTGTGTGCTGTTGTGTGTTGTTGTGTGCTATTGTGTGCTGTTGTGTGCTGTTGTGTGCTATTGTTTTCCTTTCTCTTTTGTGTTCTTTTGTGTGTTCTTGTGTTTTCTTCTGATTTCCTTTCTCTTCTCCGTTCTTTTGTGTGCTATTGTGTTCTGTTGTTGCATTGTTTTCCTTTCTCTTTTGTATTCTTTTGTGTTTATTGTGTTCTATTTTTATAGTCTTCTATTTTTTTCTTTCTCTTTTGTGTTCTATTCTGTTCTGTTGTTTTCCTTTTTCTTTTCTGTTCTTTTGTGCTCTTGTTTTCCTTTCTTTTCCGTGTTCTATTAGTTCTATTGTTTTCCTTTCTCTTTTGTATTCTTTTGTGTTAGTTTTGTTCTATTGAGTTATCTTGTTTTCCTTTCTCTTTTGTGTTCTACTGTGTTCTACTGAGTTCCATTTTGTCCCATTGTTTTCCTTTCTTTTTTGTGTTCTGCTGTGTTCTATTGTGTTACTTTGTCTTTTGTGTTCTGTTGTGTGCTGCTGTGTGCTGTTGTGTGCTGTTGTGTTCTTTTCTCTTTTGTGTTCTATTTTGTTCTTCTGTTCTGTTGTGTTGTATTGCTTTCCTTTCTCTTTTATATTCTTTTGTTTATTGTGTTCTGTTCTTTCCTTTCTCTTTTGTGTTCTATTCTGTCCTATTGTTTTTCTTTCTCTTTTGTGTTCTTTTGTGCTCTTTGGTTTTCCTTTTTTTGTGTGTGTTCTATTCTGTTCTATTGTTTTCCTTTCTCTTTTGTGCTGTTTTGTGTTCCGTTGTGTGTTCGTTTGTGTTCTTCTGATTTCCTTTCTCTTCTCCGTTCTTTTGTGTTCATTGCGTTCTATTGCTCTATTGTTTTCCTTTCACGTTTGTGTTCTTTTGTGTTTATTGTCTTCTATTGTGTTCCTTTCTCTCTTTGTGCTCTATTCTGTTCTGTTGTTTTCCGTTCTCTTTTCTCTTCTTTTGTACTCTTTTGTTTTCCTTTCTTTTCTGCGTTCTATTGAGTTATCTTCTTTTCTTTTCTCTCTTGTGTTCTACTGTGTTCCGTTGGGGTCTACTTTTTTTCCTATCTCATTTGAGTTCCATTGTGTTCTCTTGTTTTCCATTGTTGTCTGTTGTTTTCCTTTCTCTTTTGTGTTCTATTGTGTTCTACTGTTTTCATTTCTATTTTGTGTTCTACTCTGTTCTATTGTTTTCTTTTCTCTGTTGTGTTCTACTGTGTTCTATACTCTCTTTTGCGCTCTGTTGTGTTGTGTTGTGTGCTGATGTGTGCTATTGTGTGCTATTGTTTTCCTTTCTCTTTTGTGTTCTTTTGTGTGTTCTTCTGATTTCCTTTCTCTTCTCCATTCTTTTGTGTGCTCTTGTGTTCTATTGTTGCACTCTTTTCCGTTCTCTTTTGTATTCTTTTGTTTATTGTATTCTGTTTTTTTCCTTTCTCTTTTGTGTTCTATTGTGTTCTACTGTGGTCTATTGTTTTCATTTCTATTTTGTGTTCTACTCTGTTCTATTGTTTTCTTTTCTCTGTTGTGTTCTACTGTGTTCTATACTCTCTTTTGCGCTCTGTTGTGTTGTGTTGTGTGCTGATGTGTACTATTGTGTGCTATTGTTTTCCTTTCTCTTTTGTGTTCTTTTGTGTGTTCTTGTGTTTTCTTCTGATTTCCTTTCTCTTCTCCGTTCTTTTGTGTGCTATTGTGTTCTGTTGTTGCACTGTTTTCCTTTCTCTTTTGTATTCTTTTGTTTATTGTATTCTGTTTTTTTCCTTTCTCTTTTGTGTTCTATTCTGTTCTACTCTTTTCCTTTCTCTTTTGTGTTCTTTTGTGCTCTTTTTTTTCCTTTTTTGTGTGTTCTATTCTGTTCTATTGTTTTCCTTTCTCTTTTGTGCTGTTTTCTGTTCTGTTGTGTGTTCCTTTGTGTTCTTCTGATTTCCTTTCTCTTCTTCATTCTTTTGAGTGCTATTGTGTTCTATTGCTGTATCGTTTTCCTTTCTCTTTTGTGTCCTATTGTGTTCTGCTGCGGTCTATCGTTTTCATTTCTCTTTTGTGTTCTACTCTGTTCTATTGTGGTCCTTTCTCTTTCATGTTCTTTGGTGTTCTATTGTGTTCCTCTGTGTTACTTTCTCTTTTGTGTTATATTTTGTGCTATTGTGTGCTAGTGCTTGCTGTTGAGTGCTATTGTGTGCTATTGCTTTTCTTTTGTGTTCTGTTGTGTTTATTTTTTTGTATTGAGTTCTGCTTCCTTTCTCTTTTTTGCTCTACTGCGTTCTATTGTTTTCTTTTCTCCTTTGTGTTCTATTGTGTTCTACTGGGTTCCCTTGTGGTCTATTGTTTTCCTATCTCGTTTGTGTTCTGTTGTGTTCTATTGTTTTCTACTGTTCTCTATTGAGTTCTTTTCCCTTTTCTGTACTATTGTCCTCTATTGTGTTACTTTCTCTTTTGCATTCTATTGCGTTCTATTGTGTTCTCGTGTTCCTTTCTCTGTTGTGTTCTGTCGTGTTCTACTGCATTCTATTCTTCTCCTTTCTCTATTGTGTTCTACTGTGTTCTATTGTGTTACTCTCTTTTGCGTTCTATTGTGTGCTGTTGTGTGTTGTTGTGTGCTATTGTGTGCTGTTGTGTGCTGTTGTGTGCTATTGTTTTCCTTTCTCTTTTGTGTTCTTTTGTGTGTTCTTGTGTTTTCTTCTGATTTCCTTTCTCTTCTCCGTTCTTTTGTGTGCTATTGTGTTCTGTTGTTGCATTGTTTTCCTTTCTCTTTTGTATTCTTTTGTGTTTATTGTGTTCTATTTTTATAGTCTTCTATTTTTTTCTTTCTCTTTGTGTTCTATTCTGTTCTGTTGTTTTCCTTTTTCTTTTCTGTTCTTTTGTGCTCTAGTTTTCCTTTCTTTTCCGTGTTCTATTAGTTCTATTGTTTTCCTTTCTCTTTTGTATTCTTTTGTGTTAGTTTTGTTCTATTGAGTTATCTTGTTTTCCTTTCTCTTTTGTGTTCTACTGTGTTCTACTGAGTTCCATTTTGTCCCATTGTTTTCCTTTCTTTTTTGTGTTCTGCTGTGTTCTATTGTGTTACTTTGTCTTTTGTGTTCTGTTGTGTGCTGCTGTGTGCTGTTGTGTGCTGTTGTGTTCTTTTCTCTTTTGTGTTCTATTTTGTTCTTCTGTTCTGTTGTGTTGTATTGCTTTCCTTTCTCTTTTATATTCTTTTGTTTATTGTGTTCTGTTCTTTCCTTTCTCTTTTGTGTTCTATTCTGTCCTATTGTTTTTCTTTCTCTTTTGTGTTCTTTTGTGCTCTTTGGTTTTCTTTTTTTGTGTGTGTTCTATTCTGTTCTATTGTTTTCCTTTCTCTTTTGTGCTGTTTTGTGTTCCGTTGTGTGTTCGTTTGTGTTCTTCTGATTTCCTTTCTCTTCTCCGTTCTTTTGTGTTCATTGCGTTCTATTGCTCTATTGTTTTCCTTTCACGTTTGTGTTCTTTTGTGTTTATTGTCTTCTATTGTGTTCCTTTCTCTCTTTGTGCTCTATTCTGTTCTGTTGTTTTCCGTTCTCTTTTCTCTTCTTTGTACTCTTTGTTTTCCTTTCTTTTCTGCGTTCTATTGAGTTATCTTCTTTTCTTTTCTCTCTTGTGTTCTACTGTGTTCCGTTGGGGTCTACTTTTTTTCCTATCTCATTTGAGTTCCATTGTGTTCTCTTGTTTTCCATTGTTGTCTGTTGTTTTCCTTTCTCTTTTGTGTTCTATTGTGTTCTACTGTTTTCATTTCTATTTTGTGTTCTACTCTGTTCTATTGTTTTCTTTTCTCTGTTGTGTTCTACTGTGTTCTATACTCTCTTTTGCGCTCTGTTGTGTTGTGTTGTGTGCTGATGTGTGCTATTGTGTGCTATTGTTTTCCTTTCTCTTTTGTGTTCTTTTGTGTGTTCTTCTGATTTCCTTTCTCTTCTCCATTCTTTTGTGTGCTCTTGTGTTCTATTGTTGCACTCTTTTCCGTTCTCTTTTGTATTCTTTTGTTTATTGTATTCTGTTTTTTTCCTTTCTCTTTTGTGTTCTATTGTGTTCTACTGTGGTCTATTGTTTTCATTTCTATTTTGTGTTCTACTCTGTTCTATTGTTTCTTTTCTCTGTTGTGTTCTACTGTGTTCTATACTCTCTTTTGCGCTCTGTTGTGTTGTGTTGTGTGCTGATGTGTACTATTGTGTGCTATTGTTTTCCTTTCTCTTTTGTGTTCTTTGTGTGTTCTTGTGTTTTCTTCTGATTTCCTTTCTCTTCTCCGTTCTTTTGTGTGCTATTGTGTTCTGTTGTTGCACTGTTTTCCTTTCTCTTTTGTATTCTTTTGTTTATTGTATTCTGTTTTTTTCCTTTCTCTTTTGTGTTCTATTCTGTTCTACTCTTTTCCTTTCTCTTTTGTGTTCTTTTGTGCTCTTTTTTTTCCTTTTTTGTGTGTTCTATTCTGTTCTATTGTTTTCCTTTCTCTTTGTGCTGTTTCTGTTCTGTTGTGTGTTCATTTGTGTTCTTCTGATTTCCTTTCTCTTCTTCATTCTTTTGAGTGCTATTGTGTTCTATTGCTGTATCGTTTTCCTTTCTCTTTTGTGTCCTATTGTGTTCTGCTGCGGTCTATCGTTTTCATTTCTCTTTTGTGTTCTACTCTGTTCTATTGTGGTCCTTTCTCTTTCATGTTCTTTGGTGTTCTATTGTGTTCCTCTGTGTTACTTTCTCTTTTGCGTTATATTTTGTGCTATTGTGTGCTAGTGCTTGCTGTTGAGTGCTATTGTGTGCTATTGCTTTTCTTTTGTGTTCTGTTGTGTTTATTTTGTTCTATTGAGTTCTGTTTCCTTTCTCTTTTTTGCTCTACTGCGTTCCATTGTTTTCTTTTCTCTTTTGTGTTCTACTGTGTTCTACTGGGTTCCCTTGTGGTCTATTGTTTTCCTATCTCGTTTGTGTTCTGTTGTGTTCTATTGTTTTCTACTGTTCTCTATTGAGTTCTTTTCCCTTTTCTGTACTATTGTCCTCTATTGTGTTACTTTCTCTTTTGCATTCTATTGCGTTCTATTGTGTTCTCGTGTTCCTTTCTCTGTTGTGTTCTGTCGTGTTCTACTGCATTCTATTCTTCTCCTTTCTCTATTGTGTTCTACTGTGTTCTGTTGTGTTACTCTCTTTTGCGTTCTATTGTGTGCTGTTGTGTGTTGTTGTGTGCTATTGTGTGCTGTTGTGTGCTGTTGTGTGCTATTGTTTTCCTTTCTCTTTTGTGTTCTTTTGTGTGTTCTTGTGTTTTCTTCTGATTTCCTTTCTCTTCTCCGTTCTTTTGTGTGCTATTGTGTTCTGTTGTTGCATTGTTTTCCTTTCTCTTTTGTATTCTTTTGTGTTTATTGTGTTCTATTTTATAGTCTTCTATTTTTTTCTTTCTCTTTGTGTTCTATCTGTTCTGTTGTTTTCCTTTTTCTTTTCTGTTCTTTTGTGCTCTTGTTTTCCTTTCTTTTCCGTGTTCTATTAGTTCTATTGTTTTCCTTTCTCTTTGTATTCTTTTGTGTTAGTTTTGTTCTATTGAGTTATCTTGTTTTCCTTTCTCTTTTGTGTTCTACTGTGTTCTACTGAGTTCCATTTTGTCCATTGTTTTCCTTTCTTTTTTGTGTTCTGCTGCGTTCTATTGTGTTACTTTGTCTTTTGTGTTCTGTTGTGTGCTGCTGTGTGCTGTTGTGTGCTGTTGTGTTCTTTTCTCTTTTGTGTTCTATTTTGTTCTTGTGTTCTGTTGTGTTGTATTGCTTTCCTTTCTCTTTTATATTCTTTTGTTTATTGTGTTCTGTTCTTTCCTTTCTCTTTTGTGTTCTATTCTGTCCTATTGTTTTTCTTTCTCTTTGTGTTCTTTGTGCTCTTTGGTTTTCCTTTTTTTGTGTGTGTTCTATTCTGTTCTATTGTTTTCCTTTCTCTTTTGTGCTGTTTTGTGTTCCGTTGTGTGTTCGTTTGTGTTCTTCTGATTTCCTTTCTCTTCTCCGTTCTTTTGTGTTCATTGCGTTCTATTGCTCTATTGTTTCCTTTCACGTTTGTGTTCTTTTGTGTTTATTGTCTTCTATTGTGTTCCTTTCTCTCTTTGTGCTCTATTCTGTTCTGTTGTTTTTCCGTTCTCTTTTCTCTTCTTTTGTACTCTTTTGTTTTCCTTTCTTTTCTGCGTTCTATTGAGTTATCTTCTTTTCTTTTCTCTCTTGTGTTCTACTGTGTTCCGTTGGGGTCTACTTTTTTTCCTATCTCATTTGAGTTCCATTGTGTTCTCTTGTTTTCCATTGTTGTCTGTTGTTTTCCTTTCTCTTTTGTGTTCTATTGTGTTCTACTGTTTTCATTTCTATTTTGTGTTCTACTCTGTTCTATTGTTTTCTTTTCTCTGTTGTGTTCTACTGTGTTCTATACTCTCTTTTGCGCTCTGTTGTGTTGTGTTGTGTGCTGATGTGTGCTATTGTGTGCTATTGTTTTCCTTTCTCTTTTGTGTTCTTTTGTGTGTTCTTCTGATTTCCTTTCTCTTCTCCATTCTTTTGTGTGCTCTTGTGTTCTATTGTTGCACTCTTTTCCTTTCTCTTTTGTATTCTTTTGTTTATTGTATTCTGTTTTTTTTCCTTTCTCTTTTGTGTTCTATTGTGTTCTACTGTGGTCTATTGTTTTCATTTCTATTTTGTGTTCTACTCTGTTCTATTGTTTTCTTTTCTCTGCTGTGTTCTACTGTGTTCTATACTCTCTTTTGCGCTCTGTTGTGTTGTGTTGTGTGTTGATGTGTACTATTGTGTGCTATTGTTTTCCTTTCTCTTTTGTGTTCTTTTGTGTGTTCTTGTGTTTTTCTTCTGATTTCCTTTCTCTTCTCCGTTCTTTTGTGTGCTATTGTGTTCTGTTGTTGCACTGTTTTCCTTTCTCTTTTGTATTCTTTTGTTTATT